>NC_137126.1:1985000-2197500 GCF_949319135.1 Squalius cephalus | reverse complement strand
GCAGGACTATCTTCTTTCAGTGGAGTGAAGATGGCATGGTTCCTCAGCCGACGTGTGTGATAATGCAGGATTCACACACCCTCCGGTCTTCATTATTCTCCAGAAAGTTCTGCTGTGTGTAATGCATGATGGAAGTGCACAGAATCACTTACAGCCGGCATGAGGCACATCAGACGAATAAAGAGGATCTACCTTAATGTGCGTTTCTTGCACTGTGTGGCACGACTCATTCTTGGAAATTCGAGCTGTGCGATGTTCATTACCTATTTCATAGCCTTTATACGTGAGCTTTATCTTCACCCAACACAGAGCTGGGTTTGTGGGATACGCTTTTGAAGAAGCACCTTGGGCTTAAAAAGAGAAATGCAGAGGTGGGCGCCGGACTCGTTATTTAATTAAAACCTGCCAGAGTTGGAGTGAAAGAATTGCTTTATTTATGAATATTGTCTGAAATAGTCGAACTGCCCTTGTGTTTCGGCAGTGAATCTGGAGGAAGAAGGTTTTGTTAAGCCTTCCTGCAAATTCAATTAATGTAGTTGTTCAACATTAAGGCAAGCTTTAAACATTCATACGGACTGTATTCACTCCTGACAGTCCTGTTTGGTTAAGTTTGCTTCAAATATTATTATTTTTATGTATTTATTGTCTGTGTGTGTGTGAGATAAACTCACAGAAACATATTCACATTGATTTTGATGGAAGGGGCGGAAGGAGTAATATCCCTAGTGCTTCCCCCTCCTATGTACAGAGATTTAGATTTTTATATATTTAATGTACACCTGACATCCATAAGAAATCTTTAATAAATATTTAATGTACACTACCATTTAAAAGTTTGGATTGTTTAATGTTTTTGAGAGAAGTCTCTTCTGCTCACCAAGGCTGCATTTGTTTCATCAAATATACAGTAAATGAATGTGGAATTTTAACCAGAATTTAAAGTCTGAACAATCTGTTTCTAAAGCAAGTATAAACATAATCCAAAACTCAAACCACATGTCAAGGTAGGCAGAAACATGTGACCACATCGCTCTTATAGTGTAAATGCATGTGTGTCTGGATACAGTCCAGAAGCACAGTCTACTCAAATCTGATTATTTTGCCCAATATTATCCATTCATGCACAGAGTTGGAATAGCTGATAAGAAATTAAATATCTTCATTATTACTGATATTAAAATTTTGTGATACAGATCATGTAAACTGTTTTCAAGCACTTTTTTTTCAAAGTCTTGATGTTGTTCAGGCTCTACTAGAACAGGTTTTCCTGCTTGAATGTTGATTATTTTCCTCATATTCTCCATTGTTGCGGCTCCTCTCTTCCCAGTCTGTCAGTAACGCTCTGTTTACTTCCTGTCTCTATGAAGCCCCTCCTTCTGAAAAGCACACTGTGCTCTGATTGGTCGGCTGGAGCAGTGTGTTGTGATTGGTCGAGCGCTTCGAGTGTGTTTGGGAAATGTCCCGCCCCTTTCCATAACCGCCAGTTTAACACACAACTAACTAACTCAACCAGGCCCCGCCCCTTTATTCTGCGCATTAATTATTATAATGAGGAATATTGTGACGAGTTCGTTCCCGGAAGAAACTCAAGACTACAATGGAGGCGTTTCAGGAGTTCAGAAACACTGACAATGATATAGAGAAGAACTCCCGCTGGAGGGACTTTGTGCTTTTGAACTTTGCAGAGCTTTTTCATGCTCAAACAACAACATCAACACACTAAAGAAAGATGAACATGTAAAAAAAAAATTAAAAAAAATAAAGCATAATGATGCGAACTCTGCTTGCAAGAGCGCATTTGTGGTGAGATTAAAATTCAAGTATAACTGAGAGCAACAGTGCATACTGACATACAGTAGTAAGTCATGAAATCAGAGACTCTCTCTTCCACAAAATCCAATCTCAAGTGATCACAGGAGATGCATGTTAATGCCAGGTGTAAATAGGATTGTATTTGTAATGCTCACTTCCAAACTCTCCAACTCGTGCCGCATCTGAGATCAATCCTCTCAAAACGAGGCTGCCAGGTTTTCACTCCAGGATTGACAGGCTTTTATTTATAACAGCACAGAAACTATTGGCCTTCATCTCCAGGGACCGAGTCTTCCTCACTATCCCAGTTCTCCATTCAGCATCTCCACATGATGGTCACATGAAATGTGAAGTGACAAGCCGCCGACGTCCACGCTTGCTTCTTAATATAATCCATTGCTGTCTGTGTCACATCCGTCAGCGGCGTCTGCCGTATTGTCTGAGAGATAAGATGGTGTTCTGAAGAGTGGAAAAAATGAAGCTTATTCATATCCGATTTTACTGCTTCCAAATGCATAATGCAAAAGGAGACGGCGAGCCATTGTATAGAGAACTCTTCAAGAAGGAATCTCAGAACCGTTCAAATGAAGTATGTTTGCAATGGAAAGGAAACGGAAATTCAAATATCCCGAGTGCAAATGGCTTGATACATTCAGAATAAAGTACACAACTGCACTATATCATTGGGTAATGATCACTTATGCACCATTGTTTTGCTCAATCAACACTAGTTATGTTTCCATCCACCTATTTTTATGTGCATTTTGGGATATTGCGTAAAAAAGCACCGGATAGAAATGTGCATAAATAAAATAAAAAAATATATATATACAGTATAAGATAAGAAGACATGCACATAAACTACGTTGGAAACACAGTTACTGAATAAATTCATTAATGTGCAACAAAAAAATAAACCTTAGCCTCAGCAGAGGCTGTGATTGGATAACTGGAGTAACCAGTGGACCAATGGCATCGCAGCAACTCAAATGTTGGTTTGGTGTTTCTGAAACGACGGAGTCGAAGTGTGTGATCAGAATGCTTTGGTTTAATTCCCTCCAGAAGCGTCTCACACGAGTGCGTTCCCGAACACCGGCATCCGACCGAACGCAAGAGAACATGACAGCGTTTATTGTGTTTCGTCTGATGCTCTGAGACACACTCGTTTATGATGGGGGGAAAAAGAGCCAGATTGCAGAAGCTTCCATTTTTATTACAGATATTGTGTGGCGATTTCCCAGGAAGTGACGATTTTGTTCTCTTGAACACATGGAATGGAAACGCTGCTTTATTTGCAAATGTTTTGTGCGATATTCCAATTTTGCGCATAAGTTACATTCGCAGTTTCTCCCTCTTGATAATCAAGTAGCCTTGTAAAAAAAAGAAGTGTGCTTATTTAATTGCACTTAGTGTACTTTAAATCTTAAAAGTACATTTAAAAATGTTTTACTGACAGACAGTGTTGAGGAAAGTTACATACCCTACTTGCTGTTGTGGGAGATTTTCCCTAAAACCTGACTATCTGGGGCGTCTCCAAATCGACACCCAATACCTTTATACTCTAGCTCTTGCGTCTTCAGTCGACAACTGGCCGAGTTTTATAATTTTTGTTTCCCTAACTAGCTTGCTTTCTTGCTGCAGGATCCCCTTTTCACCCTCTGTTAGTGGCCTAAGCAAAAATATCTCGGATCATAGAAAAAACACAAGTAAAGGGTTAAGAGTTCTGTTGATTACTCAATATGTCATGGGACAAGAGATACGGTATATTTTTGATTTTGTTATGGTCAGCACTAGACAATTTTCCATTACGCAAATCGACAAGAACAGAACGTTTTAGTGCAATGTGTTAGGATGTTAGCCCCAAAAAGGGGAAGTAAAGTTTATGTTATTACTGTTACAATCATGGTTAGTTTAAAAGACAGTTTACTATTTTATTCATTAAGATCCTACCACACTGTGTTGTGTGAAAATCTTTGTGTTGTTTTTTTTAAAACACTGAATTATGTCATAAAATGTAAAGCTGTGTTTATCCAATATCTGGCCAAATGCAGCACAACTCATTTAGCCTGCTGGGGTTTCAGTGTGTTACATCATGTCATTTTGGAAAACACTGATTGTCACTGTGTTGACTGAACTATTTGCGTTTTAGATCCCAAAAGAGACACTTCTGTACGTACACACAGCATACAGAATTCATTGCATGTCCAGTTATGGAGGAAGGAAGTTAAATGTTATAGAATATAAAATAAAGAAAGAAGAGATTGATGGTTACTCTGGTGTTGATGTGATTGTGATCTCTTTAGAAGCCCAGTTTGAGATCAGAACAAGAACACAGTTTGAGCAATTTACTGTTTCTCTTAGTTGCTATGGAAACAGGAGAATGCTTTCTGAGTTATGAAGAAAAAAAATCAACCGTAGGTTTGCAACCGGATTTAATGATTATATTCCTCATCGACAGATCATTCTGTTCAATCATAAAATGCATGTGAAATCAATATTGACCCATGCAGTCGCTTTTTTGAAAGTTCTTGTTGTGTACGATTTATCAGTGCACACTGTTTAAAAGAAAAAGAAAAGTAGTAACATTTGGGTTGTGATTCATGTTCATACTAAAGTATTGATGTTAAGCAGCTTTAATCAAACAGCTAATCAGGATGAGATAAACTGATTTAGACTGAATCATTTAAAAGTACTTGTTGAGGTAAAGTCAGTAGTAATCTTCTCAGCTCCAAATTGTTTAATGAATTTTTGCCCACCCACTCAGAAGAGCTGATGGCCGTCGTGTATCCAGACGAACGGGCAGTTTATGTATGGCTAATATGTTCCTCCACGGGCAGGAGAGCAGAGCCAGCTGTTTCATCTCGGTTGCCTCTCCTCCTCTGTGAAGCAAACAGAATTAGGACTGTGAACATCTGCCGCATGCGGATCCCGCTGATATTGAAACAGGCATTATCAGGTCAGGAGAACACAAAGAAAGAGCATCTCTGTGACTCAAAGAACTTCTCCTCACATCTCTGGAACAAACGTCTACGATAAATCTGGATCACGACTAGAATGACACTTAAATCATATGTTGAGTGATGATTATAATGAAAGCATAAATATGTAGTGGTGTTTGCATTTGGGCAAGCATCTCTGTTAGTATTGTTCTGAACTCGCTGTTAATGATTTGACATAAAATGGCATTCACAACTCAATTTACTGTCATAATGCGACACATTTCCTTTTGGCATAAGATATTATTTTGGAAAAATGGTACGGTATGACTTTAATCAATGGGAATTGAATGCATACTGAAAAGTTTGACTGGTGATTACAGGGGAAACTTAAGAGGGACTGGTGATGTCGGCTAATAGAAGTTGTTCCACAAAATAAATTGTTCACAATGAGAATGGGAATCTTGCAAATATAAATATTATACAAATATTATCATGCAAAATAATATTAAATAAGTGGTCAAAACTATATATATGAGAGATTATATATATATATATATATATATATATATATATATATATATATATATATTATATATATGTATATATATATGTGTGTGTGTGTGTGTGTGTGTGTATATATGGTTGGTTCCAATCCTTGATTCTGATTGGTCAATAGCTGTGCTTTATTCACGATAAAACACGGCCATGAACGCTTCACCCAACGGTTCTAATTTATCACTGCACAACACCCTTAGCGTATACCCGAGGCTAGTGCTGTATCGTGAATAAGTCACGGCTGAAGTTAGAATCTAGAGTGGCCTTTTATTGTGGCCAGCCTAAGGCACACCTGTGCAATAATCATGCCGTCTCATCAGCATCTCGATATGCCACACCTGTGAGGTGGATGGATTATCTCGGCAAAGGAGAAGTGCTCACTAACACAGATTTAGACAGATTTGTGAACAATATTTGGGAGAAATAGGCCTATTGTGTACATAGAAAAAATCTTAGATCTTTGAGTTCAGCCCATGAAAAATGGGGGCAAAAACAAAAGTGTTGCGTTTATAATAAATATATGTTATTTATATCTCCATGGTTAGTTTCTCTTCCACTCTATTGTGATTAAGGTCTCTAAAGGCACACATGCACCTTCATTTTTCAAAGGCGTTCTCCTCTTCTTTAGAGCACAGAGGTCTTTGTGTCTCAGCGTGTCGTGTGTGAATGTGACAAAGGTCAACTGGAATATGAGAGCTCTCACTGATGCGCAGCGGTCAGCAGCGGGGTTATTTTCAGCACCTTCTTTCAGTAGAAACTCCTCAATGTGCACAAATTCTCACGTACTCTGTTTCCATGCCACTGAAGAGGACTGTGGTCTCAGGGGACGTGCTGCTGTCTCATTCAGTGTCTTTGCCCACACAAATACATCCCTGAAACAACATATGCATATGACTCAAAATATGTGAATCACAAACTAGTGCAATCCCGCAATTTTCTACCAGGCATATGCTTTTATGTTTTCTGGTGGGACTTGAGACAAGCTCAGGCTTGCATAACTGTAGTGTGTCTATCCTCAGCTTCCGATGAATCCCCTCAGCCCATCTGTTCAGGTGCAAACCAAGTGACCCTCTCAATATGGACCAGCTCTAATTTTCCTGGATTGCTGTCATTAGCGTTGTGGCGCTTTCACTCGGACTCATACATACAGAGTGGATGTACACGCGGCGAGCTTGAATAAAAATGGAAATGGGTCATTTCGTTGGCTGGCTTTCATTCCCTCTGATTTTAAGTGTGGTATGATGGAGTTAATTATGGCTGTCAGCATCTTTTGATATTCGCAGGTATGGTGAAAGGATGGAGGTGTGGAACGGGGCACAGCTGTGCTTAGACCTCAGGGGAGAGGAACTGCTTTAAGTGCGCTTGATTTTTAACACTGCTGCTATGTGGTATTATCATAATTTCACCAGCACAATGGGCTCTTCACACTCAGGGTTTACTTCACTCTTATGTGTGCCAGTCCTCCACCCCCTCTTGCATTTCTATCACCTCTTTTTAAGGAAAGTCTGTCTCCTTGAAATCTTACCTCACACATCCATCCGTATGGCAGCTTTCTGCTCAGGTGCAATTTGAAATGTAACCAACATTTCCAACTTGCAAGTGAACATAACCCGCTTAATTTTCCACATGCATCCTCAAGAATTGAAGCAGATTGATAGTACAAATGAAATGGGAGAAAAAAATGATATGCATTCACTCACAAAACATTTGTGATGGAAAATAATAATAAGCTTTTGTGATAGAATGCAACGTTTCTCAGGGGGATTTAAGCAGATCATTCTGTGCTAGGACAATACCAATATACATTGGGAGACTGTGGCTGTCAAACACAGGATGGCAGTAATGAACCACACAGCGGGTCAAGAGGTTATGTTTATTAGACATACCCACAAGAGCCAGCTTTTGAAGGGGAAACTCAGATGAGCTGTCTGGCGTAGCACTCCAGTCCAGATGATATGCATCGACCAGCCAACACCTCAAATCAATACAAATATGATAAAACAGCGTAAACCAACCAAAGCTACTCTGCTGGTTGTATTTGGTCTCCAAGCTGGCCAGGTTTGTCTCGTTGAATTTCAGCAGTCTAACCTTCTTCAAGTAACCTCTATCGCAATTTTTTTTATTTTTGTGTAACTCACTGCTTAAAGGAGGAGTTCAATTCAGAATTAAAATCTCCTGATAATTTACTCTCCCCCACGTCATCCAAGATGTTCATGACTTTCTTTCTTCAGTCGAAAAAGAAATTAAGATTTTTGAGGAAAACATTCCAGGATTTTTCTCCATATAATGGACTTCAATGGGGTCCAACGGGTTTGAAGGTTTGAAGACTCTTATTCCTCGGCTGGGACCTTTGAAGCTGCACTGAAACTGTAATTTGGACCTTCAACCCGTTGGACCACATTGAAGTCCATTATATGGAGAAAAATCCTGGAATGTTTTCCTCAGAAACCTTAATTTCTTTTCGACTGAAGAAAGAAAGACATTTCATACAGCTTGAAACCATAGTAATTGCTCTATAATGGCCGTTACAACAAGAACATCTTGGATGATGTGGAGGCGAGTAATTTATAAGGAAATATTAATTCTGAAGTGAACTAATCCTTTAATCACCATCATATGATGCATCATTGAATAATTTATCTATAGCCACAACTTTTTCCCAGAACAGTAATGACTTCGTAGGACATCCATCGTTCAAACCACATCATTAACAGCAGTACAATTTTGACAAACCAAGCGTAGTAACTTTGGCTAATTAATCGGTTTGATATCAAATTAACAAATTTTTATTTTAATTAACGCCAGATTATTATAACCTGTATACATGGACAACAGGAAGCTGTTCATTTTTATTTTATTTAATTATCAATTTCTCTTATGTTATTTCACTTCTGTTAATAACAAATATGGCATCTGACTATACTATATTTTGCCATTTGTTGTTTTGCTTGCATCAAACATACACACTCAACTAAAAACTAAATTATGTACTAAATTTTACATTGGCATCTTTTTCTCAAGAACATGATTTAATTAATGTCAAGCTAATGTTGGTATAGTGACAGAACTTGCGACCGTAGGATGGCTAACAATGTGCAGTTTAGATCAGATTGTAATTCTGTTTCTGAACAAAAAATGAAATGCAAACATGAACCTGATTTACTTGTGTTTTTATTTGAGCATAGAGTACTGTATGAACAGCAATAACAGGAGCTGTACTCATCAAACAAAACTAATTTCATTGCAAAATACATGTACATGGTTATGCTGACAACGGCATTTTAAGGTTCATCGTTATCATTTCCTGACATTTTTCTCAAGAGCCTTCTCTAGCACTGTAAAATTGACTAAATAAGGTTCAGCTGGGGTCAGATTGAGAGAAAAAAAGCAGTTGTCAGCAATTTCAGGGCATGCTTTGGATACAGTGTTCAAAGTTTCATGGTTAGGAAGGTCATGTAGCATTTTTTCCCCATTTGAGCACAACAACTGACATTTAGCTATAGGCTCACAGTGAGCGCTCTTAAAATAGTCACAAGGTCCACAGAATTATTTCAAACAGATATTCAGTTCTTGCAGTATCAAATGCTGAATATCAAAGTGTATTAGCTCTTACGAGGTCCTGTCTATATTCTGATGGTTTTTACAGAGTGGTTTGTTCATATATAATTCACCTAACATATATTTAACAATTTATTCTTAAAAAAAAAACTATGAATTTTTGGTCTGTTGACAGTATTTTCTGATTTATGGATCAATAGAAGGAGATATTCAAAATTGTAAACACATTTGAACCAGGTTTAATCCAATGATCAATTAGATAATACGTCATTTGCATATTTAAACATGATATTTCAGATAACGTAAATACGTATTGGTAATGTAACCAGAGAACGAGATGTGGTGTCGATGATTGACACTAGCGGTCATTCTTGGGAGCTCCAGTCACCTCTGATACTTTAAGAAAAGGACAATAAAAAATGGCGATAGGAATTTGCATGCGCCACTTCTCCGGACTTATAGGTATAAAGGAGTGGCGTGCATCACTCAATCAAGTTTGTATTGAGGAGACGTTCCCTATCCGTTAGTCACTTTGACATTGTGTCAATGACACTAGCGGTCCCAAGGGGACACAAAATCGAAGTGACTGACAGATAGGGAACAGCTGTCTTATTGTACTGCAATCAAACAACTGCAGGGGAATGTATGGTGATATCTATTAGTTAAAATGTACCTGTAGCTAATGCTTAGTGCAATATGTTGAGAGATCATGCTGACTAGAGAAATGTGTTTTAAAAAGAAACATTCTCAAATAGTGATCTTCTCAATCTAAAATGATGTCTGCATACTGTAGGTTCAAAAGGCTTCCAAGCAGCCAAGATGACAATTACCAGGACACGTCAGACCCAGTTCTCAAAGCCGTGTGGCTTGACTTCACATAAATTAGAGCCTTAATAAGATATCAACCAGAATGCATGAGCAGCCACCCTAAGACCCGTCTGCTCACACTCAGCAGAATCTGGAGCTCTTGAATGCTTAATGCCACTTTTGTGGAAGGATTGCCAACCCAGCAGAGAGGCTTTTCCCACACCTCCAGAAGAGAATCAAATGCATGTAGGTGAGCAAAATATGCACGACATTAATACCAGAAGCGGTAACAGAACTTAAGTGCATGCCATCAATCCCTTCCAAAAGCGTAGGTTTGTGTGGCGTACATCCTCCCAGGTGTTTTGGGGCTCCTTTATAATTCAGTTACTGCTGTAAAAACCTCTTACACAATAGAGCCCCACGGACATGAACCAGGAGACTCTGACAGATGGAGAAAGACAGACCATCTCTCAGTTGGCCTTCTATTGGAGTCATCCTCATCTAAATTGCACATAATTGTCAGTTTTAAGTGCTGGATGCTGGCTGGATGCTTGCGTTCGAGATGCATGCCAAAGTAAAGGGGTTTGGAGTATAAAACACTTGTTAGATTTCATGTTTGCTTGTTGCCTGTCACTGCAGCATTTGATGGCTTTTCTATCCAATCTCAAGGAATGTTTGAAGCTACTCAAAATAATGCATTATAGTAAAACAAAATTAAAACAAAAAAAATTATTCTCTTATAATTAAAAGTTAAAAAAAAAAAGTTTTTTTTTCAGTGATAGAACCGTTTTGCATTCCCAAAGAACCTCTTTTTCTTAGTCTGAAGAACATTTGTTTCTGGACTCTACTAGAATAGGTTTTCATGCTTAAATGTAAAAAAAAACCACATCATTTTCCCCATATTCTCCATTGTTGCAGCTCCTCTCTTCCCAGTCTGTCAGTAACGCTCTGTTTAGTTCCTGTCTCTATGAAGCCCCTCCTTCTGAAAAGCACACTGTGCTCTGATTGGTCGGCTGGAGCAGTGTGTTGTGATTGGTCGAGTGCATCGAGTGTGTTTGGGAAATGTCCCGCCCCTTACCATAACCGGCAGTTTAACACACTACTAACTAACTCAACCAGGCCCCGCCCCTTTATTCTGCGTATGCCTTGGGTGGGAATTATTCATGCTCAGACAGCAACATTGCACAATAAAAAACGTTGAAAATGGAAAACAACAGCATAATAGGATTCCTTTTAATAATGTAAAGAACCTTTTTCCCCTATAAAGAACTTTTGCCCTTTGGAAAGGTTCCATGCATTCTTAGAAGACAAGTTTCTATATAGACCTTAAAGGGTTCTGTCAGTATTTAATTTGAATTCCTTTTTAATTTTGTTTCAATTGTATGAGTTAAACAGCTCATAAGCATACTTTATGTCTAGAAAACAATGTAATTACCTGTTATATTTAAATTATTATGGAATCATTTAAGACATTTCTCCTTATACTGAACCTTAGTTTCTAAGAGTGTGGATGTTAAAGGTTGTTCATAGTTGCCAATAAAGAATCTTTGTTTTTAAGAGCATAGGTACGTGAGCACAGTCTTCTCTGTGGCACTCTGAAAAATGGCAATACGTGTTTATTTTTTGAATGTTTATCTCATTAATGATTAAAGATTGCAGACCAAACGTGACGGTCACACACATGGACTGCTCTGCCAGCCCATTACTTAAAGAAACAAGAGTTAGGGAGCCAAAGCCAAATAACATTCCCAGTGCCAGTGGAAGTGCATTATTTTCTCTTGTTTCCCCCCCCCCCGCTCTGTTCCGCTGAGAAGGGGTGAATGGGATGAATACCAACGGCAAGGAAAAGAGGACACAACACTCAAATCTTTGGCACGGGTAACTGGCAGTGGCTACACAGCAGAGGAGCGAGCACGGCTGCCCAGTGCCTCTGGTTGTTGAGTTACAGGAACATCACTGGGCCGAAGGGCTGAAGCCACCCTGAAGAGCGCCTGGGGCTGCCAGGAAAATATTGACTTTCAGACCAGTGTGAATATTTGAATTCTGCTCTATAGGGAAATTACTTAATGGTGGCTGTTCAAAATGAATGAGAGTTTGACTATATTGCTTTTATAGGCTATTGTCATATTGCTGTTATATACTTGTTAATTCAATTAATAGTGACAAAAAAAGCGCAAATTAATAATGACAGTATTGTGTCTCAGCCATCTGTTGGGATCCACGTAATATTGGCATCTTCCAAAAATAGAATTACATACACTATGTAATTATGTTTGTATGAAAGACCAAATAAGAAGAAAAAAAATAATAATTATGCTTTGGTAAATCATAATTATGACATAAAAATCTAAATTGTGACAAAATGTTGAAATTTTGTCATAAAAGTTGAAATTGTGGAAACTATGACTATTTATGACTATAGTTGAAATTGTTTCTAAAAAGTCAAAATTATGAGTAAAAAAGTCGTAATTTTGAGGTAAAAAGTGTATTTTCAACTTTTTATGTATTACTTTTTACAGGCTACGACTTTGACTCAATGTGATAATTTAGAATTTTTAAATCATATTTTCACTTCAAAAGTCATAATTTCAACTTAGAATGTCATTATTTTGGCCTTTTTGTCATAATTACTACAGGCTATTGTCATATTGCTGTTTATTTTAAAGGTCCCGTTTTTCGTGTGTTTTTGAAGCTTTGATTGTGTTTACAGTGTGCAATATAACATGTGTTTATGTTTCGCGTGTAAAAAAACACAGTATTTTTCACACAATTTACTTATCTGTATACCGCTGTTTTCACTGTCCTGAGAACGGGCTGATAACTTCCTTGTTCTATGAAGTCCCTCCTTCAGAAATACGTAACGAGTTCTGATTGTGCCAGCGGTTCCTGTGTTGTGATTCGACAGCAGCTTAGCGCACGTTGCCCAGAAAGGTCACGCCTCTTACCATAACGTGGAGATGCATGCGCTCAGGGAAGGCCAAACAAAGGTGATTTGACTCGGGATGAAAATAACAGCGTCTCGACGACATGGCGACAAACACACTCCACAAACGCAACTCTTCCTCTTCTCCGTGGGAGCGCAACAAGACCACGCCAACTTTTTGTGTGTATTCCTGTGTGCGGAGGTTAGTCAAAAAACTGTTCTAGTGACGTCATTAAAGAAGGAAGTAGAGGGATGTAGTCCAAACCGGCCATTCACTGTAGGCGACTTCTGTTAAATAAAATATCTCTCTTGGCATTGAACTTTGAGCTTTATAATTTTACAAATATTATTTATACTCTAACAACAACATTACACACTAACTAAAGTTTGAAACATGGAATCACGAAGAACGGGACCTTTAATATATTTTAAAAGAAATATTCGTTCACTCACAAAACATTTGCGTTCTTTGCAAGTGAATGCAACATGTTTTCAGGTTTTTCAAGCAAACACACACAAAAAAGAATTTGTGTGAAATATATATATATATATATATATATATATATATATATATATATATATATATATATATATTGGTCTGAAATGTAAGTTACTCTACATTAACTTTATCTGCAAAACTATATAAAAGCATAGTTTTTATATTGTTGAATATAACCCCCCCCCCCCCCCCCCCGCAAATGTTTGATGTTGTTCTGTTTATTTGGTTTCACAAATGATGTTTTGAAGCAGCATGTTTATCATATAAACATACTGTAGTATACCTCATTAACCCTAAAAGAATGACTGTAAAAAATGCCCTGATGCAGCGTTTGCAGCCTGGAGTCACCAGGGGTTTGCTAATGGCTAGCACCCACTTTCGTACGCATTTTAAAAGCCTCTAATTGCTATTGTGGCAATACTGCAAACTGAAATAAAGGGAATCGCTGGTTCTTTTTCAAAAGTACCAACATAGTGCATAGTATAATTCAGCCGGTATAATTCAGAGGTAACTTGATTCCTTTACATTCTCTGGGGAAGCATTTTGATGCAACACATATCACAGACACAGAGTTTGTTGCATCATAAAGGGTAATGAGCGTCTGCCAGCCCCCGAGGTTTCTCCACACAGACTGTGGGAGTATTAAATAAAAGAACAATCTTAAGGACAAAGCAGTTACACACACATTGATCACCAGTCCACGTTTCAAGACAGGGACAATGTGATTTTTTTAATCTGCCCTTATATAATAACATCTTGCTCCATCTTAGTGGAATCCTCCCCGAGTGAAATGACTTGAGCTCCTGTGAAAGTCTCCAAAATTGTCTTTCGCCTCGAGGCTTTGAGATTGGGGGTCAAGTCAGTGTCTCTAAAGACATGTTCATTTCTCTGTTATACACCTCAGCCTCAACATATCATATCTGAAGTTGTTATGCTGCAGAAAGGGCAATTGCTTTTAATAAAGCTGTACCACAACTGGGTGGGAAAAAGACCTGAGTTTGGATGCATTCAATGTAGGTACAAATAGATGTGAAAAATTTGGAAAATATACTTACTGTCTGAACAGCTTTATTAAACCTAGATTTGCATTTGCACAACAAAATACCAAAAGTGTACAGTAAAAACGTGTTCCTGTCAGCTGTGTGTGAACACAGGACACAAAATGCCATTGTTTATGCAGTGCAAAGGTTAAATACATTTAAGAAACAAATAACTAATGACAATTCTGTGCAATAAAATGCAAGACCAATCATGATTCAGTATGCAAATACTACAATAACGACATCGTTGTCAGTTTGATTTTGAATTGCAATCATTCTAAAAATTGTAAACCAGTGCGAGACATTCAAACTTTAATCTTAAATGTCAGAAGGACCTGGGGATTCTTAACCTGTTAAGCTGCAACCCCACTTTTGAAAAATCCCCAGAAATGACATACCCAAACTGAAACAGATACAGTTCATGAACCCTTTGCACTAAAAGCACAAGTATAATCTCGTTTGAAAGCTGACACCTGGCAGTTTATTGTAAATGTAGAATTAATTATTGCCATAATGACAAAAATTGTTATAAATAGCTTCAAAGTTTTGTAAAGTTATTAGAAATTAATTTTTATGAAACATCCTCATGAAAATAAAATTGAAGTTGGCCCTGTAGCAATCTAGAAATGCACTACAGATAAAGCCACATGTCTAAACATTTTATGTTTAAAATCTAAAGATAATAAGTCCAAAACTCTGTATTTAGTTAAATGTTTTTCAAGACCATGTCAAATTACTTTATTTTGATTTGACGCTAAAATGCTACTGATGTTAATTGTCATCTTCTAACCATCTATCCAGTATATTGTCTCTGTTGTTTTGTGGTGCAAACGATCCCCATTCAGTGTCAGTCTCCCCCTGAACACATTCACACCTCTCCAGCCTGGTTATGGCTCTAAATATGCATTTCTTTTGTCTGCATTATAGTTACTAACGACTGGCTATTCACAGGCTATTCATAGGGTTTCAGTCCCTAATTTCTTTTCTCAAAGTTCACCTCACATTTTAAACTGTATCAAATGCATTTCTTGAATAAAGAAACATTTCAGTAAGCATTCAAAAAATAATAAAAGTATAACTTCTAGGTGGCAGGTGCACCTAGGGCTAGCTAGCATGTTAGCTTAGCACACCATCAATACACGACAATTTATGAGATTAAAACCATGTTTGTGCTCCAATTTTTTTTTATAACGCAAGTCGAGTATTTTAAATAATCTTCTGTGATCTAATTTGGCTTCAGATAAAAAAATCAGACAGAAAATATACTATTGGATAGTGTTCTGCACAATGATAGTCTATATAGATTAGCATTACATTATAAAAATAATCTGTTATTATGAAAATACCTGGCATGGCTTGAAAAACACAGGTAACTCAAATATCATTGCAATCATGTTTATTGTCTTCAAAACATCTTTATCTGCATGTTACAGCGCAATCTCTGTAGCTTTGTGTGTATCAGTGACGTCCTGGAATGTCACATGATCATGGCTCTTCTTCATGTTCCATATATGGACTATTATTGTGCATGTAGCGCCCTCAGGCTATTGGTATGAATTGAAAACACAGTATCAGAGTACCAAACGCTCATAAAGATTACATCGACGCATTTGGGTATAAATTCAATAAATATTATTCCTGTCTATAGAAATATGATGTGAATCAATGAGAATCTATCAATATTTCTCCAAATCTGCACATTTTTGAGCTAAAGCCCTGAGGGACGCTGTTTTGTGTATCGCTGTCATGACGACAGCGCGGAGTTTTTTATGAATGAAAGCGGCTGACGCGCATAATTCATATTAAAGGTATCTACTCATTTTTTTCATTTCATAACTCCTGACACAAATTAAGACATAACTGTCACTATGAGTTTCTCAGAATACAATAGTGGTCAAATACTGAAACTTGAGTATTATATATTTTTAATTATGTATAGTTTGTCAAGGTATAACATTAAATCTGATAGTAATTTTGAATTAAATAAATAAATAACGCTTCAGTGCGCGGGCGCACTGGCAACGGTTAACAGGTTAACAACAACCTGTCTCTATATGTGTGTGTGTGTGTGTGGCCTGGTAAGCCCTACATTTTTGGTCCCCATGAGGAAATCAACTTATAATCATACTTAGTGATGTTTTTTTTTTTTTTTTTTTTTAATAGGGTTGGTGTAAGGGGAGAAAATCATTATATCTATGGAAAGTCCCCATAAAACATGGAAACCCAACATCAATTTCATGATATTACTTGTTTCCCTCGCCCCTCTAGATCTAAGAATATTGGCGTAGTCGGCATGATCAAAAAATGTTGGCGTAGTCGGCAGGATTTCGGCACAATCAAACATGTATAGAGTAGAAAAAGATGTCTACAGAGTGTACTCAACATCTTACAAGTGCTGTTCCTGCTTGACCATACTCTGTATATACATTTTAAGGCTTGCATCACATAACCAGCTCCATATGTGTGTCTTTTCAGATGTAGTAAACTTGCTCGGAAGCTCACCTGGTACAGCATTGCACTCATGATGTGAAGCACTCAGGTACGAGTCTGTGAAAAACTAACTAAGCTAAAATGGCATGGTTGCATTAGCACATGTGATATTATGCCATGTTTACTTGTGTTAACAAAAAACACTTTTAGCACCACTCACTTAGCATTTCACTTTGAAAGACTTGTGAAAGACACAAGAATCAATGTGATATCATTTTACAGAAATATCTCCACATGTTTTTTTCCAGTAAGGGGTTGGCAAATAAACGACAATAAATCTCCCTCTGTCTGTATATTGTGACCCTGGCTTCTCTAAAACAAAGAAGTCAATTAGCGCTGTATTTAGGCTAATGGCCAGACACATTCAGCTTGGTGAATTAGGAGATAGACACTCTCACAACCTCTTTCGCAGTCTCTCAGGTGGTGTTGGAGCTGCTATATTTGGACGTCCCCACTTCAGTTGACCTCATTCAGTGTAAAGCCTCTCCAAGCCAGAGCGACTGTCGAGATGTCCTTCCCCGGGCCCGACGCTCAGCCGCCATCATCTCATCCAGAGAGGATTGCTATCTGTTGTTTCCAAATTGATGAAAACAAATATTTAGTGGCTCATCATTTACACTGATATCCCAGGACACATGAGGTCATCAGGAGGAATGAGGTGTAATGAGCGATTTAGCGAAACGACGACATGCAAATGGAGGTGTTGTGTATCACTTACAGTGACAAAATGAATAAAAGCAGAGGGCTATAAATGAGCGCTGTGATGTCAGTAGGGGGCTTTTTGAGGGTATAAAGAGAGCCCTGGTGTTTTACCGGCACACAGACTGAATGCTTATTCATTTTGGCCTTCAGCAGCAGGTGTGCCAATGCAGGAGCTGGCACCTACCACAGCGGCACATGCCAACAGGGCCTCAAAGGGAAATTACATTACAAAGTTAGCTATTAAACCAACTGGATTTGGATTTTGCTCTTGCCAAAGCTGTACTGAGAAATAAATATATCTGCCTGACATGTGATTTACATTTCCTCCTATATTTTATTTAATCCTGAGTGTTGGGGAAAAATTTAATTGTTTTGTTAAGAAAATGTGAGTGCTTGTTTTTTCAGCAGGCATTTATGAGTGTTCGGGGTGATTGCCAGGGTTTCCCTTGTGAAAAAGAAGTGTGCTTAAATTTGAAAACTTCCTAACACATAGATATTTTTTTAAACACTGCACTTGCAGATAATATTATTTAAATTAAATAAAAGGCCACATAAAGGGCATACATGACAATGTTCCTTAAAGGAGAACTCCGGTCGAAGTCCAAAGTAGTCGATTGTCGAGTTCACGCGCGTGATCATAGGTACTAAACCTATGTGTGTGAACTCGACAATCGATTACTATGGACTTCGGCCGAAAACAGGATGTAAATACAGGTATGAGCGCTGGCTGAATTATTATCATTTTTATTCATATCTTTCACAAAAGTTGTCTTGTGAGAAAAATGGAGTGGCCAATCTCATCACGCTTTTAATGCGTTTAGAAATTTCGGTAACACTTTATATTACGACCCGCAAACAACTGCGTAAGTAAACCGAAATTACGGTGTACGTTTCTGTAATTATAGTGTACTTCCGTGTAGGTATAAGGGAACAATATGTTAAGTTTTGGGTAATAAAGGGGTAACAAGCAGATATACAACCCGCAAAGAACTTCGTGAGTAAACCGAAATTACGGTGTACGTTTCTGTAATTATAGTGTACCTCCGTGTAGGTATAAGGGAACAATATGTTAAGATTTGGGTAATAAAGGGGTACAATCAGATATACAAGCAAATTATTTTTAATGTAATTATTTTAAAACTAACAGGTACCTATTCTGTTAATATATTCCAGGCAAAAATTGTACGTCTGTTGTATATAAAAGTTTTTATCACATTTCTGGCAAAATGTGTTCTTGTGCAATATAGTTACAGGGTAATTTTGACATCTGTGTGTTGTAAATTAAACTTATTAAAATTAAAATTAAACTATATATATATATATATATATATATATATATATATATATATATATATATATATATATATATATATGGCTGTATGTAAGCACAGTATGATAAAAATTGAATCTGAAACAATTTTATAAACAGCTGATTTCGAAAAACATTGGCAATGCTATTTATTGGCTTTTCTTACTAAACTACTTAACGTTAAGCCAAAAAAAAAAAGTTTCTGCTATGATTTTAATTTAGAACGTACCATGTAGTACTTAGTACTTACCTTATCACATTGTATTGCAATGACACTTAAATGTCAGGGCAAATATACTGTGTAATTAAAAGTTTTTTTTTGTTTTGTTTTTTAATAAGAGTACCTTTCTCTGTAATTACTGTGCAAATAGTGTTGTTTCGTATTGTTACATAGTAAGTAGTGTTTGTTACCCGTTTCAACTGTGTATTTACAGGGTAAGTGTAACTCCTGCGGGCTGTAAATTAAAGTGGAGCTTGTTACCTCCTTGTTCTGTGTAGTTACAGGGTAAGTGTAACTCCTGCGGGCTGTAAATTAAAGTGGAGCTTGTTACCTCCTTGTTCTGTGTAGTTACAGGGTAAGTGTAACTCCTGCGGGCTGTAAATTAAAGTGCCGCTTGTTACCCCCTTGTTCTGTGTAGTTACAGGGTAAGTGCAGTAAATATACAATAAAGGATCCCATTTAATTTCTGACTTTTATTTTACAAAAAAATTTCAAAACACTTTTTCATCTTAATAAAGCATTGTCTTTTCTACAGTATACTCAAACAACAAAGTTTAATTTACAACCCGTCTCACAGATGTCAAAATTACCCTGTAACTACATTGCACAAGAACATATTTTTCCAGAAATGTGATAAAAAACTTTTATATACAACAGACGTACAATTTTTGCCTGGAATATATTTACAGAATAGGTACCTGTTAGTTTTAAAATAATTACATTATAAATAATTTTCTTGTATATCTGGTTGTACCCCTTTATTACCCAAAACTTAACGTATTGTTCCCTTATACCTACGGAGGTACACTACATAAACGTACACCGTAATTTCAGTTTACTTCCGAAGTTCTTTGCAGGTTGTATATCTGCTTGTTACCCCTTTATTACCCAAAACTTAATTATTGTTCCCTTATACCTACACGGAAGTACACTATAATTACAGAAACGTACACCGTAATTTCGGTTTACTTACGCAGTTGTTTGCAGGTCGTAATATAAAGTGTTACTGAAATTTCTCTCAGGTCTTGTAATGCAAGTGAGCTTCTCCACAGACAAATCAGCTTCATCTTCTCTCAGCTCTGCATCTCGTTTGTCCAGCGCCGGCCACAGGCGTAACTCTATAAATGGCTGAGTTTGATTAATAAAACATGGCCGGCTGCGGTTGATCTGCATGACGCTTCTTTTAGAGATCGGCATCTCTGAGGTGATGCTGTGAGGATCGGCCTTCACTGCCGGGGATGAGGCAAACCTCTGTGTCTGGCATGCCAAATACAGTTCCAGATGTGTCAATTATTCATCCTCCTATCTGCCCGCAGCGGCCCCACGGATCCACAGTCTCTGTGTGTGAGGAGCGGCTGGAACGGAGGTTACTCAGAGGTAGAGACACTACAGCTTCAGCTTTGAGTTGTGAGGCATGGAAGATGCAAGAAAGCACATTTGCAACAGGAACTACACTGAGGAAAAATCATTCTCTTGGTTTTTTAGCATACATTTCACTAAATGATGCCAGAGGCATAAAAAAAATAAAAAAAATATTACTAAATGTTCAAAATATGAAAATAAAACTATTTGACAATATGGTAGAAAATAAACTTAGTTCAAGATATATTATCTTAATATATATATATATATATATATATATATATATATATATATATATATATATATATATATATATTATGCACATGTGTAGATAGTATTTTTGTCCTGTTTTGCAATAAAAATGATTAAGTAACACTTATTCAGTAACACTTTACAATAAGGTTTCATTTGTTAAGATTAGTTCATATGAAAGAACAATGAACAATACTTCTCAATGTATTAATCTTAGTTAATGCGGTAACACTTTACACACTCACTATCAACCTGCATATTACTAGGATATTTAATATTGCTGATTCAACATAAATACATTCATTTATGCAAACAAAACAAATGTTTATAGGTTCAAGTAAAAACTGCCCTTTAAGGTAACAATTGCAGGTTACCACTTTTTACAATTCATTATTGACCATTGTCCCATTCAAACGGGTTCTTAAAGACTCTTGCTTGGGACAATTGTTAATACCGCTAACGGTTATAAACTTAAAAGAGAGAAAGAGATAATGTTACATTTTAGCTAAATATGTTAACTAGGGCTGGTAAAAAAATATAGATTTCTCGATTTTAATCGATTCTCATTTTTACGAACCGATATCGATTCTTAAATCCCTAGTCATCCTGTTTTCAGTTGATGAATGAATGGACCATTGTAGCGTGCATCCCATCCAATAAATCGCAAATAATCTTTGTGCTTTGTTACTATTGATATGAAACAAAGTCTCAGATTTTAAATGACGTCCATTTTCTTACGGAATTCAAAAACATACCGTTTTGGTGCTGTGGCGTGAGATCGCTCTGGCTCAGCTCAAGAGAAGCAGAAGCACATGATCTTCTCTTATAACACCAGTTACCGTGCGAAATAAACATGAGCATCTGAAAGTGTGTTAAAAGATACAACTTATCGAAGTCCGTATCATGTCACATGGAATCGCTCAGTGTTTCAACCGTGGAAAGACGCCAGTAAATCAGCTTATAAACAATGTCATGTAACATCACATTTACCATATCCAGTGACCATAAACTCATTAGTCAGCTAGAAAAATTAACTCTAGAGAGGAGCATTTTGCTAAATATATGCACCATATTACATATTCATTATAATTGTTAATGTTCTTCAATATTTAATGCGTGTTTGAATAAATCTGGCAAGTTTTTATGACAGCCACCATTTAAATGTTTATATTTCATATAACTTTATTATTATAAAAATAAATAAAAGTATTTAAGTGTTTGTAAACAAATCAGTAAATTTTTACCTTTAATATTATAGTAGGCTAATGAAGCCTAGGCTACAACTGACTCCCATAGTTTACAGCATTAGTTAAGAGATTTGTTTTCCTTTAGAAAATTTGCCATGCATTGTACCTAATATCCAAAATAATCAATATTGAATCGAATCGAATCGCAAGCTTGTGAATCGAAATCGAATAGAATTTTGAAATTTGTGTCAATACCCAGCCCTAATGTTAACTAACCAATCCACAGGGAGAAAATTATCTTACAAAACTTTGTTGCTAGGCAAATTGTTCTACACATTTCATAGTTTTTAGGTGATCTACAAGTAATGAAATAACTTAAAAAAATAAGCTGAAATAAATACTTCAAGTCTGTGTATTTATTTATAGGAGTGTATTTTTAATATAAGCCTCATGTTTGATTTGTGAACTTTGTGTCTTCTTACAGAAAAGCAGCAAATAATGTCCTGTGTAAGTCCTTCCCATGCAGTCAATGGATGATGTTTTTCACACACAGATTTTGCAGGTGCGCCTCCAGCTGCACAGGCCAGAGCAAGGCTTTTATTAGAACTGCACAGTTCGCTACTGTAGTTGACCACATTAATCCAGAGATTATGTGATTGGGGTTTAACACTTTACCGTAATGTGGCGCCGGAGTAAATACAGACACAGAGGGATTAGTGTTGACAAAGTGTCAGGTTCATTTCATCATATGTTAACCATCTGTGCTCCAGTGCTGGGTCTGTTCTGTTGGACACATGCACCAGTCATGGTTTGAGGAGAAGCTCATGTTGGCAATGCACACGGACTGCTGTTTTTTAGTAATGAAAAAAACAGCAGTCGTGTCAGAAGTATTCACAGTGCTGGAGCTTATTTGCATAGTTTAAAATACACAGTCAAAGTGTTTTGCTCATGCATTATTCCTTTAACAAACCCCTTTCAAATTATTACATGCATTGTGCTGAACACACTGAGTCCAAACATGATAAGAAATGGTTGAACTATCACCCATGCATTCATTTATATGTTAATAGGTCAGCTCCCATGGACTGTTGTGTTAACACTCAATTTCCATTAACTGTGCTTTTGCAGTAGATGTGGTGCATTTTGGTTCAATTTTAATGTTTACAAACAGTTATGAATGGATATTTGTGACCTCTCTTTGTTTCATCCACCAATAGCAAACCACAACCATCCAACCAGCCAATCAATTCCCCAGGAACAAAATCAAGCCCTGCCCTACATTTGTTGTTGTTCCTGAAGCCGTTTCACTCAGATATACGGCACAAAAGGTGACTAACAGGTGAGAGTTGTGTTCCATCCAGATGTCAACTAATATTTTACAGAACATTCTAACAAAGCAGAACATACAGTTGTGGTCTGATGAGCCCGACCACTCGCCGTTCTAGCTAAACTTATTTAAGCCACTAAGCCATGATCTTTGCAAACTTTAATAAATCCAGTAAACACATTCATCTCAGAAGCTCTAATTTACATAGACTGTAATTTAAAGATTACAATGCATTAAAAAATGAATAATTATGTGCACGGATAAATTATTTAGAATAAATACTGCAATATTCCATAAAAAAAAGGTAATTGTCAATTTTAATTCCATGGTGACTTTAAGCCCACTTTGAGCACCATCCATTGTTATATTAACTCTTTCCCTTTATTTTTAAGTTGCCGTATTTTTAATTATTTTCACAAAACTTTCATGGCCCCCAGAATATTTTGTTGTATGAAAATGTGAATATGCAATATATCAAAAGTAAGATCAGAGCATCTGATTTTAAACAAACACACAACACAAAAAAATATATATAAAAACACTCATGTTTCATTAAAAAAAACTGAGAAAATCAAGTTTTTGTTAAAGAGTTGATCTGGATTCACAAAAGCTTTGCAGTCGTTTCCTCATCATGGGTTCAACATTTCATTCTTCGCTTGTTTTTGGATCTGGAGATGCTGTACTATTTCAGAAGATGCGTAACAGCGCCACCTATCATATAATATAGCCATGTGTGCGTTTGTAAAGTAAACAAACTAGAATTGAAACCATCTGTGAATGTTTCTTTACTGGTCTCTTTATATTCCCATATTCTCATGAGCAAACCTGACTGCTCGACCCTTGCAGAAATCGTACCCAGCTCCACCGGCTGACTCAACCACGCTCATTAGAGGAATGCTGATGTGCTATCAAACAATTAACAAAAGGTCACGGTTGCCACTGAAGGAACAACCTCCCCTACAGAAAAGATGCTACCCTGCCAGGAAGCAAATGTTTCTAACGACACACAGAGACCTTTCACTGGAAGGCAAGAAACAGGCTCGTGTGTGGCTATGAGAAGTGGACGTCAACCCTTCAGAGCTTTTGCTTGGCTGCTCGTTCATTACAAACGTCTGCAAGATTGATCTACAGTTCCTTTGGCTGTAGAAATCTCTCCAGTGAGAATTTTATAAATCATCAAATGACTACATGAAATATATACAAAAGCTGTCACTGGGGTGATACCCTTTAAAAAGGTAATATGTATGTACTAATACTGTATGTACCTTTAAGGTATAAACATGCTACCATTTGGGGTAAATAAGGTTCATATGTGTACCTTTTGAAAGGGTTTTGTTTGTTTGTCTTCTTTGGTCACTTGATACTAAATCCTGTGACAATGATAATTACTCACCGAGTTGCAACGTTTGTGTTGTGAATGGATTCCTACATGAGACTAAAACAGCAACAAATCCTTCAGTCATTTCATTTACTGAGGTCATTTTTTTTAACATTTGAGCACACATGTAATGGCCCTTGTTATTTAAAGGAATTAAAGGATTTAAATGGATTTAAGAGAAGAAGAAAAAAGGAAATAATAACTAAAATTCATTGTGAACTCATGCATTTTAAATAATATTTTTATTTTAATAAATGACTGTCATAAAATCAACAAGTCATAGCCACACTCTGTTGTAGTTTAAGTCTGAGGATTTGAGTTTTATGAATCCTTTTCCTATAGACAAGTTAATTACCTGAAAGTTTTCCACACTCATTAAATTCACTCATGCACATACAGGTGCTGGTCATAAAATTAGAATATCGTCAAAAAGTTGATTTATTTCAAGAATTCAACTTAACATGTGAAACTAATATATTACATAGACTCATTACATGCAAAGTGAGATATCTCAAGCCTTTATTTGTTATAATTTTGATGATTATGGCTTACAGTTTATGAAACCCACGAAATCAAAATCTCAGAAAATTAGAATATTACATGAAATCACACAGTAATTACACAGTGATACCATGGTCATTGAACCAGGTTTTGGTTATTCTGGCAGTGTGGGCCGGTGCAAATCCTGCTGGAAAATGAAGGAAGCATGAAGTGCTCTGGAAATGTCCTGGTAGACGGCTGAGTTGACTCTGGATTTAATAAAGCACAGTGGACCAAAGTCCTCTTTTCTGATGAGAGCAAATGTTGCATCTCATTTGGAAACCAAGGTCCCAGAGTCTGGAGGAAGAATGGAGAGGCACACAATCCAAGATGCTTGAAGTCCAGTGTGAAGTTTCCACAGTCTGTGTTGGTTTGGGGAGCCATGTCATCGGCTGGTGTTGGTCCACTGTGCTGTCCACTCAACGCAGCCGTCTACCAGGACATTTCCAGAGCACTTCATGCTTCCTTCAGCAGACAAGCTTTATGGAGATGCTGACTTCATTTTCCAGCAGGATTTGCACCGGCCCACACTGCCAAAAGAACCAAAACCTGGTTCAATGACCATGGTATCACTGTGTAATTACTGTGTGATTTCATGTAATATTCTAATTTTCTGAGATTTTGATTTCGTGGGTTTCATAAGCTGTAAGCAATAATTATCAAAATTATAACAAATAAAGGCTTGAAATATCTCTCTTTGCATGTAATGAGTCTATATAATATATTAGTTGCACATGTTAAGTTGAATTCTTGAAATAAATCAACTTTTTGACGATATTCTAATTTTATGACCAGCACCTGTACATTCACGCTTAAAATTGTGTTTATACAAAGGTTAAAGATGGTAAAATTGCAAATGGAAACAGAGTGGACATTTAAGTTAAAATCCTTTTCAATACATGTAAAGTTTACCATCAAATGTGTTTAGATGGCCAGAACTATACATATATGTGGAATATTCCTTGCATTAAGGCCCCAAAACAAAAATCAAAGGGATACAATAACTATGTGTCTCTTGTGAAAGATGCCATTACCAGAAAGATGGAGGCTGGCTCATCATTTTTCTAAGAAATATGCATGCAAATAATAGGCATGCCTAAATAGTTATGTTGCCATGGGGATAGAAATATATTTGGTATCATTTTTTTTTTTTTTTTACATATAAAATGTCTTTGTTGCACGTCCTGGTTTTGCAGAGTTCCTGGGTCATCATATTTTGTTGATCCTGGAACAGCATTCCTGTCCAATAATCTAGTCCTAAACCTAACCCTACCCATAAATTATCCTTAAAATCAGAGGGAAACGATAGGTGAAAAACACGGATGAACATTTACTGTAAACTTGTCCTTTGATTGATTGGAATGTCAGGATCAGCAAAGATACTGATCCAGGAACATGTGATACTTCATGATGATTGCATGCAACTAACCCTTAACCAAACCCTAACACTAGTGCATGTTATTATTATTATTCAGTACTTAAATTACACTGTAACAAGAACACCTTAAAATAAAGTGTAACCATACATATTTTATTACAAATTATCCCAAAATAGCTTCATTGCACATTACAAATATTTAATTCTCAATTCACTCACCGTCGACAGGAGTGTCAAATGGTTAATTTATTGATTCCATGATTTATTAAGTTAATGCAGCCACTGATGTTGTTTTCTCCACAATTTCTGAAGTTAATTCAAGCTACGAATTTACCATACAGACTTCAGTCAAACGAGCTTTGTAGATCATTCAGGTTTTGATTTTGGCAAATTTTATACTTTTAAAAAGATCTCTGTTCTAATGCAAATGACAACGATAACATTACCGCAATAGTTGCATATGAATTCCAACTGGTCTACCATGTAATTGCACACGAAAGGTCTTTCAACACAAGAAGACGTGTGTTCACGTGTTAAAACAACATGAAAGTGTGCAAAGGAACAGAAGGAAATGTGCTGTAGGATCTGAAGAACTTTCTAACCTGACACACCACGTCATGCATTACATTTTGACATAAATTATAAAATTTAATCAATAAAAAATATTCCTAAATGAAACCAAACACATGGCATCAGCTCCCCAGCATGCTTAATGTAGGTGTAATTTGTTTCTCCAGCTCCTTCACAGCACCCATAATGCCCCTCATGTTGTCCGATGGCCTGCACCGAATTCATCTCCCTCATAGAGATGCTTTGATATGTGATTATGAAAGAGCATTGGATTAGCACAATCTTTTTAATGAACAGCAGAGCTGCAGGGAGTGCAGTGCTCAGCTCGCATTAGCAGTCGTAATGGGCTTCATGCTGCAAACTCAGCTGATATAAATGGAGGTGCTGGTCATTACGTTCAGACGGCCACCTGTTGAAGGATTAACCTGTGTGTCATGTGCCATGCCAACCATATGTAACACAACCGGGCTCCAACATACTGACAACTTTACAGGAATAGTTCAGTCGAAAATGATTTATTTGTAATTCACTTACTCTCAAATCTTTCAAAACTTTCTTTCTTCCATGGATCTCAAACTCCTAGCTCCAAAAAGCACCACAAAAAAAACAGTTGTACACAAAATTAAATATTGCTATACTATATTTCTAAGTCATAACCCTAACTTCATAACCTACATTTGTTCACTCATTTATTCCCACAATGCACTCTGATTTAGAGTGTACAATTGATGTAATTTACCATATTTACCAGACAACATAGGCCAATACAGATGACGTTTATATCATATCTGAGCACAAAAAGCTGCTATGGACAGGAGAGCTTCAAGATCCTAAAAATAATAAATACTGTAGAGGCCAAATGTGATGTCTGGCCTAGGAAAAATGACATCTACAACCTTTATTGAAATATTATTAAAACATTTGTTAAATATTTTGTAAGCATACTGCAAAGTTGCGCTTGGAGTCAGTTGTTTTATTTGTCAAATTTTAGTCCATATATAATGAAGATAGGCAATGGGGTTCAAAATTGAAGAATAGTTTATTAAACAAAGAAAACTTGCATAATTCAAAATGAGTTACTTCAACGAATCCGCATGCTTTAGCACAAACAATACCGGACAAAGAACTGAAGGGAATGAGGAACTTAAATACAAAATGATAATGAATCAAACTACAAGCATATGTGCTAATTAGTCAAGAACAGAAACAATGGAAACAGGAAAACAATGATAAGCATATTTAAAGTCCTTGAAACTGAAACCAAAATGCTTCAAATTTAGAACAACTGTGACATTGCTTTCATATAATATTAAATATTATATATCACCAATTTAGCCTGTCAAATATTTTTAAAGGTTTATTTTTTTATTTATATAGGAAGGTATCTCTTATTACTTGATTGCCAGTTCAGAAGCGCTTCTTGGTTTTAAAAACATGACTAACTGTAGAAACTGTACCAGTAGTTTCAGTAAAATCCTGCTATTAACCATAGTAAATATGTGTAAGGGAGGAACATGGCCATCAATATTGTTAGGTGGAGGGTTTTACAGAGTAAATATTTCAGAGGCACCTGTTAAAGAGAAACAGAACCAGTGTGGCTTATTTTAGATGCTTCTTTTAGAGCAAAATTATTCATCCTGCCTCTAGGCTATTTTAGAGTTGGTTCGTTCTTGTTCTGTTTTTCTTTTTCTTTTTTTCTTCTTTTTTTTTTTGTGAAAGAGGCTTGTGCACTACCTTAATATTAAACATAACTCTGTAAAGTCTAAATAATTGGTCACACTTTTATATTAGGTGGCCTTTCCTTGTTGGATTTATTATTAAAGACTGTTATTTTCCTTAATCTCCTGCGTTGTCCGATACATACAGTGACAGAACACAGAAACATTACAGAAAAACAATGGACCTACCAGTGAACCTCCTCCTCCCAGAACAAAGGCTGTTGGTGGAGAATTTGGACTGGATGCTCATTTACAGCCCCCATAGAACAACCTGCCACCATCCCACCGAAGCAAGCCATCACAAGATGTTTGATAAGGTGTTTGAGCCTGGAACATCATCCGTTATTGTGGGAGTCATCATGGAGTTCGAGGGAATGGATAGGATCCCCGCCCACATTCCAGCCATTGATGGTGAACTGTTACTGACCTCCGAACTGTTTAATAATTTGGAAGAGGATATGTTTTTTGTCTCTTGTTCCCTCTGGTCCCGCCCAGCTCAGAGTCTCCTGTGTTCCCAAAGTTCCCACCCAGCCTCCCTCTCTCACCTTCTCTTCATATATCTGCCAGTCCATAAGCCCCATCTTCTCTCTCCCGTCAGCCCCTTGGCTCTTCATCGACCTCCCCCTCTGTGGTGTGGATCCACCTCGGCCTTCCGTCATCAAGGTTCTACTAGACGAGTGGATCCCCTTGCTTCGCCTCCAGCTGCTGTTCATGTTACTCCAACTCAGCCTGTCACTCTGACTCCTACCATCCTCCCACCCTCAGCTCCTCCTGGGACTATCGGCCTCATGGCGACACCGGGCTCCCTCGATCCTCCAGCTCCACCTTGGTCGGACGTCACCTCGCCTGCGCCACAGACTTGCGAGTGGTCCACTGTGCTCCATCTCTCCACCAGTTAGTCTGGCTCTACTCTCCCCCAGGCTCGGCCTCGGCCCTCTGGTTCCCCCTCAGACGGTTGTTGCTGTGGCTCCGTTGTGATCTCCAGGACCATCTCCTTCGTCCGTCCCCATGTTGTCATTGAGGACAATGAATTATAGAAGTCTATAATGTGTTATGTGTATGCTAGGTCAAAGAGATGTGTTTTTAGTCTAGATTTGAATTGACAGTGCTTTCTGTGCTTTGTAAGTAATCAGCATTTAGTGCTTTTTAAGTAATCAGCAATATTTTAAAATGTATAGTATATACAATGTTTAATAGGGAGCCAATGCAGTGTTGACAGAACTGGGCTAATATGGTCATACTTCCTGGTTCTGGTAAGAACTCGAGCTGCTGCCTTTTGGACCAGCTGTAGTTTGTTCATTAAGTGTGTAGGGCAACCACCCATAATAGCATTACAATAATCTAGCCTTGATGTCATGAACACATTAACTAATTGTTCCGCATTTGTCATTGAGAGCATATGACATAAGCTTAGGACTTCACCACCTTTAGCTCCATCTCCATTGTCTGTCCCCATGTTGTTGTTGAGGACTTCACCTCCTTCGTTTCCGTCTCCATCGTCTGCCCTAATATTGTCGTTGAGGACTTCTCCACACTGGCTCCTCCCTCTCTCAACGACGCCATAGGCCTCTTTCTTGGCTAGACTCATTTTCAGCCAGACTCATCCTGCTCCTGTCTCCACCCTGGTCTTTCACTCTGTCATCAACATCATCAAATCTGTCAATTTGTTCCCTTGATTAGTTATTCCGTCCACCTGTTGTCTTATTAATTAACATTTTTTCCTCTGTGTATATTAACCCTCAGTTCATTCAGTTTTTGTTTCCATGTTGTCTATGTTTGAATGTGGTTGTGTTCTCCACAGTTCCCTTTTGGATTTATTATTAAAGACTGTTATTTTCCTTAATCTCCTGTGTCGTGTGATTTGTGTACCTATACTGTGACATATATATACTAACATTAAATACTTACAAGACTATGGATTTACTGTGTAACTACATGTTCCTTCTGGCAAATTCCCACATTTGCAGCTAATGAATTTGAGCTTTGGATAGGTTTAGGAGAAAGGGTAGGATTAGGGATTGGAGATTTGGGTAATGGTTGGGTTAAGGATAAAGTTAACAAGTGTAAATTGGTCATTAAATGCAAGTACTTTAAATGAAATTACAATGCACCAACATGTATGTACATAATAAGTTTATTGTATCAAATGGTTAAGGCCATCTAATATAAAGTGTGACCAAATAATTTATGGAATTTAAATTACAAATGTCAGTTCAACTACTCACAAGTGTGAAATATACAAGATGAACAGTCAGTAATCATCATTACTGTCAAGATCATATTCCTGTCTAGGTCAGTATTACAGTTTTTCTTGATTGCTTAAAAACATTTCTTGAAACTATGCCTCGTATTCTCAAAACAGTAAACACAAATCCATAACGTCTCACCCAATTCCCCTAACATCCTATTTTCAGGTCAAAATTAAGCTCTACACTCAAAACCATTCACTCTTGCTGAAAAAACAAATGTTGCCCTCAGACACCACACACAAACCCTCACAAACACACACACACACACACACACACACACACACACACACACACACTTTAACAGTCTTACACGCTGGTGCAACAAATTCAAAGCAACATTTCCAAAACTGGTAAGTTATGTTGCTTGTGGTTCCCTCCCTCACAAACCTTTTCACATGATTAACACAAAATACACAACCAATGGATACATTGGCACATTTGTTTTATTCCTTAATGAACAGTACAATACAATACATCAAAAAAAAAAAAAAAAAAAAAAAATCAATTGCTAACAAGCATTGTTCAATACTGAAACCACATTTCAAAACTCTTCATACAGTCTGCATTACTTGGCCAAACATTTAATCTAACCTCCAAAACTCACTCAGACCCAAACAAAACACTTCATACATGTCTCAAAATAAACTCGTTCCACCAATCACTGGCAACAAATTCTCATTCAGAAAACATGCATGTCACTCATTACACACTGACCTAAAAAAAACACTAGCAACAGGGAGCATTACATAAATTATGAACTTTTATTTGCAAAGTTTGAATGAATTAATTCACATAAACAGTATTTCATTATAGAATAACATATTTTTTTATTTATTGAATGTACTAAAGCATATGTATGTAACAAGAATGAATCAGAAATAATTTGTCTTCTTTGAAAATAGTAATTGTGAAAATACTGTAAATAGGTGAAAAAAAAGAAAAAAAAAAGTCAACACATCAACAACGCGTGTAGTCTATTCACTCATTGTAAAGTCCTGTGAAGGTTCTCGTCCTCCCTCTCTCTTGCATTAGGCCACAAGTTCTCATCAACATCACATCTGTCGTCTTCTCTGGCAATGCATCTTGTAAAGTATCTTCTGGAATGTCTAATCCAACCCTGGCAGTCTTCAGTAGAAATGTCTCCACACCCTGCATTCATTGCCTCCAGTAAAGTCATCTGGTGGTCATAAACCTTCCACCTCCATGCAGAGAAAAACACCTCTATGGGGTTTAAGAAGGGGGAGTATGAGGCAGGAATAATACTGATGTCCTGGGATGTTCAGCGATCCAGTCTGTGACTGCACAGAGTGCCACATTATCCCACACAACAGCGAAGGTAGGCCAGTTTGATGCCCCTCGCCTTCTCTCCTCTGCTGGCACAAGTTGATTATGCAGGTCATTCAGAAAAGAAATACGCCTCTCTGTATTGTCGGGGCCGATGAGTGGTTTGTGTAACAGCAAACCATCATTGGACAGTGCTGCACACATCGTGATGTTAGCTCCTCTCTGGCCCAGGACATCCAAGGTTGCTCTCTGTCCAATCACATTTCTTCCCCTGCGTCGTGTTTTTGCCAAGTTGAATCCAGCTTCATCCACAAAGATAAAAGTATGTGGAGTTCGTCTGGCTTCCATCTCCATTACCCTCTAAATTACAGACAGTTTTACAGTAATTTACGTAACTGCATGTGTATGTACCTTGTTTGGTTACTGAACAGACATCTTACCTGGACATCCTGATACCAGAGTTCTTTCACTCGTTCACTGTTTCCCTCAAAGAGTACAGTGTACAATTGCTTCATCCTTATTTTATATTTCTCTATGACTCTGGCAATTGTCATTGTGCTGACCATATTCACATTTCCAAAAGTGATACTGTCTGCCCAGCACTCTATCCCGAATTTCCCACAGTTTTATTGCATTGTTGGCAATTACCATGTCAACAAAGACCTTTTCCTGCAGATTCTGCCTCTCCCTCCTCTCTGAGGCAACCTTTGGATCCTAAAACACAACAATTACTGTATTGTAATAGGTTTCAAAATTTAGAAATATTGTATTGTACTGTAATATATATCATCTCTCCTGTTGTTTTGCCGAAAATTTGTACAATTGACGCAACTGTTGAGCGGTGCAGATTTGGTTGCACCCTTAGACCGGCCTCTCTCTAAGTGAGACCATGGTTACAACATGGTCAATAATTGTGGCCCTTATTTCATCAGATATCACTGCTCTTGATCTTCCTCTCCTTTGTCCTCCGCACACTCTCCATCGTACCACTCCTCTTTCCCCACCAACCATATTTCCAAACAAAATCAGTTCCAAGCTATCCCCTTTTACTAATAAATGGTAATGAGACTAAAGGAGGACACCTGGGTTGGCTTTGAGCTGAAATTGCAATTAGCTTGGAATGATTATTATTTCATTTTCTGCTAAGATTTTCTATACTTCAAAATAATTACGGCAGAAATGCTTGAAATTTGCCATCATTCTGATTTGAATGTGCTTTTATCAGTTTTGAAAGCAGTGTATTAGCATGTGAAAAATATCCTGCAAATATATCGTTTTTTGCAGTTTGTGGAGTATGAATGACAAAAGTGTTTGTGGATTTTGAAAAATGTGGTGATTGAATGCATTTTATCTGAAAGCAATGAAAAATGATTCACAGTTTGGTCCGTATACACTTGTGTGTCGCTGAATGTGTGAAGAGTTTTGAAAATGTGGTTTCAGTATTGAACAATGCTTGTTAGCAATTGAAAAAAACTGTAATACTGCAATACTCTCCCCAGCATCCCATCTTTGGTCTGGGTCAGGCCAGGGGATCTCGTCCACATCACAGGCTATGTTGGCCCTAGCCAGGCAGTGGGGGGAAATCCTCTAGCATGTCTGTTCTCTGCTGGAACGCATCAACTGAAATATTTGGCAGGCTTCTTCCCTTTCATCATCTCTGTGTCCTAGAAAAATAGAAGTACTGATTACTGTAACTGACTGTAACATCCTTTTTACAAAATGGAAGCATTCAGAAAACTCTATCTGTATGTGAGGCAATTTGATGCATTTCTTTTTATTCCAGTAGTATAGGGCAACAGCTACAGTACATGTATGTGTTGTCACAGCGCAGTGACTGCACTCAAAGGTTACAGTAGAGAGCAGTCTGAAGCACATCTACTGTACCTGTTCTTCTCCAGGAAGGTTCTCATGATCGAGGCGACGGTGAAGCGACTCGAGTGTGGCTGTACTCGTTGGCCAGCCGCCCTCATAGTCAAACCGTGGACAAAGACATGAGCAACTAGAGTGGCACTTTGGCCTTGTCCTTCATCTTCCTCATCCTCTTCCTTCACCTCTTCCTCCACTCCCTACTGCTCTTCCTACTCCTCCACCTCCTACTTTTCCTCTTCCTTCACCTCTTCCTCCACTCCATCTACTCTTCCTCTTCATCCTCCTCCTCCACCTCTTTTTCCACTCCTATCTACTCTTCCTCTTCATCCTCCTCCTCCACCTCTTCCTCCGCTCCGATCTACTCTTCCTCTTCATCCTCCTCCTCCTCCACTCCAGTGTCCTCGACCTCTTCCTCCACTCCCTACTGCTCTTCCTCCTCCTCCTCTTCCTCTTCCTCCACTCCCTACTGCTCTTCCTCCCTTCCTCTTCCTCTTCCTCTTCCTCCTCCTCTTCCTCTTCCTCTTTCTCTTCCTCCTCCTCCTCCTCCTCTTCCTCCTCTTCCTCTTCCTCAACCTCTTCCTTCATGTCTTTCTGGATCCATTGTTCCAAAACTCAATAAACTGATTTGGGCCCTTTTATATATCTATTGAAGGTTCTGATTGATGTGTGTTAAATTTTGACTCTTAGTGTTTCCACTTGGGTAATTGTGTGCTAACTGAGCTGAAGCTGTGCTGACTTGAGTGAACAATATTGTATGCTAGTGCTTTTCTAAACGACAACATGGTGTAGACAGTGAGAGATTAAGGGATTTGTGTGTAGTTTTGCAGTGACAGTTCAACAAATCTGACTAATGTGTCAAAACAGGGGAATAGTGTTTATAGTTTAGGGAAAAGGGTGTGCTTTTGGATAAATGGCGTTATGGATTTGAAATTTTAGATCAAAAGCCTGGTTATAGTGTTTAAGCAATCAAGAAAAACTGTAATACGATGACATTTCTTCATTAACAGGTGGATCTTAAGAACCATGAGATCAGATTCTGTCAGTGAAGCAACGAAAATAAATAACAATTCAAGAGAAGCTGAAAAGGGGTAGATATAGGAAAGCAGTTTATCATGGCAATGTGTTGATTAAATTAGATGAATTAAATTAGCATACCATCGCATGGATGAGATGTCTTGAAGAATAAATGAGGGTGATATTAAATTGCATAAGCAGTACATTAGATTAATGCTTGATACATTAATTTACTCAGTCATTTGTTGTTGTTTCTGAAAGCATATTGGCTTTGATGCGCTCTGATTCCCTTGGGTAATCCATCATTTATGTTCCCGTACAATAAACCCATAATATCTAATGGCCACTACGACAGACAAACCCGTTCTTCGTAGGAACATAGCTTTACCATTAAAGGTGTAGTTCACCCAAAATAAAAATGCTGTCATCATTTTGTCACCCATCATGTGATTCCAAACAGCATGCTTTTTGCGTATTAGCATAAAAATAGTTGGCTGGAAACTCTATACGTTTTTGAGCTATGACATGTGAGTTTCTGTACTAATTTAACAGGTTTGTTCAAATTTAAAAGAGACTGAGACCTGGCTCGGATCTAATCCATCCTCACTCTTTGCACCAACCTCTCTTCGGAGAGCCGCTAGTATCATTTAATTAACTGTCTGCCCTTCTGGCTGGATGTTTCGTTTAATGAAGCAATTTTTCTCAGTGCGCCTCAATGTTCCAAACAATTCAAAGTGGACGACTAATGTCATACAGCATTCTATTCGCTTGTTTATTTCGGTTCGTTTTTCTCACAGTAAAATAGATGTCTTAAGGTAATAAAACTTGCTCTGGCTTTAATTGGTTTTTGCTTAATTCCTCAAGACCAATTTATAATTCATTATCTTCCAATTTACTCAACATATGTGGGGTGCATTCTGGGTTAATTGCTATTTAATAGAGAATATCTGCAAAAAAATACATAACGTGCTTATGCATCAAAGAAATTGGCAATATGTGCATTGATCCGGTCATTATTAATACGTGATGTCTGAATGTATTCAACTGCGTTTGAAGGGAAATGCTGAGATTAAAAAGACTGCTTGAAAAGTTGAGGATCTTTTATGCTGGTATTTGATGTTCTCCATTGCTTTGTTGAAAAGGGCATCAGTCATATATCTGGGCTTATCGTTTTCAAAGTTCTCTCATGAAGAGCAAATCTTTACGCCGGCCCGGTTGGAATTACTTTCTATTGCTCCCTCCAGGGACACTTTAGGCTACATATCTATGGCCTTAAAAGGAACAAGTTTAAATGTCACAAAGCATCCGAGTTCAAATCACAGCGTTCGATCCAGATCCAGGTATATTTAGTGTATGCTATTTTTGCAATTCACACAATTGAAAAGTGCAAGTGCATTGGCAACACTTGACCCATTAATACTAACACTTTATTTTATTCGCTTGTACTCTATATCTTTATTTATTTTTAAGTACACTTACATATTGTTGTCCTATTGTTAGTTTTCTATTGCTCTCCTCATTTGTAAGTCGCGTTGGATAAAAGCATCTGCTAAATGATTAAATGTAATGTTATTTTATTACTATGAAGCTGCTTTAATCAATAATCATAACAGCAGTTCCAATACATTATAATACTTACCTATTTGTGGTTGTACCTTCAATGCATTATGACACCAGATGAAGCCTGTATTTATAACGTATCATAAGGGAATACTTAATGCATTACAATGCATGCATAATACCTTCTAAACAATCGTATAATGTGTAGGTATTATTACGGTTATTCATGAGATGATACAACACGTTATAAGGTTGTTTATGGCATTATGCGTCCATTATAATGCATTATAAATACAGACATCATCTGGTGTTATGATGCATTGTACTCTTAAAAGTTATAACCACAAATAGTTAAGTATTATTACTGTTGTTATGATTATTAATGAGATGATACAACGCATTATAAGGTATTATGCATACATTATAATGCATTAAGAATACCCTTATGATGCATAACAAATGCAGGCTTCATCTGGTGTTATAATGCATTGCACTCTTAAAAGTTCTAACCACAAACAGGCAAGAATTATAATGCATTGTAACTGTTGTTATGAATCCAGACAGATGCCCAGGCGGCCAGTTAATAAATCTGCTCTTATCCGTAAGGTGTGCGATTCTGCCGTTTAGCTCCTCAAAGACAAACGACAGTAATTTGCTGCGGTCAGAGAAATCCTGACTGACACGCGACCCAGATGCGACATGAACACACGGACGGCGTAATTTATGCCTGCTTTCTGTCTGTGTTCTCAGGGGTTCAGACCCTGGTCAGTGCGTGATGTCCTCCCTGTCACAGTGTTCTCCTGCATCAACCTACAGGCCGTGACAGGTAATCCACAGGGAGAGCGCGCCGAGAAAAAGCTTCCCTGTTACACCGCCAACTTTAGAATATTCGCAGTCTGTGTCAAACCAGTTCACCTCCAGAGCCGAGGCGTCTTTCAAAGCAGAAGCGCCGAGTCTTGAACGGAGGCCCATAAATTGTACTTAACTATTGGTGACTGGCTATTCCCTTCAATGGCACTGCAGCGACAATCCTTATACATTTACCTGTCCTTGACAGCAAATTAATATTTATCTCTGGCCTGCTCGAGTGATGATTTATGTTGTTTTTCTGAGGGTGACCTAAAAATAGCTGAGAAAATACATGTCGGCCTTGGTTTTTACTCGAGCCGTTTTCTTGCTAATAGCTTCACGGAGCCACAAAATGCTCCACTTACAGTAGATGCACACGCAATCTTCATATAGGGTCATGAAAAAGCAGATATTCCTCTTTCAGACCGTTAGACGGAGAGAGGCGGGTATCCAAACACTTAACAGAACAAGGACTTCTCACTTCTGAGGGAAACGGGGCTAATGAGATGCTTGTTAGCTGATTTATTTGCTCAGGATGAGGGAGGCAAAGGTCTTACAGGACACCTACATCAAGTGTGAGGGGAAAAACTGCAGTAATGGGCGTTTGATCACAGATTATTTTCGTAGAGAAGTACCAATACCAAATACCAATATCAAAAATACAGCAAAAAATGTTTTTTTCTATGTAATTATGTATATGTAATTTATCCGTGTGATGCAAAGCTGAAAATCAGCATCATTTCTCCAGTGTCACATGATCCTTCGGAAACATCACTAAGCATTTATTATATACTGAGGAAAGGCTTTTCATGTTCTAATAAACCTGAATACTTTGATTAAATGGTTTAGGTAGGTTTAATTAGTAATTAGGGGTTTCATTTTTATATTGCACAAGTACAGAAGGAATGACCCAGCTACTCAACATTTGTGCAATGTATGCATTTGCTTTGCATGTCAAGGATTACAATCTTTTCAGAGCATTTTAAAGAAACATATACATATGTGGCAAGAAGCTGAAGGTCTCTGGAGGTTTTTGATTTGAAGGACATCTTTTGGCGAAACATGGTGATTCCTTTAAACTTCATGCTTTCACAATTTTTCAATTAAAGTTGCTGAAATATAAGAACCACCGAACATCACACTTTCACCTTGAGTCACGTTGAGTCTCTGTAAAGCTTTGACGTGTGCTTGTTAGAGACAGTGTGTTTCCTTGAAACTTCTATGGGATTTAAACTTCTTCATAACTTCTGAGCTCTTAGAAAATGCTTTCAACAGAAGAAATTGTCGTAATCATTACATTGTGTATTTCCATCACACGTGCAATTTTCCGAAATAACCAAAAAGCTTTTAAAAACGGTGCCTGTTCATGCTGTAAATTGTGGCTCGTGTTCTCATTCTGAAATTGTTTGCAATATCAGGCATGTCCAAATGTCTAATACGCAAAAAGAGGAGAAAAGACATTACGTGTGTGGTGAGTTTTGTTGTCCGCAAAGAGGTTTAACTTTCATACTTCTTGTTTCCACACTAGCATTCCCTAAACCAGCATTTCTCTTCTAAAACACCACATTTTGTTCAAATTCAAGTTCAAATGGGACGCTAATAAGACGCTAAAGTCCACAGCCGCTAGTGTCTGTCGCTTCACACTCTGAGCTCACTGAAAACAAACCAAGAGATGGTGGATGAAGCACGGAAAATATACTTTTAATTCACATTCAGTACACAACAGTATCAATAAAAGTGGGCTGATTGGTGTGATAAAACTATTAATTTGACATTATTACAGAGCACACTTTTAAAAGTTTGTTAAGAAACATTGTCATGTCATGCACTCTCTTTAATTGCACTTAAGTGGCCTTTTGTTTAATTCATATCATGTTATCTGTAAGTACGGTTTTTGTCTTGCAAGATTTCAAGCACACTGCAAGTGCACATTCAATACAATTTGTCATGCAACTCACTAAACACTAGATATACTATTATTAGTATTCCTTTGCGAATAATCAATCAAGTGGTAATTATCGAAGAGGACCTATTATGTCCTTTTATAAAGTCTTGAGTTTGCCCTCTACTAGAACAGGTTTTCCTGATTGAATGTTGATTATTTTCCTCATATTCTCCATTGTTGCGGCTCCTCTCTTCCCAGTCTGTCAGTAATGCTCTGTTTACTTCCTGTCTCTATGAAGCCCCTCCTTCTGAAAAGCACACTGTGCTCTGATTGGTCGGCTGGAGCGGTGTGTTGTGATTGGTCGAGCGCTTTGAGTGTGTTTGGGAAATCTCCCTCCCCTTTCCATAACCGCCAGTTTAACACACAACTAACTAACTCAACCAGGCCCCGCCCCTTTATTCTGCGCATGAATTATTTAAATGAGGAATATTGTGACGTGTTCGTTCCTGGAAGAAACTCAAGACTACAATGGAGGCGTTTCAGGAGTTCAGAAACACTGACACTGATATAGAGAAGAACTCCCGCTGGAGGGACTTTGTGCTTTTGAACTTTGCAGAGCTTCAAACAGTAACATTACACACTAAAAAAAGATGAGCATGAATAAAAGCATAATAGATCCTCTTTAAGGCAACGTGCTTGAACCTGACCAGAACATACAGTGAGGAAAATAAGTATTTGAACACCCTGCTATTTTGCAAGTTCTCCCACTTGAGTTCAGTTCACTTGAGAGCATTGAAGATGGGTCGAGGCTGGGTCTTCCAACCTGACTGATCTAGAGAAGATCTGTGTGGAGGAGTGGGCCAAAATCCCTCCTGCAGTGTGTGCAAACCTAGTGAAAAACTACAGGAAACGTTTGACCTCTGTAATTGCAAACAAAGGCTACTGTACCAAATATTAACATTGATTTTCTCAGGTGTTCAAATACTTATTTGCAGCTGTATCATACAAATAAATAGTTAAAAAATCATACATTGTGATTTCTGGATTTTTTTTTTTAGATTATGTCTCTCACAGTGGACATGCACATACGATGACAATTTCAGACCCCTCCATGATTTCCAAGTGGGAGAACTTGCAAAATAGCAGGGTGTTCAAATACTTATTTTCCTCACTGTATATATATATATATATATATATATATATATATATATATATATATATATATATATATATATATATATATATATATTATTAGTTTTTTTTTATTTTTATAGAAATACTTTGAGAAGTGCAGGAATTCCCCAGCTAATCAAGAATTTGAAGTCAATGCATTTGGTCAAAAGACTTTAAAATGAACTAGATGCTTTTGAGGAAACGGTTTTGCAACTTGCAAACTGGTGACTTTTCAAGATGATGTATAGCCAGGCTGTCAACTGATGAACAATATGAAGCATTCTAGATATAATAAAAGGGACAATTCCACCTTCACATAACAAAACACAATCCCATAATTCCACTCTCCGTCTGAACACAAGTCTTATTTTGAATGAAATGACAGTGGCGTGGATTATACAGACAGAACGAGGGTCGCTGTCGCTGCCTGAGGCCTATCCGTGTGGTTGCTCTCAAGTTTGAATTTACAGCTGGTGGCGTTGGAAAATAATGAAATTGTCTGTCTGCACTGGAGAGGGATTCAGCGTCTGTGCCCAGCTGGAACGAAATTACCCAGCGAAGGGCAAATGCCATTTAATTTGCAAATGAGAAGATAAGTGTATTTATCAAGTCCCTCTTTTTGAGTCAATGCGAGAACATTTGTTTTGAGGTTTTTTTGTGCCACAGTGAAAAAGGCAGATGGAGCTTTTGAAATGGCCAGTGAACAGAAGGCTTGTTGTGGACATTCGAGATTTCAAATCCATCTTGAAATCTTGACACATGCATACAGTAACTTTGTGTGAAGAACAGGCTTTTACTTTTTCTTACAATGATCACCTCCACCATATCACTTTCAAACATGCACGTCAAGATATGTCGCATCAGGATGGACTTGGACGTCAATGAAACTAAATGGTTTTGGCTCTCGAAACAAATGTAATGTGGCAAGAGTTTATGTTTTGAGTGCTGCACAATTTTCAATGAATAAAGACTTTTTTATTTTCATACTGTTAGTCACACAAAGCTGTCGTATGACTTCAGAACCCTTGTGAAAAAGAAGTACTTTAGCACACTTTTTAAAAGAGTACCTATTACTGTAATAATACATTTTAAAAGAATGTAATGTTTTCGGAGACTTAATTGCATGTTATATTCAATGAAATGAAAATATCTAGTTTATATTTATATTAAATGCAATTAGCTTGTTTATATTAAATGCAATTAGAGTGTTTTTTGACCCACTTACTGTAAGTAGGACTTAAATTTATAATTTAATAATTACTTCTGTTGACTTTGAAATACGGTTAAAGTTACTGACGAATGTACTGACAAGAATTTACAAATAAAAATATGATTAAAACAAAAAAATGCTTTAATGTCATTTAAAACTTGTATGTCATATCTAAATATATTTTTAATTACACAATTGCAGTGATGAAGTTGGAATTAAAATATGTTGTTTTCCATGAGCTTTAGTCAACACATCAAAATAAGTTTAGCTCTTTAAAACACAACAACATATTATAACAGCATAATGATTTAAAATGTATTCTAAACAAAACTTTTAATTTGACATTATTACAAAGTGCACTTTTTAAAAGTGTGTTTAGAAACATAGTCATGAAAGTGTCTTCCCCATTTGTGCCGTATTTCAGAGTGAAACGCTTCTGGAACAAGAACAAATGTGGGCGGGGCTTGATTTTGTCAGTGGGGAATTGATTAGATTGGTGTGGTTTGCTATTGGTGGATCTCATGTGAGTGACAGGTTGCCCCGCCCTCGTCATCAGAGAAGAGAAGAGCACAGGGATTAGAATGACACAATTAAAAGTGCTTTTCTTGGAACTTCCTTTAATGTAATCATGTGAAATTAAACCAATTAATCAAAAATATTCACCAAAACTGGCTCAAACTGTTAGGCACCCTTTGAAATCTGCATGTTTTATGCATAATAAAAATGTGGTCGTATTGTGAATTTAGTGAATGTCAGGATGAGTTTCTAACCTCAGACACGAGTTTGACTGCATGAAAGCATTACATTTCTTTTCTTTCTTTCTCTTGGATTAAATACATCAAAGACCTCCTGATGCTTCACGAGAGCGCTCACTGTCTCTAATGCACATCCATGTGTTGTACATGATAAGAGCTCTTTTAGAGACAGTAACTACTTTTTTTTCCTCACAATACGATTACTGTCACAAGAAACTGTGAGACAGGCAGAGAGAGAGAGACACTTCACGTTCTGGTGGCTTGGAGAGTTAGTTTTGTTGTTGTTCTTTTCCACACATTACGCCTGTTTCCTCCAAATGCAATTACTCTGTTTAATTAGCTCCATATTTCTCTGACTGCTAATGTTGACTTGCGACACTCTCTGTGAAATCTCTCTCTCAAGCATCACCAAAAGGGCTGCTGTTACAAACATAACTTATGCTAATGAGAATCCAATTAGTCATTGTGCAGGAGTTTTTCTTTTGGATCTTCACATTGGTTATACACTGTCACATATTCAGGTATTTCAACAATACAAGTCAAATTTCTGAAACGTTCAGCACCCGCTGAGATTACGAATCACACTAAAGAAGTACTATAGTATTGTCATGGATTATATAAGTTCCCCATTCACTGAGCAATATGACAAGACATGCAGAGCTTTATTGACTGATGATCTGAAAATAAGGTAACTATTAAAAATAACATCAGATTTCCATATTTTGGAATAGTATTAATTAAAAATACTACGGGCCCTATTTTAACGATCTGAAACGCAAGTATCAAATGCGAAACGCAAGTAACTTTGTGGGCGGGTCTTGGGCGCTGTTGCTATTATACCGGCGGGATAAATGACTCTTGTGCCCGACTTAAATCTAAAATGTGTTGGTCTGAAGTCGCTTCATTATTCATAGGTGTGGTTTGGGCGTAACGTGAAATAAACCAATCAGAGCGTCATCTCACATTCCCTTTAAGAGCAGACGCGCTTGTTCCATGGCGGATTGCTATTATAACGGCGGATTTGCCAGACGCACGCCAGGAGCGGTTCACAGCCGAGGAGACCGACGTTCTCGTCAGGGCCGTAAAACACAGAGAAGTGACATTGGGGATGGAGAAACACACCCAAATTAGCTTCGGTTAAACAGGCGTATGATAATTTGGGTAAATGTGTAAGCTAGATTTATGTCTATTTTTCACATCTTCATGGACACCACAATGATTTCCCTCATGTGGAATATTTTTCCTTGTAATTATGTATGGTTTGCAAAAATGTGAACTGCTGCGTCTGTGTAGATGAGATAAGCAAAGTGTATGCACGTTGTGCACACGCTACATTATGGCCAAGCATGCGCCCTTAAAATAGCATCTGAATAACGCGCCACTGACTTTAGATGAGGTTTCTCCTGGTCAGTGGGGGAATTGTTTTCTGAAACTGCAAAATAGCACCAGGGAACGTTTGTGCCGGAACATGCCTCCTCTTTTTCGCTGAACCGCCCCCGGGAGCGCAAGTTCATTCCCTTCTTTAGCGACGTGCGTCTGTGGAGGGAAAAGTCCGCTGTGCGTCGGGTGCAAAATAGGAATGATACATGCGTCGGTGTACAAAGTCAATTGCACTGGGTGTTAGACCCTATAACTTAATGAGAATCATTGTATTGAAAATGTTAAAATACAATTTAGAATGGAATTGGTCAACTTTTTTGAAAGAGTAAATAAATGTCTACTTCATTAACCTGTAAAATGTGTCGACATTAAGTGTAAATGGAATATTATAATAACAACAACTAATTGTTTATTTACACCAAGTGCAAATCGCCCACCTTATTGGCAGAGGCTATTTACAGTGACTCCGCCCACCATTGTCTGATTGAGCCAAATGACAAAAGAAACCTGTCTGATAACAGAAACAGTGGCGTTTTGTCGTGATTGACCGAGTTCAAATCCGACTTTTACTCATTTCTCTCCCTTTTCCATTGCATATCAGCTCGGGAGGCATTCATTTTAAATAAAAAAATTAAGAAAATATTCGAAAAGTGGAAATAAAGTGCCTAATTTATCAGTGGGAATGAAGTGTTTAATGGGTAGGGGTAGGTACGGATAGAGATGGGAAAAATATGAGATGGAAAAAATACCTAAAATGCTCCCATGTCATATTTTTTTCCATCACCATGTCCCTTTAGGGGTTCCATAGATAGGGGTTGGTGAGGGCTTTAGGGACATGGACAAGTAATGTCCCTATGAGACAGCATCAATTTATGATTTTAATAAATATCACCATATACACTGAATATATTTTTATGACACACTGTTTTGTATGAAGTACTACAATACACTGAGGCGCAGAGATAATCTGCCACTGTTTGCATTAAGTACAGTATATAGCAGCACCATATCACCCTGTAGCCCAAGACTGGTCTCCCACTGAAGCTCAGCAGGGTTGAGTTTGGTCAGTGCCTGGATGGGAGACTGTAATGTTGGTGAGGCCAGCAGGGGGTGCTCACCCTGTGGTCTGTGTGGGTCCTGACACCCCATTGTAGTGACGGGGACACTATACTTTCAAAGAGCACCGTCCTTCGGATGAGACGTTAAACCGAGGTCCTGACTCTCTGCGGTCATTAAAAATCCCAGGATGTCCTTCGGAAAAAAGAGTAGGGGTGTAACCCCGGCATCCTGGCCAAATTTGCCAATTGGCCTCTGTCCATCATGGCCTCCTAATACATCCCCATACAGACTGATTGGCTTCATCACTCTGTCTCCTCTCCAAATATCACAAAATCAAAATGTTGATTCTGTGATATTTGTGAACTAGGCTATATAACTGGGTTTCAAATTTGAATAAGAGTTTTTCTGGGACACATTTGTGTTTGTGTCGCTCTGGCCTGTCGTCTGTGTGATCTGTACACCACTTCTTTGACAGCGATTAATGCGTTTAGGGTCACGGCGGTTCGGGGTTCAATCTACGAACTGTGTCATGATCTTGTTGAAATACATTATTTCATGTGTAAGGCCAAAGGAGAGCTTCAAACTCTGCTTTCTGACACAGCTTGACTTGATTAAAGCTGGTCAGGAGCGCTGCAGCATACAAGATTAATGCAGTGGGTGGTTTTTCCATGCAGAATAATCAATAATTTATATGGCTGTATATTAAGTGCTTTTCAATAGGCAGTGAAGTATGGATTCCTAGATCAGGGACATCTCTGATTTATAAAAGTTTTAAATAAGCATACAGTAAAACTCCTGAATAAATCATTGCCAACTAAAGTTTGAACAGTGCTTGTTAATTTTGACAGTTGCATGCCAGAGCTCCAATTATTATTGTTTGCTCAACTTTATGCTTGAAACAGTCTGAAAAAGTTTGAATTTCTAGTTCTGTATTTTATTAAACCTCATTACACAGGTTCATGTTTTTAAGGAAACCGTGATTCCATTGAACATTTTTCAATTAAATGTGTCCTTGCTGCATGAAAGTATTAATTTAATTTATCTGAAGGTGTCCTTGTTATAGTGTAATTACTCATTAAGTACTGAGTAGTGTTAATTAGGAATAGCTGCATGTAATTTATAGCTATTCTATATCATGCAACAAGGACACAGTAAAATAAAGTGCTACAATAATACTTACTTAGCCCAAACTTTTCAATGTTAGTGTATCACGGTTCAAAAAATAGGAAGCAGAACTTTGTCTTTCAACACTGGAAATAATAAGTATTGGTTCTGGGTTTTGGTGGGAAATATTAAATCATATTTCACAAATATTCTAAGGCAAGAGGATTATTTAAGATGAATGCAGCGAGTGGACGGGCTTATTAAAATGTCTCCAGCACAAACCCTGGCCTCAGGCATCCCATCCATTTAAAATGATTACTGAAATTTCTTATCACGTCCTTCAGAATAAACATTGACTCGTTTGTTAAACGCATGATGAAATATGTAACAACAAGACATTTCGCCCCTATTATGACTTTCCCTCTTCTTTGGATGTTTACTCACACTTCTCTCGATCTTTTTAAGATCCTGGAAGGCAAAAGGGTAAAATATGTTTTACTGTCATTATGAGAGGAATCACAATGTGAAATGGATGAGTCTGCGCTCTTGCTCCGGGCGAGATTGTAAATGGATGACCCGTGAGCTCTTGACAGCACCAGTTTACTCCGTTCACGATGGCGAACTGCTCGAGTCATGAAACCATTAACCATGTGCTTGTACAGAGTCTGAGAAAGTGAATGCATGAAATGAAACACTTTCAATTTTATTCACATGGAGAATGGGCTGTGCATGGATCAACACCCTTGTTGATCCTGAAACTGCATTAGATTTGTTGGATCATGGTTATGCTTTAAGACCGGGCTGGTTACCTTTCATAACATCTCACAAACTGGGCAGTGAAATGTAAACAAACATGAACATTCAGCATCATGACCTTCAGTCAGTAGAAGAGAAGCATCTTTGCCTCTTCAACCTCCTGGCAGTGAAAGGTTGATGTTTTTAAAGGTTTGCTGTGTGTTCGGCCTCATCCATCTTCCCTTCTATCCAAACAGATGCCAAGAGAAAGATGCCGTTCCTTGCATTTGAAGATGAATTGAGATGAATCCAATGAGATGAATCCAACCCAATCTCACGGCAATTCAAACTAATTCATACGACCTCACTCATACGAAGTCGTACAATGTTTGCTAAATTGTACATATTTAATGAGTTGCCCAATTTGTATGAATTCGTACGAATGAAAATTTTGCTTAAAATTTGTTTAGAATTCGTACGAATTTCGTGTAGAATTCATACGAAGGACCTACCCCTGACCCCACCCCTAAACCTGCCCATCACTGGAGTTTTGAATTCGTATGAATTTCATTTAGAATTCGTACGAATTTCGTTTAGAATTCGTACGAATTTCGTTTAGAATTCGTACGAATTTCGTTTAGAATTCGTTTAGGATTCGTACGAATTTCGTTTAGGATTCGTTTAGAATTCACACGAATTAGCCACCTCATACTCATTAGTATGAATTGGTCGTGAGATAGCATTGGAATTTCCTTGTTTTAGGCTATGTCTACATTAGTACAGATGCATTTTAAAACACCATTTTCGTTTCAAAACGCTCCCTGTCCACATTAGCTTTTTCAAGCGTTTTCCAAATGTTTAAATTGTAAAATGTGTGCAGCCCAGGGACTGCAGATGAAATTTAGCTTTGTTGCTAATTCTGGGACAGTTTCTTACTGTTCTTTGTCCCTGTCAAAAAAAAATAAAAAAAAATAAAAAAAAATAAAACAATACATAAAACATTCGCCTTACTGCACATGCGTAAATCCTCATAAAAGCTCACTGAGATGACACAGATGAAACAGAGTTCTCATTGCTATTATTTAATTCACTGATGCATCCAGGTCGCTTTCACTCACCGTCATATGTTTGGTCTAAAACGCTAAAACTGCTCTCATGTTTTGCCGCAGGAAAGCAATCGTGAGTACAACAAAATATATATTTAGCAACAGTGTGAAAGTGAATAGCACATAACAGGCACAATATAGGTATGAACATACATATCACTCAAAAGAAATATAGCTCTTTGGCTGAACATGATTCAGTAACGGACAGTGGTGATTATCAATAAATCAAAAGAAACAGAGCCTCTGCCTGAAAAAAAAAAAAAAAAAAAAAAATCGAATAAAATAAAACGTTTTATTCTAGCTTCATGCATTCCTTTTATTTCCTTTCCTTTCCTTTTTTTTTTATCAACACTTGAATGTGGGTAAGTTTCATAAAAAAAGAAAAGAAAAGAATGCAACATGTTTGAGCAAAAAGCTGAAAAAAAAGCTGAGTTGATCGAGTCCATCAACACTCCTAAAGCTTCACAGTCCTTTAGCTCATCCTGAATGAATTCATTTAAATCAATAAATGTACTAAATTAAGAGTTTATTACATTAAGGTACTAAACTAGGATAGCATGACACAAACACATGTTTTAGCTTCAGGTTCTAAAGGGTTAACGTATGCGATCTACTTTATGTGTGTATTTATGTTTGAATAAAAGCCAAATTTAAATCCATTCATCATACAAAGTGACCATATCACTTCACAAGCCTTGGATTAAACCTCTCAATTCATATGGATTCTATTTATGACGGTTTATGATACACAATTTTGGTTGCATGAACTCTCATTGCAGTTTTCATTAAAAATATCTTCATTTGTCATTCATTCCTACAGGTTTGGAATGATATAAGGGTGAGGACATGCTGACAGAATCTTCATTTTTGGGGGAACTGTCCCTTTAAAACTTGATGAGATGACAGAATTTAATTTGTTATTAGGGCATATCAAACAGCAGCGGTAACAAATGTGGCGGGGAGATGTTGTCTTTTAATGCCCATGAAACATACAGTAACTCATAAGCCAAGTATGCCAAATTCACTCTCATTCATTTCATAATCACAGGTCACTCACAAACCATATTTGGATAAGGCTATCAGTTTATTTATTTATTTTCTCGAATGACTGCCTCGTTTGGACGTAGAAAATGCATTTGATTAATATTATATACATATTTATATACAGTATATTGTGGTGGGATGAGTTGGTTCTCATTGTCCAACACAATCTCCAAAGGTCCCCTCTTTATATAGGCTACAATATTTATAATTTAATCAATTATGACAAAGTTGCTTGTTTTAGACTTGTTTAGCATTATTTACAGAATGAGAGAGTATTGATATATTACATTAATTAAACATTGTGTTTTGATAAATCACAAAGAACAATATTAAGGGGTCATGAAATACGTAATTTTTTACAGCATTTTAGCATTTTTATGTAGATATTAAACTAAGAGTTTACTAAGATGCTAAATTAGGATCAATGATTATTTTAATATATTTATAATACTTTATTGATTTGGTTAATAAATTAATCTAAATTAAGAGTTTGCCAAAAAATACAACATTTGGTAGTATTTATTTATTTTTATTTGTTTTTGATATATTAATAATAATTTATTAGTTTATATTTATAAAGATACTTCTAGAAAGTTATCCTGTGGTCCCTGGTTGAGAAGAGGTCCCTGGTCCCTGGTTAAGTAAGAGTATGTTAGTGTGTGTGTGAGCGTGTGCGTGTGTGCGTGTGTGTGTGTGTGTTATGGTGGAGCAGCTCTCAGTCACTGGATTATTAATCATGGAGGAAAACTGAATAATACACTATGGCCTGATGCTTTTTTGCAGGTAACAAACATTATATTTTGCATTTGCTTCAATATCACTTATGAACTCGTATGCATGTAATTTCAAAAATCACAATAATATGACGTCTTGTGAATTTAGTATTATCTAAATTCTTAGATAATTGTATTATTTAATAATTTAGTTATTATTATATTAGTGTTAATGGGATCTGTTTCCACTTATAATCTGCTTTTTCAACTAAGAATCCAGAGATGTTATGTCCCAGATGGGAATTAACTGGCATGATCCCAATCAGTCTTGCTTGCTTTTTCAAACTATCTCTGTTTTCACCTCGGCTCAGCAATCTTTGGATATGTTTATAGTGTTTTAATGACAGGGAATATGATGATGAGTTTGGGTTATGTCTTTACTCGTGATTTTAGGGCCCGAGGCGTGAATGTCATGTGACACTGACTAGATGTGGAAAGAAAATGATGTCAGATCAACACTGATCGGCTGATGACCACAAGAACACACTTTTTTGAGAATCACTAGTGAAGAATCTTCAATATTATAGAACATTACCAATGTACTGTATAGTATACACTACAATGTATTACAGTTCTGGGTCAGTATGATTTCTGTTTTCTATGTTTGTTTGTTTTTGTTGTTTTTTTTTCTTAAAGAAATTAATACTTTTTACTCAGCAAGGGTGCATTAAATTGATCAAAAGTGACAGTAAAAACCTCTTTAATATTACAAATATATCTATTTCTTTTCTTTTGACCTTTCAATTCAGCAAATAATCCTGAACAATAACAATGTATAACAGTTTCCTCAAAAATATGAAGCAGCACAACTGTTTTCAACATTGATAATAATCATAAATGTTTCTTGAGCATCAAATCATCATATTAGAATGACTTCTGAAGGATCATGTGACACTGAAGACTGGAGTAATGATGCTGAAAATTCATAATCATGCATCTCAAAACACTGACTGTTGACCAGAGCAACCGAAGCTTCAGTTGCAGTGAAACAATGACTTTATCAATCAGCGATTGGCTCTTTTATTCAGAAGGCGGGACTATTCCACCATATTGTGTGTTGCACATTCTCCCTTTCATAGTATATACAGAAGCGTCTTTGTATATATAAAGTCTTTGGCTGTAGATTATATCCATGCTAACCATCAAACTTTGAATGATGCAAAACAAAGTACCTTTAACCGAAGATGCAGTTTGAATATGTAAGGCTATCAGATTTTGTAATAGTCTGTGAGTCTTATGGACTGCTTTTATGCCGCCACTTTACTGTATGGAAAAGCAGCTTATATTTATTTTTGTGCTCTTTAGAGTTGATAGCAACAGCAGAGTGAGATATTGAGGTATTTGCATAAAAGTCAGAAGAACTGTGTTTCCCTTATGACATGCATATTTCCATAGAAATGTGCCACTGGGACTCTAACTTCATGTGCGAGGATCATGTTTCTGTGGGCAGCAGATTTCAGTCACACATCCATAAATAGTTGAAAGGCCACTTTCCTTCAGCTGGCATTCAGGGCAGGTTTCAGCTCGTTCAGCTGCTTTTTTTTAATTAGCAGTAATTAAATAAAGGCAGATATGGATGCATTTGGCAAGGAAGACAAACCCTTTTATCGCCTCTCAGATGACAGACAGCCATTGGGTCGAGACACTATTGACAATCGACTGACTAAAATACAGATGGAGGGCATTATCGGACGAATGCTAAGTGTGTAGCATTTGCTTAGTCAAGAAAGAGTTATCTAGAGATACCATTCTGGCAGATTGAATGATGCTGTCAAATGAAGAAGCTGACTGACATGTTATTTAACCAATAAGGGGTGTGTTACCCGTACAGCAACGTAACTCGCTACTTAACTACCATATGATCATCGTTGAAGAAATCAACTAGCTAGTCACGACTGTTTCCAGAAACCATACTGTCGCAAATTGGTCATTCAACCACGTTGGTTAATGACGTCACGCAGGTGGTGGAGTGATAATTTCTTTTAATGAATCTGTTTGAGATCGAATTAATGCTAGATGTTTTGCTAATACATTATGGACATGGCATCTAAAGACTATTTTTCATTTTACTCAGTTAATTTAGCTTTATTTCCAGATTCAATCATGGTCTCGTTCTTACGCACTAGAGCTCGTTCACACATGCACACACTTCAGAAACTGCGCTTTATGGCCCGTTTACACGAAGGGAAGATGCAGATATTTCCCTGAGGTTTGGCCTCTCATTTACACGAAAACCCTGTTTTTATCACAGAAAACGATTATTACTAAAAACTCCGTCCAAAATGGAGATTTCTGATAACGCCGGTTATGTGTTGCCGTGTCAACTGGGAGAAACGGTGTTTTAGGCTCTCATACGTCACATTAAGCACCAGAAAATGCTTAACGTCATGTGAGCGCCCTAGGAAGCTCGTGTTACTCGTTGTTGTCGATTCTGAGGATTCTGATTGGCTTGCGTGGCTTTATCCTTCACCCACACTGCCGCCCATAGGTTTGGCATAGTTATGATGGCGCTCGACGGCGTATGTATGCCGGTTGATGTAAATGACAACTTTTTTGAAAACGATGTTGTGTGCACGATGTTATTATTGAAAATGGAGGGGGGGAAATATTCGTTTCTCTAAATATCCGGCTATGTGTAAATGTAGCCTAAGTCTCTTGACAAACTGAAAGACGTAAATGACATTAGTATGTATTCTAAATAAAAGACTGTACTGAATGTCAGATTGCTTATTTAACTCAAGATAAGGATTTATTGAGTCCACATGTCATGCAAACTAGAAACTCTGCTTCTAACCACAGGTCGAGATCTGTCGCTCAAACACACAACTCTGCGATGCTGTTTGTGAATGTTCGTTAGAACGATGGTTTCGGGAAACACCGACTCGTTGAACTGCTGATAACGACTGAACTTGCGAACATAGTTGGCTAACGATGCTTTTGGAAAACGCACCCCAGATCAGTTTAAGCCCGTCAATGAAAACCAATCATTTGATTGGATAAGAAACAGGTAGACCCGCCCTCACATTTTGCAAAACTGTGGAATGAGAAAGTCCTGCAATCTCAGATGTTAAAGAGACTTTTGCATTGCTTTTTATATCACGTGTTTTATTTTGTATTAATAAGTTAAATATATTGTATGATAATGTGTACATTTTATACGAGTACAAATGCAGTGTGGTAAAACATTTTGTAAAGATAAAGTTTTAATGCATTAAGTATTAGTCTGGTATCTGCTGAATAAATGAAAAAAAAAACTATTCAAGTGTATTATTATTAGATTCCATAAAAGCATAAAAGTGAGGCATTTGTACATTAACAACCATTTACATTAACATTGCAAGAGAAAATAAACGTCCATAAACTGCAGATCCTTTATGCAATGTTTCTTTTATTTGCCTTTGTTTTACTAAGTTTTTACTAAACCTAAGCATGCATTTTTGTGCTTGCAATCTGATTCACAAATCTTACTCTGCACATCGATCCATTTTTGGCAAGAGAAAAGAAGCCGCTTTACTCTGATAGCTGCTATGTGCCGCTCGTGAGCAAGTCAATCTGATCTTGGAGGATTTTGATGAGAAATGTTCATTTTGCGATTTCTGACTTTAGATATTTAGATACTGTGGAGATCTCAGGGGAGACACATGTGAGATGAAACATTGACAAAGCAGGAGACTTGTCTAAACAATTACACAGATCTCATTTTTAATTGGTCTTTCTTGGCAGACTTGCATATTTGTGGCATAACATATACTAAACAAACCAAATACAAGGCTCACTAATACAGAATCATATTACATTTATTTGCAAACACAACTAAGCATAGCACCACACTTCTATTCAAGATCATGTTCAGATACACAGAAATAAAACGTTTGATGGATATTTTCATCTTAGATGTCATGGCTTTTTAATCAGTAAAGTTTGCTTCAGAATAATCATCATGCACACATGTGAGCTGCCTACACGTGTTTCCAGCGCTCATAATCGGTTATGTGCGGCTTTTATTCACTAATGGGTGTTTAATTGCACAGTGCTGTTGGCTTGAATTGATAAGAGAAATAATTAAGTTAGTTTGCACTTGAACTGGGGTGTGTATATGTATGTATGTGTGCTATAGCTGTAGTTTGGGAACGCATTCGTCCTAGAAAGTAATCTCAGGTGCAGTTAGTAATTGATTTAAAGCAATTCAACCTGTGAAACTTGTGGAAGTGTGTCGCTAGTGATGTATAATTTACACCATGTCTCACTCAAATAGCTCACATTCATTACATTATAGATAGACTGGCATTAACATATGGACAGACCCAGCTAACAGAGAACGTTTTCAGAAATGTTTCTAACGTTCTGACAATATAAACATACGTTCTTCCAGTAACATTAAAGGTGACATATTATGCCCCTTTTCACAAGATGTAATTTAAATCTATGGTGTCCCCAGAATGTGTCTGTGAAATTTCAGCTTATCAAATTTGCTATACCTTTTGGGTGTGAACAAAAACATGCCATTTTTGTGTGTGTCCCTTTAAATGCAAATGAGCTGATGCTCCTCCGTTCAGAAGAGGGTGGAGTCTTTAAACGAGCTTCAGATACTCCGGCAATAACAAACCAGGCCAATCTCACTCTTCCAGAATCCCAGAATAACCAGTAGCGAGTGCAGCCTTACGGAGAGACTCAGGAAGAGCTTCTGAATGTTAGTGGAGACATTTCTGTAGTTGTTGTGGAGTTACACTGATCATCTCATCATCATGTTTAACTTCTCCACAAGTATCCACAGTTCCTGAGGTCTTTATAAGACAGCGGTCACATGTTCTGGTCAATAGTGTTCAGTGCTCGTCTGTGTTCAACGACAGAACAGTTTCAGGCTTTGCTGGATCTTTTGCCATTGCGTTAGAACACTGTTGTCGCTTGTGCACGATTATAGCACTTAAACACGGGAAAAGTCAGATTTTCATGATATGTCCCCTTTAAAAGAATGTTCGTTCAGAGTTATCTGGTCATGTTCTGAAATTGTTAGCACACAAACATTATCGATATATCGTTCATGGAATGTTTTTATTTATTTTTATTTTTTTATGCTACAGAATGTTCCGAGAACATTCAAAAGTAACATTCTCAGTGTTTGCAAAATGGAATGTTTCCTTAACTTTCATAGAACCAAGAAAAATCATTTTTAAAAACATAAAAAAAAAAAAAACTTTCAGAAAACACATTTTCATAACTTAGTGGGACATTAGCAAAACATTCTTAGAGAAACTTTTTGTTTTTGCTGGGGGGGAGTCAATGTACCCCGCTGGTTGATCTCATCATTATTTTATGAATTTTCTGTCTTAAGATGTACTCAAAAAACACACCAGCACCAAGAGTAACCCATGAGGAAGTGTCAGGATCATGTGCCGTTGATCTGTTAGGATTGCACTTCTATCGGCAGTGTCAGCCCTCCACACCTGTTTATTTCCTAATAAGTCATTTGAGTGACAATCTGATCTGGCATTCAGCTCATTTAGAGCCTGTCGCAGAGCCTTGCATCGGCTCCCGTGAGAGAGTAAAGTGCTGGCGAGTGTGTTTGATGTCGGGGGTGTAGATGGCCGATAGCCCCGTACCAATGCCCCGTACCGGCTCAATAACACACGTTTTTGAAGCAGGTTCAGTCATCTCAGCATTCTCTGCCTTTCTTCTGCTGAACCTCCCTCCATGTGAGCTGGGAGCAAAGATAAGTCCGATTCAAAGCCTGTAACGGCCTCAGGTCTCAGTGTGTGTGTTCACAAGCACAAAAACACATCTGCGGGTGTGTGTACACGGGAGTTATTGCGCATGTTTCCATGTGTGTTTACTTTGTTTTCAATCAAGTGTACTTTTTATCTTCAGATCTGCTAAAAAGAAATGAAATCCCTTCTGAAGAAGTGCACTTTAGCATACCTTTAAAATTTGAATGTTTTCAAACATGTAATTGCATGTTATTTACAGTTAAATGAGAATGTATAATAATTAAAATGTATATTAAAGATGAAGTTTTACAAAAATTATATAATGAGCAAGTACATCATGAATCCATTTTCCAAACCGTGTTTTTGACTTATCCTGAATCACTACGGTACACTAACATTTCAATATTTAAATAGAATAAAACGCCAATAGCTAAATGAACTATGATTACCTTAAAAGTTTATAGATATCAGTTCATCTGTTAACACTTTCTCTGACAAGTGTATGCGATGAGCAGAGGTGGGTAGAGTACCCAAAAACTGTACTCAAGTAAAAGTACAAGTACTTATAGAAATATTTACTCAAAGTAAAAGTAAAAGTAATAATCTTAATAGTTACTTGAGTAAGAGTAAAAAAGTATCCAATGAAAAAACTACTCAAGTAGCGAGTAACTTACTTCGGATCATATAAGCCTATGTATATATGAAGACTTCATGATGCAAAAGCCTCTGAGTGCCATCTGAAATTTTCTTCTAAAACAAGCATTTTTATCAAGCTCGTATATTTAAGTTCAGTAATTTCACTTTAATGACAATTAATATGTACTTTTCATTGCCATTTAAGTGAAATAACTGAACATAAACATACAAGCTTGATAAAAATGCTCTTTTAGAAGAAAATTTCAGATGGTACTTAGAGGCTTTTGCCTCTGAAGTCGTCATATATAAAATTATATTATTTAGATTTTGTTTATTTAAATGACTATTATTTTCATAAGTAGATAAGTAGAAAGGCTCTCTTTGCAACAAAAACAGAAGAGAGACTAGCATTTCTGCCATCTGTATAGCTCGAAAATCATTGCCTGTCCTTTGGTTTGTATAATAGTAACTTATACAACTACATTTGGATTATTAGACAATGTCGAAATAAAGTGAATCTGCAGAGTGTTGCATTCAAAGGCATGTATTGACAGACAAGAGTTAAAACTCTTCACATGTGCTCGCGCTCATGACTGCTACCGAACATCTGAACACAAAAAAACAAAACAAATAAAAGTACATCGACGGATCTTCTTCTGTCGGTTCTCCAAAATATAATCAAATGTATATTTCTGCAAGCATGTTTAAACTGGTTAACTGTGTCTACGGCAGGCAATTAAGGCATTCGTTTTCAAGCCGAGTTCGCACGCCACTGCGCAACGATACACACACACTACCGCGGGATGGCGGGTGTTCATAAACTGTGAACAATGGTAGCTTTATTTAATATAAATTAATGTATATGTCCAAAAAACGGGTAATGTCATACTTTCTAGTATCGTGGCGTAATAATCTGTTTGGTTGTAAAATGTAGGCTATTACCTGAGTGAATTGAAATCGAATATATATCGTCCTGTGGAATCATTCATTCACAGACAGCATACGAAGATGATCAACTATCTTCATCGCTGGCAAAAATATATGATGCATTTGCAGATTTGCTCTCACTGACTGTACTGTAGGTCCACTGCCACTTCATCCAACGCTCTTGATGTCCTTAAATCTTCCTGTTACGACTTTGAGTCCAGTGTGAATTGAAATCGCTCCAGACGATTCAGTGCGTGCAGGAACTGAACAGAATCAGGAACTGAATCATTCAAACTGATTCGCGAACCGATTTAGACAGATCTGCCAACTTGTTTGATGAAGTCTTTGAACAGAATCGACTCAAAAGAGTGATTCATTTGTGAATTGAGCATCGCTCAAGCCCAGAAAAAAAGATACAGTGCGCTTGGATTAAACTACGCATTTAACAACACATATTGCATTAAAATAAAGTAACGAGAGGAACGTCGCCCAACGTAATGAAGTAAAAGTACAGTTTTTTCATTAGAAATGTACTCGAGTTAAAGTAAAAGTACCCACATTCAAATCTACTCTTAAAAGTACAATTTTTCCAAAAAAGTACTCAAGTAAATGTAACGAAGTAAATGTACTTCGTTACTACCCACCTCTGGCGATGAGACCAGTGTTCCCGTTTGGTCATGTGACATTCGACATATACTGCCTTGCTTTAGTAGGACATACTTCTTAGCAAACTTTTAGTCACAATGGTGCCAATTTGTATTGTTCTCGGGTGCAAGAATTCAAAGAGTAAATGTTTAGCAGGAGTGAGTTACTTGAGCCCCTTTCACACAGAGATTCAGGAAAATACATGGATAATGTGTCCCAGGATTTGTCCCGGGATCGTTTGATTTTGGTTCATTCACACTGCCAGTGATTTTCTGGAATCTGTGAGTAAATAAGTTAGTAAGTAAATTTTATTTATATAGCACATTTAAACATAGCAGGGCTATCCAAAGTGCTGAACAAATTAAAAACAAATAGAATAAAACATAGAAACAACCAAACAGAACAGACAGAAACAGCATCAGGAGATCATTAAAATGCCAGGGAATAAAAATAAGTTTTCAATTTAGATTTAAAAATAGCAATTGAAGGTGCAAGGCGGATGTCCAGAGGCAATTGGTTCCATAGACGTGGGGCGGCAACAGCAAAGGCTCTATCTCCCTTAGATTTTAGACGGGAGCGAGGGATAGATAAAAGAGCCATGTCTGAAGATCTTAAAGATCTAGTGTGTGCAAGAGGAGTAAGAAGATCTCTAATATATAAGGGAGCTTGAACTCCGGTCAATTTTACATCCTGTTTTTCGGTTGAAGTCCAAAGTAGTCGATTGCCGAGTTCACGCGCGTGATCATAGGTACTAAACCTATGCGTGTGAACTCGGCAATCGACTACTTTGGACTTCAACCGAAAAACAGGATGTAAACACAGGTATTTGCGCTGGCTTAAATAACATCATTTTTATACATATCTTTCACATCTACTGCAGTCAGATTCACTCGTGTTCACTCAGAAGGAATCACTCACATTTTCTGTGCACTTGTAATGACACATCAAGGATGTTAAGAGGCTAAAAGCAGGTTTAGTACTTGCCCCATTGAAGTCAACAGGGTGCAAATTTTAAAAATAGAATAACTCGGTGTAGGCAACACCGATTTTTGTCGTTGTTCTCTGTATTGACAGCACTCCAAATGTACAAAAAAATTAGCTCAATGTTAAAATTGACCGGAGTTCCCCTATAAGAGCTTTAAAAACAAACAACAGAATTTTAAACTGAATTCTAAAATGGATCGGGAGCCAATGAAGCGAGGCTAAAATTGGGGTGACATGATCGTATTTCTTTGTCCCGGTCAACATCCTTGCAGCTGCATTTTGGACCATCTGGAGCCGAGCAAGTGATGACTGAGGAAGACCCAAGTACAAGGAATTACAGTAATACAGGCGAGAAGTAATAAAAAGCATGTTTTGTGCTCTTACCTGACTTGCAAATAGGCCCGTTCACACTAAGGACGATAACTATAATGATAACTGTAAAGATATAGCACTAAATATAAGAGAATAGCAGTCCACGCTACGACTATAACGATAACGGCACATAAAATCAATATCATTGGAATCACTTTCAAAACTATTTGTTTCTCCAGCTGATGAACAATAAAAACATTGACAGCCAAATCAGAATCGATCCTGGTTTAAGAGGTGAAGCATTTACACCAACAGACAACAAAAATGCAGTGCGCTTGGAAACAAGACAATATTGTGGGTTGATGATGCTAATATAGTTATCGTTATTGTTATCTTTATAGTTATCTTTCTTGATGTGAACAAGTCCTTTAGTGATTCTGGTATTCGACTAGCCTGGAAATTCAGACCCAAATTAAAGATGTCTGGCATCGACTAATGAAAATCAGCCAACTCGAGGGGCGGCACCAAGCATGCATTCGAAAATCTCACTGCACGCAATTGGATAACACTACGACCAATCACAACAATACACGGGCTGATGTACAGTATCCAGAGCCCCATACGCTTAGCTAGCAGCGGAGCTAACTGGTAGATTAGACTCTTGTCGTATCCGGTCGGCAAAAACGGCCTTCTTGCAAAGGAACGATTCAAGCGCCGTCTTCTGTTCCTCTTTTAGATAAAAAGCCAAGTCTAACTCGTTCATTGTAGCGACCAAAGCCGTTTCAAACAACTGGTGTTCATCCAGAGCCATCTTGCAATGTTTACTAATGACTTCGACGTCAGCGCTGTCGTCATCTCGCCTCTGGCCCGCCTATATCAGATAACCCGATGTGATTGGTGCAGCTCGGATACAAGGGCATAGTTAATGAGCATCATTGCTCGACACCAGAGTAACTCGCTGAGCAAATTCAACTTGTGCTCTCGCGAGAACTCTGGATTTCCAGGGTAGTATTCTATCAGCAGCCACAGTTTATTCCTAGTGAATTGCATCCACAGTATTCACATATATCCAGCTGAAGAATAATTTTACATTGTTCTTTGCAACACTCAAATTATATGACAACATTTCTTTGGCATACAAGATGTTGTTCCACATTTTCTTCTAATTGAGTTCACAGAGTTTGGATGTTGCGCGCGAGTCCATCACAGACTGACAGTTTGAGGTTCATCACGAGCTACACGATGAAGATTAAAAGACATTTACATCTTGCATTCATTCATTTAGCAGATGCCGCTCTCCAAAGAGACTTACAAATGAGAACATTATAAGCACAACCAATTAATCTGAGCAAGAATACAATATGTATAACGCCACCCAGATTTCAATAGAGTTGAGAAACAACAGTAAAAGTAAATAATTTCCTTCTTACACACCTATCATTAGTCCATCTTGTGAACTTTTTTGGACAGTGAGCCTGACAGCATTTGTTTATATATATTTCATCTGCAGTATTGAGTGGATTATTGCTTCATATTAAGAATTCATGAGCAGGATCCCAATAATGAGCAGCATTGTTGCTCCGCTGGAGTCGGTGTCTAAACAACCGTAATTGCTGACTGTTTTAAAAGTAAGTTTCTTGGGACGAGTACTCATTTGATTCAATGCATACATTAAAGGAGTAAATACCTCATCTTCAGAAGTTACAGAAGCCAGAACCCATGGGACAACTGAATCATTTCTCTCCCCTCTGCTATATTCATATATGAGATATCTGAACTTTATTTCGATAGTCCATTTTAGACATTTTACAAACTATAAATAACTTTGCAACTACATGTCAACTAACTCTCATTAGAGAATTAAATTAGAGTAGATTATATATATATATGAAGAGTTCATATCTGAATCCATCTGTTCATAAGTGCCATCTGAAATTTTCTTCTAGAATTATCATTTTTATCAAGCTTGTATATTTAAGTTCAATAATTTCACTTAAATGGCAATGCAAATTACCTATTAATTGTCATTTAAGTGAAATTACTTAAATATACAAGCTTTATAAAAATTATCATTCTAGAAGAAAATTTCAGATGGCACTTAGAGGATTTTGCATCTGAACTCTTCATATATATATATATATATATATATATATATAGCTTTTGCAAATACCCTTGTACAGATTTAACAGATTTAATACTTAATTTTCTCTATGCATACAATTGGGTTTTGTCACACTATCAGAAGACAATTAATTAAAATGAAATCAGCTCTAATTAGCCTGTCTAAGTGAACACTAATCACACTAATGGTGAATTCAAAACAGTGAACTATTTTCACTATTATCACAATGCAGCACCAAGAAAATCACCTAGCTGGCAATGCTTATGTCACCGGGTGACGAATAGGAACTACGATGAACGGAACGAGTTCCCTTGGGGAAACAGTTCTGGTGTAACACCAGGCTGGTTCCGGCGGCCTGTCATGGCCGCCCATATTGATGAGCAACAGCTGCGGTGGATAATCAAGTGGCTATTTGAGCGTGTGTTGGGAACGAGTGAGGGTGCGTGGCGGTTTGAAGAAAGATAAGCGGCAGGTTGAAGGGAGGAGTGCGCAGGCAAGCAGAGCGGTTGTGATCAAAGTCGAGGTTACGAGAAGACGAGAGGCAGAGGCGGCAGGACGGCAGCGGAAGCAAAGACGGTTGGCGTGGCGAGGGAAATGAGTGGGGTCTGAATTGCAGATTGTTGGTCGAACTCGGTGTCTCCCTTTTGAAAGTATCCTCATAGTGGATCGGCCGGCCCAGACGAGCTGAAGTGAAGGTACACTTTTCACTGTTAAGCGGTGTGTCATTGCAGTGTCTGACGATTGAAGTGAGCACGTTGAATATTTAAAGTGGTTTGATACATGCACGAGTGTTTGAACGTTTGATGTTACCAGCACTTTGAAAACTTAGTCGGAGACCATCTAGTCTGGTGGAGTACCAAGAATTAATGTGAACATAGAGGACCTGATATCCGCCACCGCATGCTGCCATCGCTGTCCTGTGGTAAGACTCAGTTGTTAACTGCTGGATTCTGTACTCACCACTGTTCTGTGAACATAGAGAACCTGTTATCCGCCGCTGCATGCTGCCGTCGCTGTCCTGTGGTAAGAAGACTCAGTTGTTAACTGCTGGATTCTGTACTCACCACTGTTGTTCTGTGAACATAGAGGACCTGTTATCCGCCGCTGCATGCTGCCATCGCTGTCCTGTGGTAAGACTCAGTTGTTAACTGCTGGATTCTGTACTCACCACTGTTGTTCTGTGAAGATAGAGAACCTGCTATCCGTCACTGCATGCTGCCATCACTGTCCTGTGGTAAGAAGACTCAGTTGTAACTGTTGGATTCTGTACTCACCACTGTTGTTCTGTGAACATAGAGAACCTGCTATCCGCCACCGCATGCTGCCATCGCTGCCCTGTGGTAAGAAGACTCAGTTGTTAACTGTTGGATTCTGTACTCACCACTGTTGTTCTGTGAACATAGAGAAACTGCTATCCGTCACTGCATGCTGTCATCACTGTCCTGTGGTAAGAAGACTCAGTTGTAACTGTTGGATTCTGTACTCACCACTGCTGTTCTGTGAACATGGAGAACCTGTTATTCGTCACTGCATGCTGTCATCGCTGTCCTGTGGTAAGAAGACTCAGTTGTAACTGTTGGATTCTGTACTCACCACTGCTGTTCTGTGAACATGGAGAACCTGTTATTCGTCACTGCATGCTGTCATCACTGTCCTGTGGTAAGAAGACTCAGTTGTAACTGTTGGATTCTGTACTCACCACTGCTGTTCTGTGAACATGGAGAACCTGTTATTCGTCACTGCATGCTGTCATCGCTGTCCTGTGGAAAGAAGACTCAGTTGTTAACTGCTGGATTCTGTACTCACCATTGCTGTTCTGTGAACATAGAGAAACTGCTATCCGCCATCGCATTCTGCCATCGCTGCCCTGTGAGGGATCCTATTATCCGTTGCTGCACTCCAACTGCCGCTGGCCTGTGAAAGGAAGGCGACACCCAGTTAGCTGACGCTGTCCTATGAAAAGAGAAAGCCCACTGTCTGTTGCCACCCACCTGTAGTCCCTTGTACCCTGCCCGTCACCTACTGCTGACTACTGCATTTGATCGGACAGTTATTGCCTTCTGCCTACCATATACTGCTCGTTGCTCCCCACCAAAAAAAAAGGTCCTGGTCCTCCGTCCAATCCCCGTCGTCCTGTGAAAGAGAGGTGACACTCAGTTATCTGATGCCGTCCTGTGAGAAGAGAGAACCCACCGTCTGTCGATCCTTACCTGTAGCCTCCTGTGTCCTAGTCATTACTTACGTTGACCTGCTGTCTGCCATCTGAAGGTCCTGGCCTTTGGACCAATCCGTCCCTCGTCCCTTTTTCCCCTCCCCCTTCTATTGTGGTCCTGTGAGCAGAGTTTCCCAGTCCCTGCTGTTGCTTAACCGAAGGCATCCGTCCCTTGTCCCTTCCCCTCCCCCCTGTACCAATCCGTGCAAGGAGGTGATCAACTGGCGGCTGACCTGAGCCTTCCTCCACTGAAGCCCCGTTCCGATGAGTGGCCCTTATGAAGAGTTCTGGGGCAGTGACATTCCTTTAAAGTGTTTTTATATTCAATAAAAAGAATCAAGTTTTTTACATCACGTCGTTGTCTGGCTTTTGGTGTGTCTTGGTGTAGCTCCTCCGGAGTGGTGGTTGTCCTCGGCCCTAGCGGTGACACTTACACAGTACAATTGTGAATACATTATCTTTTTGAATATTACTGTGAAATATTGCAGGTTTTAAAACCGGTTACATGTTTGTAACATGCTTTGCTTGTCATATTATTGACCTAATAAATATGCAAATAAGAATGTCAACTAAGCTTTCAAAAATGTGTCAAGTTTGAATGCCCTGGCTTAATTACTAGCCGCAGTATGAACAGTGTGAAACATGGAACAAGGTTGCCAAGTCCAAGTGTGAAATGCCCCTTTTTGTCACTGGCGATCAACTCCACAAAGGGTTAACGTTCTCTATCTTGTTACTCGTCCTATAGTTCGTTTCCCGTACAATGGCGTAACTTGCTGGTTAAAGGAACATGCCGACTTTTTGGGACTTTAGCTTATTCCCCGTATCCCCCAGAGTTAGATAAGTCCTTACACACCCTTCTCATCTCCATGCGTGCCGTAACTCTGTCTGACGCACCCATCGCTAGCCTAGCTTAGCACAAAGACTGGAGGTAAACGGCTCCAGCTAGCATACTGCTCCCAATAAGTGACAAAATAACACCAACATTTTCCTATTTACATGTTGTGATTTGTATAGTCACAGTGTGTACAAATAACAAGGTCATATGAGACACAGCCATCTTCTAACCGTATACATACTGGGAACTATATTCTCAGAAGGCGAAGCACTGCTACTTGGGCGGAGTGATTTGCTCGCAGCGCCTTCTTTACTCGTTTACCTCCAGTCTTTGTGCTAAGCTAGGCTAGCGGTGGGTGCATTAGACAGAGTTACGGCACGCACGGAGATGAGAAGGGTGTGTGTGGACTTATCTAACTCTGGGGGATACGGGGAATAAGCTAAAGTCCCAAAAAGTCGGCGTGTTCCTTTAACTACTATAGTATGATGCATCGTTGAAGAAATCAACTTGCTATTCATGACTGTTTCCCGAAGCAAATTGTCGTAAATTGGTCGTTCAACCACGTTGGTTAATGATGTCACACATGTGGTGGAGTAATAACTTTTCAATGAATCTGTTTTTTGATCAAATTAATGCTAGTTTTGCTAATAAATTACAGACATGGCATCTCTGGACAGCCCGGTCTCACCCCAAAACGTCACATACTGACGCGTCTTGACCAAACGGCAATATACGACGAAAAGGGTACCCCTAAAACGTCCATATGAGACGAAGACATAAGCGCACCAGCAGCGCCTCTTAGCGGTACCCTAACGCATACCTAAACCTACCCATAACCCGAATAGTCACATACGGACGTTTTAGGGGTACCCTTTTCGTCGTATATTGCCGTTTGGTCAAGACGCGTCAGTATGTGACGTTTGGGGGTGAGACTGTGTTGCTCTGGACTATTTATAAATTTTTTCTCAGTTTTTTTGCTTTATTTCCAGATTAAATCATAGGCTCGTTCTTTCGCACTAGAGCACATACGCACATGTGCACACTTCAAAAATGACACTTTAAAGCTCTTGACAAACTAAAAGACGCAAATGACATTTGTATGTATTCTAAATAAAAGACACAGGTTGTACTGAATGTCAGATTGCTTATTTAACTCAAGATAAGGATTTATTGAGTCCACATGTCATGCAAACTAGAAACTCTGCTTCTAACCACAGGTCGAGATCTGTCGCTCAAACACACAACTCTGCGATGCTGTTTGTGAATGTTCGTTGGAACGATGGTTTCGGGAAACACCGACTCGTTGAACTGCTGATAATGATGGAACTTGCGACCATAGTTGGCTAACGATGCTTTCAGGAAACGCACCCCAGATTGGATAAAGATTGTGAGAGTTCAGATGTAATTTATGGACATGCTAGAAGAGCATCTGCCAGTTTCATACACCAGTGAAGGAGATAAACTGATGTCAGCTGGACTGAGATGCTGATAAACTTTAACATCACACAGATATTACTCTCACTGAGAGGCAACTGCTGTTTGTAGCAAATTAGCTCAAAAGATATATATATATATATATATATATATATATATATATATATATATATATATATATATATATATATATATATATATATAATTTGAACGGATTATAATTAATTATACATAATTGATTTTTTTTTGGAATTAAAAATAGTTGTAAATTAATGTAGCAGAATTAATAGTACAATTATTTAATCAGTTCATCCAATGAACAGAAAGCATAATCAATTATTAATTCTAGGAAATATATTATCTTCCTGGCCAAGAAAGAATAACCTTTTCCAACTAAAGTACATAAAGTACTAGCAGGGTAATAGCATAGGTATCGCTAGATCAAGATGTTTAAGTGACTTCAATATTTTTATGAGTGGCAAACACAGAGACAATAAAGCGTGGATATAATGGTTTAATAAACAAAACTATGCCAGGCTACACACACAACTAAACTAAGCAAAGATTGTATACAGAATCAAGAAAGAAAAGAAAAGGGACGAAAGAGAGAGAGAAGGGAAGAGAATGGCAAGATTACAATTAGTTAACCACAACCTACGAGAAACATCAGAGAATCAGGGTCACCTTAAAGGGGCACAATAACTTATAACGCATCTAAAGGCTGCGGACGGGGACTTGCATTGAGTTCGGTTGCTGAACAAGTCCAAATGAAGGAGATTCTTGAGATTCTTGATGATTTCGCCTGGAGTGTGCTGAAGCGTTCGTTTGGGTTCTTGGGGTGGTCCACATTGAATCCAAAGAAGTTAACTTGGCGATGAAGTTGCCGGAAGAAGACAGGAGAATGTTGTCTCAAAGAGATTGTGCGAAAATCTGAACTAATCAGACACTCTTAAAGGTCCTATCAGTTCACACCCATTTGGTGAGGTGACCAATCAAAGATGACCGGGAGAAAGTCTTTGTCTTTATGATGTCTAGAGCATTTTGATTGAGTCCATTCGTTACATGTTCCAGTCAGAGTTTCCCAGTATTGCATTGATCTTGTCGAGCTGCATTCACAGCTGGGTTGAAATAATGTAATCGTGAAGCTATTATGCCTGATCATTTACTTGGTGAGTTATTAGAGTAAGGCAGGGTTATGATTATGTATGATCATCTGGCACTTTTATTTATCTGCTGAAAGGCACACACAATAAATTACACCTATATATAAATGGCACCCTATATGTATAACATTCAACTATTTTAAAGAGGAGCTATTGAGCTTTTTTCCAGGTTAATCTTTCTTTCGTGTGTGATTTTGCTCTGTTTGAGCATGAAAAAGCCCTGCACAATTCCAGTTCTTCTCTATATCAGTGTTTCTGAACTCCTGAAACGCCTCCATTGTAGTCTTGAGTTTCTTCTGGGAACGAACACGTCACAATATTCCTCATTTAAATAATTCATGCTTAGAATAAAGGGGCGGAGCCTGGTTGAGTTAGTTAGTAGTGTGTTAAACTGGCGGTTATGGTAAGGGTATGGTATGGTATGGTAACATTTCCCAAACACACTCGAAGCGCTCGACCAATCACAACACACTGCTCCAGCCGACCAATCAGAGCACAGTGTGCTTTTCAGAAGGAGGGGCTTCATAGAGACAGGAAGTAAACAGAGCGTTACTGACAGACTGGGAAGAGAGGAGCCGCAAAAATGTGTGTTGTTTTTGTTGTTGTTGTTGTTGTTGTTTACATTTAAACAGGAAAATGTATTTTCAGTCAAAACTTTGAAAAAGGGCATGATATGACCTATTTAAACATGACCTATTCACCTTCAGAACTGCCTTAATTCTACGTGGCATTGATTCAACAAGGTGCTGAAAGCATTCTTTAGAAATGTTGGCCCATATTGATAGGATAGCATCTTGCAGTTGATGGAGATTTGTGGGATGCACATCCAGGGCACGAAGCTCCCGTTCCACCACATCCCAAAGATGCTCTATTGGGTTGAGATCTGGTGACTGTGGGTATGGGATCAAATTCCCGCCAAATATATAGCGGTCACGTATAAAAAATAATAAGCGTGAATCAAAAATTTAAAAACACATGTAAAAATATATTGCACAAACTGAAAAAAAGAATGCAAAATGATCAGAATAGCAAACAACGTGGTCACGGATGAAAATATAATAAGCGTGAATAAAGAAATAACAAGCATGAATAAAAACTTTAAACACATTCAAAGTTATTTTGCACAAAACTTAAACTTATGGTCATGCTTTGTTAAAAAGTATGGTTTTATTACTGTGTACTTTGTGCTTTCTTGCATTTTCTGCTCATATTTTACTCTTTTGTACGCTTGTGATGTTTTTCTCTTCGCTCTTCTTTCTATGTTCTGCACTTGCTCTTCCAAATGTTGCAGTTCGAGTTTCATGTAAATTAGGGCGGGCTTAAGCGTCACCATTGGTCCACTAGTTCTAGATTGACAGATACTCCTCTAGCCAATCAATCGAAGAGGGGAGTTGACGTCACACTAATGCGACTCGTGGTACAAGCTGTTTATGTTTGTACAATTTCTTCAATTCCATTATAATATACTAAAATGTTATTTTTCTAATACTTTTATATACTGTTCAATTTCTTATTTGTGCTTTGATATGTGCATTTATTAAATTAATTATTTTCGCTTGGCATACCAGCGTGATTGCGTCACGGTCACCGCACACTTCAGTGGGTGGTGCGCGCCCGTGAAGCACTTCATTCTGAGTAAATATAACAACAAAGAAGCACTGCTGCACTCTCTTTTATTTCATTTTTATTTCATTTTTATTTTTACAGGAGTGCTACACTTACAAGGGAAGACGGCAGTTCAATTTAACTTTACAAAGACTTTCAAGCAGTAAAGCTATCTGAACTCTGGACATAAATAATTAAATTCATTTTTTTTTGAGATACATGAGAATGTTAATGTGCACACTGGTAATTGGTGTTAAACAATAGGTATTACTTGGCTCATGATGTCAATATGTTAAGGCTGCTGTAAGCGAAACATCCTGCAATTATGAAACACTACAATTCGTCGCAAAAACTAAGTTAAAAACGGCCATTGTCTGAAGACTTTAGGACTTTGACCTGTCGCCGCTACGCATTGCCTACCTTTTTTTTATTAACCTCGCCAAATTTGACAAGATTATTGAAAATGATTGTGTTACAGAGAAGATATAGAGAAACCAGTTGAATTTAATACAGTGATTTATTACAAACTTACTGTGTTTACTTACATAGCTACATAATTGCATATTACTTTAGAATTAATGTTTTAAATATAGCTTAAAATTTGAATACAGCAACATCTCCATCAGCGATAGGTAACGTTGTTTCTAGAGTGCCGCTGTCCTGCAGAGTTTAGCGTCAACTCCGATTAAAAACCTCACCTGTCTTAAATATCCTAAAGACGATGATTAGCTGGTTCAGGTGTGTTTGATTAGGGTTGAAGGAGCTAAACTCTGCACCCAGGACCGACATTACCATCCTTGTTATTGATTAAATATGAAAGTAAAACGGCCAGTAGGTGGTGGCTGCTCGGAGAAGATCGACGCTCGCGGTGCCAGGTCAAGTGCATTAGAGGTGAATGATGGATCATCAGACAGGCATAACTGTAACAGGTCGTTGTTAGGATGACGAATTTAACTATACCATATTGCCAGGTATACGTATACCGGCAACAGTTTGAGTTGCAGGCACACATGCAGTTTAAAGGTGTCCTGTTGATGGTCGTCTTCCCCTGTATAACATAGACTGTAAAAAATAGCTGTATAACAAGTAAGCATCAGTAGCCACGAGTCGCATTGGTGTGACGTCAACTCCCCTCTTCGACTGATTGGCTAGAGGAGTATCTGTCAATCTAGAACTAGTGGACCAATGGTGACGCTTAAGCCCGCCCTAATTTACATGAAACTCGAACTGCAACATTTGGAAAAGCAAGCGCAAAACATAGAAAGAAGAGCGAAGAGAAAAACATCACAAGCGTACAAAAGAGTAAAATATGAGCAGAAAATGCAAGAAAGCACAAAGTACACAGTAATAAAACCATACTTTTTAACAAAGCATGACCATAAGTTTAAGTTTTGTGCAAAATAACTTTTAATGTGTTTAAAGTTTTTATTCATGCTTGTTATTTCTTTATTCACGCTTATTATATTTTGATCCGTGACCACGTTGTTTGCTATTCTGATCATTTTGATCAGTTTGTGCAATATATTTTTACATGTGTTTTTAAATTTTTGATTCACGCTTATTATTTTTTTATACGCGACCGCTATATATTTGGCGGGAATTTGATCCCATATGTGGGGGCCATTTTAGTACAGTGAACTCAATGTCATGTTCAAGAAACCAATTTGAAATGATTCGAGCTTTGTGACATGGTGCATTATCCTGCTGGAAGTAGTATCAGAGGATGGGTACATGGTGGTCATAAAGGGATGAACATGGTCAGAAACAATGCTCAGGTAGGCCGTGGCATTTAAACGATGCCCAATTGGCACTAAGGGGCCTAAAGTGTGCCAAGAAAACATCCCCCACACCATTACACCACCACCACCAGCCTGCACAGTGGTAACAAGGCATGATGGATCCATGTTCTCATTCTGTTTACGCCAAATTCTGACTCTACCATCTGAATGTCTCAACATAAATCGAGACTCATCAGACCAGGCAACATTTTTCCAGTCTTCAACTGTCCAATTTTGGTGAGCTCGTGCAAATTGTAGCCTTTTTTTCCTATTTGTAGTGGAGATGAGTGGTACCCGGTGGGGTCTTCTGCTGTTGTAGCCCATCCGCCTCAAGGTTGTGCGTGTTGTGGCTTCACAAATGCTTTGCTACATACCTCGGTTGTAACCAGTGGTTATTTCAGTCAAAGTTGCTCTTCTATCAGCTTGAATCAGTCGGCCCATTCTCCTCTGACCTCTAGCATCAACAAGGCATTTTCGCCCACAGGACTGTTCACACCATTCTTTGTAAACCCTAGAAATGGTTGTGCGTGAAAATCCCAGTAACTGAGCAGATTGTGAAATAATCAGACCGGCCCGTCTGGCACCAACATCCATGCCACGCTCAAAATTGCTTAAATCACCTTTCTTTCCCATTCTGACAATCAGTTTGGAGTTCAGGAGATTGTCTTGACCAGGACCACACCCCTAAATGCATTGAAGCAACTGCCATGTGATTGGTTGATTAGATAATTGCATTAATGAGAAATTGAACAGGTGTTCCTAAATAATCCTTTAGGTGAGTGTATATATATATATATATATATATATATATATATATATATATATATATATATATATATATATATATACAGATAATACAACTAAAAGGACAGTTCACAAAGATACATTTTGACTGAATTGATAAAGCCTTATCTAATAGACTGAATTGTTATTATCAGACTGATTACTATCATTATCACATTTCACAAATTATGAAGTGGAACCCTTCTAATTAATTACAAGCAGTATAAGATGATCACTTTGCACAATGCGGTCTGTGCGATGAATAAATGTACCACAGTCTCACACGTGCGAGAGAGTTTTGCATGTGCGTGAGAGAGAGCCGCTTGTTTGAGTGAAGTGAGTGAGCGTTTGGTTTTCCTTTTGTTTGTATTAGAGGTTAACCTAGGGCTGCACGATTAACCAAAATTAAGATGAAATCACAATTAATATAAAAATACATTATTCTTATGAAAAGACCCAAGATATCTATAAGAACACAGATAAACCATATATTGTGTGAACAATGAAATGATAAATTATTGGTATTTCACACAACGAGCTGTTGAGTGTCGGCTATCAGTGTTGACCCAGAAATTACACATAGCATACTTACACAGTTTGTTATTTTTAAATCCTACTTCTCTGTTGCCTGTGGAGAAATACTGTATTTATAATATTAATTTATGAAAATAGATTTGTGTGGATCTGGACCTGCTAATAGTTGTCCTCTGCTCTACGGTCTAGTTAATCTACATCTTTTAGCCTCTGTCTCGACATTCAGTCAAATTCAGGTTGACCTTAAACTGTAATCAAGAGTGAGTTTGTGCATAACACCCATCGCAAGCAAATGTGCCTCATCAATACAAAGATTTAATGTTTCCGTTTGTCAGCACTGATGGATTATGTCATTTGAAAGGAAGAAGCTCATTGGTCAAACATAATGTACAGCATACGGCAGCTTCTGCTAAATTTGGAAAGATTGCGCTACATTACCAGGTACAAAATCCACTTAATTGGCCTTAAATGATCATGCAATTGCTTCACTTAGCTAATTGTTCTGGTTTTAAGATCCGAGGCGCTGGGGATACGGATATTAATATTTATCACTTTTATGAGCACAGAACAATTTGTGTGGTTACATCGGCTAATTGTGATTCTTCTTTCACAGACAGCATCTGTGTGATTACTTAAAAGTCATCCGTCAATAAGACACAACCACACTATTTTCATTAGCCCTAACAAGCTTTGTGATGTTGTGCATTACAATGAAAGTCTTTTGACTGCATGAGGCACTGTTAACTTCATAGTTTATTCTGTAAAGCCAAAACAATCTGGTGTTACTTTAATTTCCTATTATCACTGTAAAGCTGCTTTGAAACAATCTATATTGTTAAAAGCGCTGTATAAATGAAGGTGACTTGACTTGACTTGACTTGACTTGACAGTTTTCTATATGAGATCATTGAGAGTGTTTTTTGAATGTGCATTTAAGTGCCTCAGAATGTGTATAAATGTTAATGAGATCCTGTAAAATTACCATTTTAATCAGGACTGAATGGGATCATCAGAATGCATCTGTTCAATGGGTTTTAGAGAATGTAATCCAATCAATGTTAATATACCAAATTGCTCAAATCTGTTTTTTACCTTTGCATTATAGGACAAAAACACCTGCTAAAGAAAAAGTCACTTGATGAATTAAAGTTCAACACAAGTTTTTCCTCTAGCTGAGATATTTCTAATATGAACACAAATACGAATTTCAACTGTATAGTAAAATCCATGAAATTTAATAATCCTTAAATATGAATCATATTTTGAGTTTTAAAAAAACAGAGCTTAATAAAACATTTTGTATAAATATTAACATAGCAAGGGAATGGACCATTTAGTTTGTGATACATATTTATACATGTAAACATATTTTCATTTGTTTTATGAATACAAATCACATAAACTAAATGGTACATGTCCTTGTTCCATTAATACTTACACACATTGTTTTATTAAGCTCTAGTTTTTTAACTCATTTAAAATTCTTAATTAAATAATACAAATAATATGTAAGGATTATTCAATCCAATTTGATGGAATTTTACTATACAATTCAAATCTTAAAAAAAGTTTACAAATCACTTTGAGTGTACACCTGTCATGTAACTTACAAGCTTAAAGCAGGACCATTTTTATAATAAATATGAATTTTTTCAAGTTTTGTCACAAACAAACAAACAAATAAACAAACAAACAAATAAACAAACAAACAAACAAACAAACAAATAAATAAATAAATAAATAAATAAATAAATAAATAAATAAATAAATAAATAAATAAATAATAGACTTAAATCTGGTTGCAGCTTAACTTTTAATTTGCAAACTATACTTTCAACTGTGTCTCTGGGAACATTTAGTGCCTTCGCTATCTTTCTGTATCCTGTTTCTTGTTTGTGAAGGGCGATGAAACCTTCTCTTAACTTTTTAGACCATTATTTTGACTTATTTCTAACTTGCAGTCAAACGTGACACACAACAAACCTAGCCCGTTCAGGTATTTCATGTGTTCTAGCTCAAGCACGCCTGGTATAACTAATGAAGCCCTTTATTAGTTGCATCAGGTGTGCTTGAGACAACACCTTTTTTTTTTTTTTGTTGCAGATTTGTGCTTTTTTGAGGGATTCTATTCAGGGGGTTGAATAATTTAGAAACTGCAGAAGTCATTAAAAGTCGCATTTTCAGTTAAATTTGGGGAAATCACTTGAAACATTGGTTGTGTTGAGTTTGATGTGTTTATTGCAAACAGCTGAAAGTCTGTACATTTTGCCAATAAACCTGATTTGCAATGGGGGTTGAATAATTTAGATTGCAAATGTTACAGTTAGATTGAACTGTATATATCGAGTAGAAATTGTGAGAAAAACTTGTTTTAAAAAATCCAATATTCTACAGTGCAATAACTTGTGCATGTTTTTAAAATGTGCAAATGTGTGATCATGCAATTACTGTGGTGTCCTACAATACATATAGTGTCTGCAATTTTAAAAAAAAGCTAGATAAAAGGATTTTTTTTGTTACTAATAAGAACAGAAGTGTCTAATGAGACAAGCATATTTACAAGCACAACTCCTTGTAAAAAAAATAAAAAATAAAAAAATAAAACACTAGCTACAACCCAGGCTTTTAAAATCCTGTTAATAATGACTTTGACCTGCTGTTTAAAAATGTCTATGGTATGTCAATGTCTATGAAGCTACCAGGCTGTAATGCTAAACAGATAGACTTCACCATCCAAGCGAATCCTCTATCAGCAGAAAAAAAAGAGCTTCTTAAAGTGTAATTGGGCGTCTGGAGGAAGTGCAGCTTTTGATATAAATCACATAAGAGGGTCTTCTGCCTTCACATAAATAAACAAAGCTAGTCTCCTGTGTCTGCATGGTTCAGGTATTCAAGCACATACAGCGAACTGTGATCAATAACCCGAGCCCGCTCTCCATATGAACTAGATAAAAAGCCTCTTGCTACTTGCGTAATGAGGCCTGGGCTCCCCGTGCAGATCTCCGTAACCTGTTCCTGATACTCTGATACTCTCGTCGAGGAGGCGCACCAGAGGATGGAGAATTTTGTTGATGTTTTTAGGAAACATCACTTACTGTGTTCTGCTCGAGGGCAATGGTGCATCTACTATTTGAGATATTTTACTGTTGCAGGACTATGAGCTGTTTTATGAGTCTCAATTTGTACGAGAGACACTTAAAGGGGACCTATTAGCATATGCAAAATTCACTTTTACACAGTTTGAACATAAATGTGTGTCTTCAGTGTGTGTACACAGCAACCATCATGATGAAAATCCACCCACTCCTTTTTTTTTTTTTTTTAATCCCCATACATCTTAAGCAGTGCATTTGCAGAATCTAGCTTTTGTGAAGTCACAAATGATTAGGCCCCGCCCACGACTGCTGACGGACTCCGCCTTATTAGCATAGACTCTGACCCTCAGTGAGCTGTACACATTTCGCTATGTTTTATTTTGTTGTTTGATTCTTAATAATAACATATATAGCAGCAGGTACTGTATATTACGCTGCTTTCACTTTAATACACATATCTAATATAAACATGTGATTTCTTTCCTAGTTGTTTAAGTTCATAGTCATAACTGACTGTGTTTATGTGACCTTTGTTGAACATAACGTGTTTTTGATATAACCTTGTGTGTATTTTAGAAGTTATAGACACCTAAAAAATATGGGACCCATTTTTTTGTTAATAGTAGTTTCAGAAGTAACATTCCAAAGTAACATTCCCATAATGTTTGCAGAATGATAAAATGGAATGTTATAATATAATATAATATATATATATATATATATATATATATATATATATATATATATATATATATATATATATATATATATATATATAATGCACTGTTTGTCACATGCAACAGACAAAATAATTATCATTAATCCACTTGTCAATTTGTATTGTCAATATCTACTTTTTTAAAACAATAATCATAAAACAAAAAACTATTATAACATATCAATGATTTACATTTTTCTCAGTTCATCTGATATTGGCAAGTGTGAACAAAAATTAGGTGAAAATATTTGAATTAGATTAAGCTATTTTCGATCTATACAGTACATTGCATTAATTATTAAAGTACAGAGCAAATGTAATGCTCAATTATTCATGTAATCCTCTACCTCCTCCCAATTAACAGGTAGTTTCAGTAATGATCAAAATAGATATTTAAAACTAAAAATAGTATTTAAAAAGCGTCAATTTAAACTGTTATATGCATGGTACATTTGTTGAATGAAACTTTAAAATTGCAAAGATAAAGCTTTTTTGTAAGCATTCAATCAACAGTATAGTATATGTTCAGTAAAGATTTTTTTTTTTTTTTTAAATAATGTAAAATAATTTTTCTGAATCAGCATCTTGTCTCTTGGGTCAGGCCACAATTATCTTTTACCAAACCAATTTACAAGAGTTACTATTAACCTTTTTCTTCTCTAAATGTATAACCTAGACTATATTTTACCCAGCAACCATTGCATCTTGGCTGAAAATTATAGCAAAACATTGCATGCTGGGATTGCCTTATTCATAATGGAAAGCAATGTTGCCTTAGAATTTGACAAAAAAAAAATATATATATATATATATTAGACTCATAAATCTCGATCCTAAATGTTCTTGTCCGATTCCTGAAAATGCAGCCTCAGTCCCTCATTAGTGTTTGGAGCGGAGTGTGTGTGTGTGTGTGTGTGTGTGTGTGTGTGTGTGTGTGTGTGTGTGTGTGTGCTAGTTGTGTAAGAGAGAATTTGTTATGGGAGTTTCATCCCATATAATGGGAATTTATTTAAAGTCTCTGGGATTTATTTGCCAGTCAACATAACTGTTTTTGAAATCTTCCAGGATATTAAATGACTCTTGTTCACTTGTGGTCCTTGTTGTCTGTGTACTTGACACAGCACTACAGCACATAGGGGTTTCTATATTGGACCATGTTTTGATGGCTGATCAAAAAATAATGTTGAAAGACTACAGACATAAATAACACGAATTATGAAACACCTAGGACCCTCTTGCACCAAGTGCAATTAACTTTGTACACAACGCATTTATCATTCCTATTTTGCACCCGATGCACAGCGGACTTTTCCCTCCACAGACGCACGTCAGTAAATTAGGGAGTGAACTTGCGCTCCCGGGGGCGGTTCAGTGAAAAGAGGAGGCGTGTTCCGGCTCAAACGTTCCCTGGTGCTATTTTGCAGTTTCAGAAAACAATTCCGCCACAGACCAGGAGAAACCTCGTCTAAAGTCAGTGGCGCGTTATTCAAATGCTATTTTAAGGGCGCATGCTTGGCCATAATGTAGCGTGTGCACAGCGCACATACACTTTGATTCTCTCATCTACACAGATGCAGCAGTTTTCATTTTTAGAAAATCATACATTATTACAAGGAAAAATATTCCACACAGGGGAAATCATTGTTGTGTCCATGAAGATGTGAAAAAATAGGCATAAATCTAGCTTACACATTTACCAAAATTATTATACGCCTGTTTAAGCGAAGCTAATTTGGGTGTGTTTCTCCATCCCCAATGTCAGTTCTCTGTGTTTTACGGCCCTGACGAGAGCGTCGGTCTCCTCGGCTGTGAACCGCTCCTGGCGTGCGTCTGGCAAATCCTCCATTATAATAGCAATCCGCCATGGAACAAGCGCGTCTGCTCTTGAAGGAAATGTGAGATGACGCTCTGATTGGTTTATTTCACGTTACGCCCAAACCACACCTAAGAATAATGAAGCGACTTCAGACCAACACATTTTAGATTTGCGTCGGGCGCAAGAGTCATTTATCCCGCCGCTATAATAGCAACAGCGCCCGAGATCCGCCCACAAAGTTACTTGTGTTTCACGTTTGATACTTGCGTTTCAGATGGTTAAAATAGGGCCCTCAGCGTGTGTGTCGTCCTGCAGCGTTTCTTGTGTGTTGAGGAGATTGTGCTGTTACTTTACTAAGTGATCAGATGCACCATTTTCACCTGCTGGATCATAAAACAGGTAAAAAATAAAATAAATAAAAAACGGATCACAGAGTAATTATCAACAAAGTAGCACTAAATGTAATTATTTGCATCATTAAATCCAATATCAATCCCGCACTAACAGAATTAGCTGCTTTGGCACAGAATTAAAACAAAAGCAAAAGAGGGAAGCATCCAGCCGTTCAACTATACCTAAAAAATAAAACCTTTTATTTCCACTGATTTAAAGCTGCTTATAATCAGGAGATCATCTACTGCATCGTTCTGTCTTCCAGGATGTTTGTTTCTCCTCTGGTCTCCTTTTGGGATACATTTCCTTTTGTGCAGTGTGTCTTGTTTGGTTCTCTGAGCATCTGTCAAACCTCACCCGGGATTAGAAAGCACTGTATATGTACACACAGCGTGCTCAGAGATTTCTTCAGGCTTTTTCTTCTTCAATTATTTCTTTCTCTCCACTCCGGGCTGTTGTAGATCTCGGCCAGTGTTTGAGAAACACCCCATTACCATCGTCCGTGGTTCACAGGAACAGACCACATGGCGAATGATGATGTCTCAATATTGCATGAATGAAAGGGAAGGGTTGAAACGCTTGCTTTTGACCTGTCGGATGGATTGGTAAACAGTTTTCTTTCCACGGATGATTCGTGATGATATTGAACTGTTTGCATACTGTTTCCCCTCGTTTTGTGAATACGTATTACCGTCTTGGATTTGTGTTTTCTTAAAACTTGCATTTTGGCTCTTTGCAGATGGTTTCATCAGTCTTGCCAGATGATACATCAGCTCTAATGGTGGCAATTATAAAACAATGCAGAAGGAAAATGATGGTTTTGACTGAAGCATCACTTTAGTTCACAGCAGTGCTTGCACATTGAGTTCAGTTAACACAGCGAGAACAGATAAACACATTTTCCTATTAGAATACACAAACAATGCTTATTTTACCCCAAAATATCCTATCCTTTATTTCTTTTGTGAAGCTGTTCTTTTTAAATGATGCTGTCAAGCTCCAATAATGACACAGAACATGTGAATCAAGTTCACATCATGATCATACTTGTGATGTTGGTATGAATATCATTTGTGCACTTATTACAATCTTAAAAGTATTTTTATTTTATTTTTATTTTTACATTTTTAAATGGGTTACACTTTATTCCGATGGTCCACTTTAGACATTACACTAACTACATGTCAACACACAGTCATTAATTGTTAAGTAGAATGTCTAAAGTGGACCTTCGAAATAAAGTTTAACCCTTTACTTGCAGATAATATAAAGTATTAATGAAATAAAAGACCACTTAAGTGTCCATTGTTTCTTAATGCACTTAAGTACACGTGTAAAAAGTGCACTTTACCATAGTGTCAAAGTAAAAGTTTGAATCTTTGTTTCAATAATCTTTGTCATGCTTAAGTACACTTATTTTGATGTGTTTACTAACATACTAAAGCACATGTAAAGTGTACTTGACTACAATGTAGTGTGCCACTCGATATTGCATTTAAAGTTAATATATTTTAAATGTACTAAATTGCAACTTTGTAATTCCAAATATATTTTAAATACAGAGTTTGTTTCAGTTACACTATTTGTTTTGGTGTAATTTGACATGCAAGTACTGATTTATAATAATTAACTATGCACTTACTATAGGGTTAATATTCGAGTTTGGCTTAGGAGTTAGTTCCATGTAATTATGCATATTGTGTGGTTATTACTACAGTAACTACATCTAACATGACAAGGACACAATAAAATAAAGTGTTACCTATTAAAGTATGGTTTAGTTTTCCATGAATGCTTGTCATTCAGCATTTCACCAAATTTCAAAGACAATAAAGTAATTAAAATGGCATAAAGATGTACTTAAGTCCTACTTAGAGTAAGTGAGTCAAAAGCACTAAAGTTTAGCTTATTCCATTTGATATAAATTAATGCATTTTCATCTAGTTTCATTTAACATGCAATTAAGTATCTGAAAACATTAGGATACATTCAGATGTCAATCTTTTAATTTCTGTAATAAGTGTACTCCTTATCACAAGGGTTAGAGTAGAACAGAACTGTTCGATCCCAAGTCAAAATTGTCATGCATTCTGAATGCTAGTGTTTGTGGCATTGCTAATGTTCATTAAGCCGTGAAATACCGTGCACACACCTAGATAGGCAGCGAATTCACACTCTTCCCTATCTCAACCAGGTCAACCGGGGACTCTAAAGTGGAACCAGTGTAAAAGCTGAGAGACTCCTGTATCCCTGCAGGATCTCCTGTGTCTCAAAGCATCGGTTTAACGCACTAGATCAAAGGTCAAATTACTCTAATAGCCTTTTGAAGAAGCATGGGCCATATACTCACCGTCTCTATGAAGAACAATGAAAATAAGTTATGACCCATCATTTCTCTGCTGGCTTCTTTATGATAGAGTTGTGGGTTTTAGGACCGACAATGTCATATTTCAAAAGACTTGCATGCCATTTTTACGTCTTCAATTTACCTGTGCTAAATGTAATAGCAGAGCTCAGCAAATACAATCAAACAAGCACACTGTGTTTTTAACACACATTGGGAAACAGCTCATTGGAAAACCTGCTTGTGGCAACATTTCTGCATGATATTACGTTGCTTTTTGCATGTTTTGCGACACTTTCAAAGTGAAATGTTCGGTAAGCGGCACTAAAAGGTTAATGCTCTATTACATTTGAATATATCCGTAAACCAAACCTATCCAAAACACATTGTGCCAAGCAACCATGCCATTTAATCTAGCTTCTACAAGCTTCTCTTTTACCGTGACTTGTTTTCACAGACTCGTACCCGAGCGCTTCACATCACGAGTGCAGTGCTGTATCAGGTGAGCTTCTGAGCAAGTTTACTACAGCAGAAAAATACACATACTGTATATGGAGCTGATTATGTCATGCAATCATCAAAATGTACAAGTTTACAAATCACGCCCAAGTGTTTTGATCTCATAATATAGTTGTCACAAACTGCTCTGAGACAAGAAGGTTGAGGATCCAAACTAGTGATGTTACATTTGTGTAACATTAAAATACAGACGGAAGCAATTGCAAGTAAAATGATGGTTTAGAGCTAGACAACGATCTGACAAACACAAGACGAAAGACAAGGCATTAAATAGGCAGGCTAGATGGTATGCAGCAGTCGCTGATGAGGATCTATCAGCGGTAACGCCCACATGAAACAATCAGCGCAAATGAGACACACCCACACATATACATAGACACAAGACCTGAGTGAGACAACGGATCTAACAATCGTGACAATTTGACACTGAAGCTTCAACGCGCGCATCGAGTACACAGCTCGATTTCTCATGAAGCTCCGTGCCGGAGCGCGTATTGTTTTCAGAGAAACGCGTGATCAACGAAAAATGAAGCCTCACTTTCTTTCCAGTCACGTGAATGCTTCACTTTGCGTCCAAGTTTAAGTTTAAGTACATTTACAAACATTTTTATTTTTATAAATAAGCCTATAGCCTATATGTTACATGATCATATATTCTGACACATAAACAGCATATAGAAACCATAAAATAATTAGACCAACATTTACTTGCATCCAGCAACTCTGTTGGTATTTTTATAATAAGTATTGATATAATTGTTACATTTAATTTATTGCCACACTTTAATATGTGAATTATATTATCAGAAAACTGAACATTTAACATTGTCAGGCTTTTATTTGTGCTTAATGGATAAAACAAAAGCGCTGCGCACTCAGCTGTTCATAAACATGGCTGCAATAAATTTGACCAGCCACAAGATGGCACTGTATTTGACACTCTTGATGCTTCGAATCTTTTCCTGAAACATTAACTGGAAAGCCTCAGTGCTTTTTGAGGTTTCATTTGCCCATCCCTAATCCAAACGCAGTGTTTATTGAACAGGATAATCCAAAGACGTAATCTAAATCCAGGCAAGGGTCACACACAAACAAGCAATCCAAACATTAACAGAAAAGGGCTGAGGCAAGGAGAGAAATCCGAGAGAACAGGCAGAGAATCAAGAGAAACAGGACACACTAAACAAGACTTCGCAGAGAACGAGTGTGAAAACCAGGCTTATATGGGGTGAGCTAAACAAGGTAATGACACACAGGTGAATGTGATCATGGCTGATTAGTCTGGGCAAAGGATTATGGGAAATGTAGTTTGTGGATGTGTGGTGATTGTCCGGGTTGGAGTGCCCTCTGGTGGTTATCCCGGGCACCCACTGGTGATCGTTACAATAGTACTGTGCTCGAAAACAAGTCTTTATTAATGCATAATCAGAACATTGGGGAAAGAGATAATGTCTCTCTGAATTGGCCTGGAAATTGAGGTGGTCTGAATGCGTAAAAGGCTTTTTTAAGGGTAATGATGTTGTATCCTTGCTTCTTAGCAAAATGAAAGTAATCTGGTCTCATTCAGTCTTGCAGAACAGGACTTAATTGGTATGCTAGGCTGGCACCTTAGATTTAATCAAAAAGCACACTGAATCATATACCAAAATACTTGAAACATCTAAAAATACCAGCAGAAAAGATCCAGAGCCAGAACATCTCCCAAACTCAATCTCAGGAATTAGAAATCAACATCAGTGGCTGTGATACTGACAATGTCAGCACTGTCAAGTCAATGCAAATATGTAACCCTATAAAGCCTATCATATTTCATACATACATGTCTAAGGTGTCTAAGTGATCAATATGATCAAAACTTTGCTGGAAACCTTTTGCACTCAATCTACTACATGCTGACTGATAGTTTATACTTTTTTTTTAGGAAGTAAAAGTATAATTGTTCAAACGTCCACCTTCAGCTCGTGGTTTGAAATCTTTGATTTTTGTCAAGTAAACCTAAAAATAATTTTTAACTAAGTAAACAAACGTTTACGAGTATCAAATATGATCATCAGGATTTTGAGGAAGGTTTATTTGTTCATCTCTCAATCATTGTATTGCATTGCATTGCATTATATGTTTGAAAACTACAGAGCTTTGATCATAAAACTAAGCGTTTAAATAGCATCTTACTAAGACATAGTATTGGCAGATATTGAGTGACGACTGATATTTATATGCATTTTACGTACTGTTATAAAGATCTCATTGATTTATATCACATTACAGAATTCCTTCTTGCTTTTTTAGACTTAAATAAGCATCTGCACCAAATGTGATATTTTTGCTAATTTTGGGCCTCTGAATAAATCTAAGTATTTTTTTCCTTGTAAGGCTGTGCTTTACAGTGATTTTACCATTATTTATGAATGATTGTAGACACAATGCTCAGTCGTAAGTGACTAAATCCTTTTATTGAATTGCTGTTTCCGCCATTTATAACAGAAATGTTCAAAATATTAAATGAATTAATAATCATCAACATGAACAAACAGTTCTTCTGCCCAAATAATAGTTCATTAGTATAACTGTAGACTTTTTATGGTTGCAAAGTAACTTAGTACATTAATATAGAATGTAAGTCAAGTGTGTATAGCTACTATTTTTATACAGCTTTAAACAGCTGCTTATTCAGACAGATCTTAGAATAAAGCATGAAAGCACTCAATATTTGAATTTTAGATGGCACGTCCAATTACATTTTAGAGTCTGAACAGATGTTTATCATTTTATGTTATTATTGATAATAAAATTCATCATATACACTCTTTTCATCATTTCAGTTCTTAATAAGAGCCAAACAACACAACTCCAGTATTGTTTGTCCTCGTTCACACTGCAAACGATAAAACAACATGTTGTCATTGAGCAGGCATTCGATGTTGTCATTCAAACTTTATGCAAATGAGCAATGACTTTTGGGAACAAGAGAATGACATGAATCCGTCTTCTGACAGAGACTGTAAAGTGTCATCAAGTTGGAAAAGTGCAATCCTGTCAGTCAGTGTGTAAAGCTGTTAAAGTTTAGCTTTTTATACAAAATCAAAACAACTCACCGCAAACACATGACGTGAACAGGGGTTTACATTTTGCTGAATACCAGCGAAACAGCAGCACTGCACATTTGTTGAATCATTTACAGTAGAATTGCAATGCGAACTCTACAGTTTCCATGAAGAAGCAGTTCTACTCGCCACTCACTGGCTATCTATATCCGCCCGAAAGCCAATTCAACTTCAGATGTTTTATATGGCTTTCAGTCGCTGTGTGCTATCTTTGCTGAACCAGACCCACTCTCTGCTTTCCCTCAATTTCCCCGTCAAACGCAAACGTCTTGATGGTTTAGACGTACCCAGGTGTGAGCTTGACACTCAATTAACCTCCGATAATAGGAATGCTTTTCTTATAGAGAACAGTATTAATCTGTGTTTAAATGTGGCGGATCAGTCAAACTAACACAATAATCACAGAGTAATAACCATGCTGAATGGTTCAATTGTCTTGAAAATGACTGGAAATCAACCTGGTTTTTGTTTTTGGTGTGGAGATGTTCAAGGCCTCGTTGCTGAATTTAGATCAAAGGTTCTTTTGTTTCTACACCTAGATTGTGTGGAAATGTGCAATTTCAATGACAGTCCCAAACGACCTTTTGAAAGGATTTACAGAACAGTGCAATTTTTCATTTCTTGATTGGATAGTATTTTTATTAATATTTTGAATATTTTTTTACATTTTTAACATTAACATTTTTCATTTAAAAATTTTCTGTTTTCATTCTATTGCGTGTTTTTGTTATTTTTAGTATGCAAATGTTCATATCGTTGTTTTTACAGCCCGTTCACATCCTAGGGCGTCATATACTGACGCTTTTGACATTTCGTCTACATCGAACGCACATGGCACCCTTTAGCGTCAATATGAGACGCAGATAGATATGGGCCAGAAGGCGCCTCCTAGCGGTCTAACCCTAACCCTACCCCAGACCTAAACCTACCCATAACTGAACAAAGCTCTGTGCGTGTCATATTGACGCTAAAGGGTGCCATGTGCGTTGGATGTAGACAAAATGTCAAAAGCATCAGTATTTGACGCCATAGGATGAGAATGTGTTGTTTTAATGTTAATTTCAGTTTCACGTAGTCTTAGTAGTAGTAATTAGTTAATGTTTGTTTTATTTAAAGTAATGATTTTTTAAATAGTTTCCGTTCAGTTAGTTTCAGTTGTATGTAACCCGATTCCCTGAGAGAGAAACGAGTCTCCGCCTCATGGCTCGACGCTAGAGGAATGCTTCGCTTGAGCTGGTGTCTGAAGCAAGTGTCCACACACGCCAGTCTTTGATTGGCTGAACATACGGACGTCATGACTGAGCATAGTGCATCACCGAGACCATAAACACACCCCTGAACTGCATGTCATCAGATTCGAATTGTCACGAGAAGTCGTGGCCAGTGGTGTGGCAGCCCGACTCGCCATCTCTTCACCCTCTCCGGGAACTGGGTTAGATCAAGCGTGCCGCACAAGTCCTGAAAAGTGAAGCCAAAGCGTCTCGATCGCCCCCCGGTGGCAGGTCCCAGTATAGCTCATAAAGCCTGCCTCCCCATGTAGTCTAATGGGACGCGAGGGAAACTAAACAATCAAATTACACTTCAAATACATTTTTTCCAAAGATGTTTTCTGTCATTTTAGGTAGTTCAAGTGTTCGTTTTTTTTAAATCAGTATGGTCTTAGTTATTTGATACTATACAAATGGGAATGTGACATCATGACATCACGTCCCGAATGGCATCCAGCCCCAGATGAGCTGGAGGTGTGAACTAGAAGAGACAGTGGGTCGTCATCTCATTGGCAAACAAGTCCACTTCCACTTCCACTTCTGCCATATGGACTCCACCACTTGTGGATGGAGTCGCCATTCCCTAGACCTCAGTCCACTGGGAAACTGGGAAACGTACACTTGGAGAGCCTGGCCCTTGTTCAAGAAGAACCATGACTCCTTCCAAAGTCGTAGAGCACGTAGCTCACGGCAAATGAGTCTTACGACCCCGGAGGGGTGACAGAGAGGACTGAATCCTCTGCCTTTGAGCCAGAACTGGAAAATATTGATAAATTACTGATGAATGCTGACCCCAAAATGTGATTATGTAACTTTTCTATTATAGTCTTTCTGTAAAATCATGTGTCTAGTTACCCTGGAGATGATAGCAATCTCCCTTTCATTCACAGGGAACCTATTCTTCTTTTAAATGACTTTTCAGACATTTGAGGCAAAGAGCTTATATTCAGCCTCTTTGATGAAGAGAAACCCCAGCAAATTCATCACTTTAATGGCCCTCGCACTTATTACGTAAAATTATGCATCATACATTTTACTTATTTGCATGGAGCCCTTTCTTTCTGTTCATAAAATCAAATCTAGCCTGTTTAAGTCAGGGAAAATAAGCCAATTAGTATCACGGATCACAAAAGATGAGACATGATAGGTTCAATTTAAAAAGGGCATCATTTAACAAGCATTAATTGCGGTTCCTTTATTAACAACGCCCAGGGCAGACAACTTAAAAACGGTTCGCAGTCCATTTATATAACGATCAAATATAATGGGCTATTCATGAGGCCAAAATGAAATAAACAATATCTGACCAGGATATTGTTTTTGTTAAGTTTCTTTTGCATCACAGTGTAGCCTTGAGGACTGAAGAATGTATATTTCTGTATACAGTGTTTTTTTGTAAAGTACATTTATGGTGGTGGTAGCTGTCATAAAATACATTCAGAAAGACACCAGAAACTTTGTGTATCCATATATATATATATATATATATATATATATATATATATGCACACCATTGTAAGGCTCGCGCTCGATCGGCCCAAAGCCGGCATCCGACCAGCGCGGAAGGTCTTAACGTGTTACTGTCTTTTCTCGAAGCAAAGTATCTTTTGATTAAATGCAATACATTTGAATATGTATTCTCTCGTTATTTCATCTGACTCCATAAATGAAAAGGTTTTTTATGATATCTGTGCATCATTAAATGTGAGCAATGTTTGACTATTCTTTTTAACTCTTTAATGAAAATAATGTCAAAGTCAGTTAGAATAATCAAATGTAACAATTTATTATGTCAGGTAAATGTATCATGCTAATTTCATAATCAATTCAAAGATAATCGATACAAAACATCAAATGCTCTGAAATAAAGAGAAGATGCAAACCCAACATTAAGAAACACATGAGGCTGAGAGATCTCTCTCTCAGCCTCACGGGCTAATCTGAAATACAGAAAAGGCCTCGAATCCCCTGCTGCATTTCATTATATAGTCAGGACCTCTTTCACTTGGAAACATCTTTTAATAATGGAAATTTGCATTCAGAAGTTACACCTTTTAGTGGGGTAGGAGACCATTTGTCTAGAGACCACCTTCCTTTGTGTGTCAGTTATCCCTAAACTCTTAAAAACCTTATTACTTTTTGTTTTACTTATTTGGAAATGAGACATTTGTACCAGTCGCACTGAGACATTTCAAATGATACCAAACATGAAAAAAACTGTGATAATCATTCACATTAAACTATACATTTTCTTGGGTGAATTCAGGTGATCTGAGCATGAGAGAGAGGGGGTGAGAGAAGGGGAAATGAAATGTAGATTAGGATGACTCGGGGGTGAGACTTTCGTCTCGATAGTGCACGAGGGGGAGTTCAAATGTTCATTTCCAGAGAGGTCCTTTGTCCTCTCAGGGTCTGGTCGCTCTTCAACCAGACTGTCCGGCATCTCCTAATTTCTCAATTCTTACACCATACATATAAAGTTTGTAAACCTGTATTTCCATACAAACTCATATAGGCCTATATTTCAAGGTTCTTCATTATATTTTTCATTCCTATATCCATATGTTCAGAGCATCTTTGTTAACTAGATGAGTGTCTTCTTCAGAGTGTATTTCGATCACATTGTGCTATGATTAAATGGCTACACCCCTGAGAATCTGCCAACCTGTTATTTTCAATATGAAAATAAACTGTTGGACATATGCTTCTGGTTTATTGCCTCCAGATGGTTTGAGATTGTACATCACCGGGGTCTCCACCCAACCATCGTCTGTTTTGCTTTGTGCAGGAAGAGGAACGCAGTTATGGTCGTGTCTCAAATGGATTGCGTGTCCCTTAATACTGTGAGTTTATGTATAATTGATTCGCGAAGAGTAGATTGAACAGTAACAGCTTTAGAATCAATCCAACCTGTCAATTTTTATCTCATAACCATTCACGAAAGTAAACTTCTTTCTGCAGGGCATAATAAGAGAGGAGCTTCCCATGCATGAATAATGTGACATAGATTTTAATGGAAAAAATCAACTGATTATGAGAGATCTGGGGGCATGTAAAACATCAAATATAAAGGCAGCTTGTTTAATGACTGCAGAAAGTTTCCAAAATATGTATTAAAAAATATTTTAATGTCAAAGCAAATAATTAAACATTATCTGGAAATCATTAGAACAGTATTCGAACATTATATGTTTTTTGTTTTTTTTTTAAACAAAAAATAAGTCTCTATTGCTCAACAAGGCTGAATTATTTGATCAAAAATACAGTACAAAACAGTAATATTGTGAAATATTACAATTTAAAATAACTGTTTTCTATGCAAATATATTGTAAAATCTAGTTTATTCTTGTGTTAATGAATCTTCCGCACCAATACTCCAGTATTCAGTGTGACATGATCCTCCTGATTCGCTGCTCAAGAAACATTTCTGATTATTATCAGTGTTGAAAACAGTTGTTCTGCTTCAGATTTTTGAGGAAACCGTGATGCATTTGCAGGATTCTTTAATGAATAAAAAGTTCAAAAGAACCGCATTTATTTGAAATATAATCTTTTGTTACATTATAAATGTCTTTACTGTCACGTTTGATGAATTTAATGTGACCTTGATAATAAAAGTACTAATTTCTAATTTAATTTAATAAAAAAAAAAAAAAAAAAGGTTTTTCAGGTTCAATTCTGTCAAAACAAGATTTGAATTTGTACTGCACCAAAAATATTGACACCTTAATCAATATATTTATCCACATAATAATTACATGGTAAATGTCTATCAGAAATAGTCCATTAATTCCATAATTCTAACCAAATGAAAGTTGATGAAATACAACAAAACGTGCATCTATAACTGCATCTCTTTTTTACTTCCAAAAGTTTTTAGTTATTTTTATTTTTTGAATAAAATTCACTGGAAAAATCTATTGAAAAAACAGTAAAAAGAAAATGAAGTTCAGTTTTAGATTTCAGGTAGCATTTCAAAATTACAGACCCTCTTTTTTTTTTTCTTCTTCTATATTTATTTCCAAATTATGCTTCTGCATCAAGTTTTCTGCCTTGATTCCCATTTAGAAATTGGAATAGTTGTTTTGCTGCCTCATTGAATCATCTATCCCTCTTTCTCAACTAAACCTCATCGATCTACGAATGCAGTCACCAACACCAAACTCCTTTTCTAATCAGTTCCCAACGAGGATCTATTAGGCCTAATTGTTGCTTGTCTTATACTTAGAGATTTTGGAACATCATGAATGTTGGACAGTCCTCCCTATAGTGAGCCGCATCGGAAATTGGATTGTACAAAGTGATAAAAATCACTGAGAGAGTCTCTCGTCTGTCGAACTCTCTTTGCTGAGCTCTGCAAGGGTTTCTGGGTAAAAGGCACCATACACGAGTGCAATGTTCTGCACAAACCTCATAATGACAAATTGAGGACAGAGGAAAGGTGGAAATAAAGCGACTGAACCATAAGGAGGTGACGAGGGTGGAAAGCAACGTGACAGTTGGAGAGAGATCGAACACAGAACTTTAAATTGGCTCAAGGGGAGAGGAAAGTTGTGGAAAGAGAGATAGCAGGACTCACAGATAAGAGCGTCTCGTCACAAGCTTCCTTTTCATCCGTTTGTTCTTCTTTTGGCGAGATCAAAACAGAGTTTATTTAGTGTGTATATATGTGTGGCGTACAAGATGAGAAAACACGGGCGAGGGATTTACAGGAGCCTTTCTGCTGATGTGCTGATAAGAGTATTGTGTGAAGAACTGCTCAAGCATTCATACAAGCCAAAGCGCAAAAGATAAGAGCATAAAACTGGAGGAGGGAGAGAAAACAAACAAACAAAACAGGTGAAGGCATTTGATACAGAAACACTGGTGTGATGGCAGCATCCCGAAACACACAATGAGCCAATCCCGGCTCTTCCAGTCGTTTGAAGTAACATTTTACAAAAAAGATTCAATTTGTTAAAGGGACAGTTCACCTATAAATGAAAATTATGTCATCATTTATTCACCCTCAAGTTGTTCCAAACCTGTATGAGTTTCTTTCTTCTGTTGAACACAAAAGAAGAATGTCGGTAACCAGACAGTTTACGGTAGCCATTGATTTTCATAGTATTAAAAATAAATAAATAAATAAATAATAATAATATATTTTTGGAAGTTACAATTGCATTAAAGTACTGTAGATGTTGCAAGACATTGAAAGTGCAGTTAGATACAAAGTCTGTGAAATTACAGGGATGATAATGCACTTATTAACCTGGAATATACTGTAATTTCACACGGACATGTTTAACAGTGTGCATTCAGGAACATGTGCTAGGCTTACTTTATTTACACATTCCCATTAATCCCAACATATTTTGGGGCAGAAGTTTACAGCATTTCACTAATATTTTGGCACAATAAAACACGTGTTTGAACATCTGAAAGTGAATAATTTAAGACATGAATATAAGTATTTTTAACTTGTAGTGTAAGGTACAATTATTGTTTTTATTTTACAGTATAACTGTAATTTACAACAGATATAGTAAAATAATGTTTTTATTATTATTTCCACCAAAATAAGTGCTTTATTGTTTAATAAATTAATTCAGCCATAAATAGTACTATTATAATTTTACAGTTATACTGTACAGCAAAATAAAAGTATTTTTTGTAAATTATTATTTGTTTACTTTAAAGTGAAATTGTATTATTACCATATTAATAATACATTTTTATTTAATAACAAAAAAGCATATTATTATTATTATTATTATTTGTAATTTTATATTTATATGGATAAATAAACACTTTTTGTTATACAAACAAGCACAGTAAACCTGGAACTCTTTCTTAAAAATTGCATTTTAAATTGTAATATCAGTAAAATGTTTCCCCAGATCATACAGCCCATGGTGATTATTTTGAGATGCAACGATCTTTCTAAAGTGCATTCAGTCTGAAACATGTTTCCAAGTAAGATGTGAACTACTATAGCAGGAACATTTGAATAAAAACTTGATCACTGTGACATTTTTACATTGATGGTACAGACAGAGTGAAGAGGCATGACCTCGCAACTCAAAAGCCTGAGAAACAGAAACACAATCACAGATAAAGCAGGTTTTGAAGTGCAACATGATGGGCTTTGCTTTTTTGTAATGCGGTTGCAGATATTTGCATCTGTATAGAGCTGAAGATGTAGCGGCAGAAGATGTTCTCTTTCACAAACAGCCAAAGAAACAGAAATGGCCATGAACGTCCTCTTGCTTTTCATCTTCCTGACATGTTTGCACTGAAAACTTAAATAGTGTGGCTCTCTCTTCCGCTCTCTTGTGCATGGGCAAAAACTATTTGAATTACAAGATGTAGCCTTCAAATCTATAGGTCATGTGTTCATACATATTGATCTGTTTTTAAAATCTATTATCCCAAAGGCTTTCAAACTTAATACACACATACAAAATGGAGAGATGTAGGACCATGGTCACATCAGCCTATTGATAAGTGTGTGTTTATTATAATTAGCTGCCAAAAGTATAATTTCACTTCTAATACATCATGCTACTGATAGTGTAAAGTTTAAAATTTAACATTTATTGAAAAAAAAAAACCCACTTGTATATCAATTTATGATGACAAAAAAGAAAGTTAAAATTGATGCGGAGGTCAGACTTAAATTATGAAACATTCAGGCATAGCTTTTTGCCGACTGCTGTAATGCAGTTTATTCAGTCCAAGTTGAAGTGAAGTGTGTGATAATTTCCATTCTTTCTTTTCTCTGCACAGTGTTAGAAGTGAACCATTAGCCGGTCGATCCTCCTGCTGTGAGTTTGCCACAAGAATACCTGTTTGAAAAGGTCAACATATCTTTATTTTTATTTTTTTATTATTACACACATTATATTAAAGCACAGATCACACAGTGGCTGGAGAAATATTGCCTCGGTTTAAATACGGGATGGGATGTTCTTTTCTAAAACTAATGTGCAATCTTCCAATGTTGACATTTTAATTAATGGAGAAAGATTGATATGGTCACTGATTTTAAATGTCTGGACTTAATAATGGGCTTGAATCTTCGTTGAAAGAAAAGAGGGAAAACTATTACATTTAAGAGTATCACTGTATATTGAGAAATGCCATATATTTTCATATACTGTATATTTACATTATTACTTTGTAAGCGCTGATACTGTTGTGGTGCAATTGCTTCTATAATACATAATATTATATTAGTATTTATTTTTTGGCTCTGACGTGTGTGTGTGTGTGTGTGTGTGTGTGTGTGTGTGTGTGTGTGTGTGTGTGTGTGTGTGTGTGTTTGTCTGTGTGTGTGTGTGTGTGTGTGTGTGTGTGTGTGTGTGTGTGTGTGTTTGTCTGTGTGTGTGTGTGTGTGTGTCCGCGTGCATGTGTGTGTGTGTGTGTGTGTGTGTGACATGTTTAATGAAGATTTTGTCTTGTTCTGTGTTATCTTACTTCTACTTTTTTTGGTGACCTGCCAAGAGACTGCAGATGGTACATAGCATCAAATGGAAAATTTTATGTTCAGTATTGTACATGGTCCCTTTCAAATAAATAAAATAACATTTAATTCAAAGGGAAATGTAATCATGTCAATGATGATGCAGTGACAATCAAGCGTAGCGTCAGTTCTGTCACGTTAGTCAAGCTCGCATCAGTGACTCTCAGCTGATCCATGTCTACCTATAGACCCCGTGTAGCTCCGCCCCTTTTCAGCGCTGCACTCGTTGTCTTTTGTCTTCAATCTCTTCAATTTTGTCTTTCGATCTTGCGTATTTATGAATGAACGGCTTGTTTAAAATCTTCCTGGTCAACTGACATTTTTTAAGACATCTGCTTTAAACATTACAATCCTCATGATAACTTTCGTTAACTTTACTTTAAGTAAATCCACTTCAAAAGCGAATTACTCCTGGACAGCAATGCCATAGAGATATACGGATCGACCGCTAAAACGGAAGTTCAAAGACAATATTCTAAAGATGATTGTGTGCTTGTTTCTCTGGCGCATAAGGTCTATAGGAATACGAAGCCTATCACTATAAGCTCCTTCAGTATTTTCAGCAGCTATCGCGTTTCTCAGGAGTGAATAACCCTCCTCCCTCTTCTCGTTTCTCAGGAGCGAATTATCCTCCTCCATCCCCAGCTCCTCTCGTTTCTCAGGAGCGAATTACCCTCCTCCATCCCCAGCTCCTCTCGTTTCTCAGGAGTGTATTACCCTCCTCCCTCCCCAGCTCCTCTCGTTTCTCAGGAGTGTATTACCCTCCTCCTTCCTCCCCAGCTCCTCTTGTTTCTCAGGAGCGAATTACCCTCCTCCCTACCCAGCTCCTCTCGTTTCTCAGGAGCGAATTACCCTCCTCCCTCCCCAGCTCCTCTCGTTTCTCAGGAGTGAATTACCCTCCTCCCTCCCCAACTCCTCTCGTTTCTCAGGAGCGAATTACCCTCCTCCTTCCTCCCCAGCTCCTCTCTTTTCTCAGGAGCGAATTACCCTCCTCCCTCCCCAGCTCCTCTCGTTTCTCAGGAGCGAATTACCCTCCTCCCTCCCCAGCTCCTCTCGTTTCTCAGGAGCGAATTACCCTCCTCCCTCCCCAACTCTTCTCTTTTCTCAGGATCGAATTACCCTCCTCCTCCTGCCCCAGCTCCTCTCTTTTCTCAGGAGCGAATTACCCTCCTCCCTCCTCCCCAGCTCCTCTCGTTTCTCAGGAGCGAATTACCCTCCTCCCTCCCCAACTCTTCTCCTTTCTCAGGAGCGAATTACCCTCCTTCCTCCCCAGCTCCTCTCTTTTCTCAGGAGCGAATTACCCTCCTCCCTACCCAGCTCCTCTCGTTTCTCAGGAGTGAATTACCCTCCTCCATCCCCAGCTCCTCTCGTTTCTCAGGAGTGAATTACCCTCCTCCTTCCTCCCCAGCTCCTCTCTTTTCTCAGGAGCGAATTACCCTCCTCCATCCCCAGCTCCTCTCGTTTCTCAGGAGCGAATTACCCTCCTCCTTCCTCCCCAGCTCCTCTCGTTTCTCAGGAGTGAATTACCCTCCTCCATCCCCAGCTCCTCTCGTTTCTCAGGAGCGAATTACCCTCCTCCTTCCTCCCCAGCTCCTCTCGTTTCTCAGGAGTGAATTACCCTCCTCCTGCCCCAGCTCCTCTCGTTTCTCGGAAGCGAATTACCCTCCTCCATCCCCAGCTCCTCTCGTTTCTCGGGAGCGAATTACCCTCCTCCCTCCCCAGCTCCTCTCGTTTCTCAGGAGCGAATTACCCTCCTCCCTCCCCAGCTCCTCTCGTTTCTCAGGAGCGAATTACCCTCCTCCCTCCCCAGCTCCTCTCGTTTCTCAGGAGCGAATTACCCTCCTCCCTCCCCAACTCTTCTCTTTTCTCAGGATCGAATTACCCTCCTCCTCCTGCCCCAGCTCCTCTCTTTTCTCAGGAGCGAATTACCCTCCTCCCTCCTCCCCAGCTCCTCTCGTTTCTCAGGAGCGAATTACCCTCCTCCCTCCCCAACTCTTCTCCTTTCTCAGGAGCGAATTACCCTCCTTCCTCCCCAGCTCCTCTCTTTTCTCAGGAGCGAATTACCCTCCTCCCTACCCAGCTCCTCTCGTTTCTCGGGAGTGAATTACCCTCCTCCATCCCCAGCTCCTCTCGTTTCTCAGGAGTGAATTACCCTCCTCCTTCCTCCCCAGCTCCTCTCTTTTCTCAGGAGCGAATTACCCTCCTCCATCCCCAGCTCCTCTCGTTTCTCAGGAGCGAATTACCCTCCTCCTTCCTCCCCAGCTCCTCTCGTTTCTCAGGAGTGAATTACCCTCCTCCATCCCCAGCTCCTCTCGTTTCTCAGGAGCGAATTACCCTCCTCCTTCCTCCCCAGCTCCTCTCGTTTCTCAGGAGTGAATTACCCTCCTCCTGCCCCAGCTCCTCTCGTTTCTCGGAAGCGAATTACCCTCCTCCATCCCCAGCTCCTCTCATTTCTCGGGAGCGAATTACCCTCCTCCCTCCCCAGCTCCTCTCGTTTCTCAGGAGCGAATTACCCTCCTCCCTCCCCAGCTCCTCTCGTTTCTCAGGAGCGAATTACCCTCCTCCCTGCCCAGCTCCTCTCGTTTCTCTGGAGTGAATTACCCTCCTCCATCCCCAGCTCCTCTCGTTTCTCAGGAGTGAATTACCCTCTTCCCTCCCCAGCTCCTCTCGTTTCTCAGGAGTGAATTACCCTCCTCCATCCCCAGCTCCTCTCGTTTCTCGGGAGCGAATTACCCTCCTCCATCCCCAGCTCCTCTCGTTTCTCAGGAGCGAATTACCCTCCTCCATCCCCAGCTCCTCTCGTTTCTCAGGAGTGAATTACCCTCCTCCATCCCCAGCTCCTCTCGTTTCTCAGGAGCGAATTACCCTCCTCCTTCCTCTCCAGCTCCTCTCGTTTCTCAGGAGCGAATTACCCTCCTCCATCCCCAGCTCCTCTCTTTTCTCAGGAGTGAATTACCCTCTTCCCTCCCCAGCTCCTCTCGTTTCTCAGGAGTGAATTACCCTCTTCCCTCCCCAGCTCCTCTCGTTTCTCAGAAGCGAATTACCTCCCTCCCTCCCCCCTCCCCAGCTCCTCTCATTTCTCAGGAGCGAATTACCCTCCTCCCTCCCCAGCTCCTCTCGTTTCTCAGGAGTGAATTACCCTCCTCCATCCCCAACTCCTCTCGTTTCTCAGGAGTGAATTACCCTCCTCCCTCCCCAGCTCCTCTCGTTTCTCAGGAGTGTATTACCCTCCTCCTTCCTCCCCAGCTCCTCTCGTTTCTCAGGAGTGAATTACCCTCCTCCATCCCCAGCTTCTCTCTTTTCTCAGGAGTGAATTACCCTCTTCCCTCCCCAGCTCCTCTCTTTTCTCAGGAGTGAATTACCCTCTTCCCTCCCCAGCTCCTCTCGTTTCTCAGGAGTGAATTACCCCCCTCCCTCCCCCCTCCCCAGCTCCTCTCATTTCTCAGGAGCGAATTACCCTCCTCCCTCCCCAGCTCCTCTCGTTTCTCAAGAGCGAATTACCCTCCTCCCTCCCCAGCTCCTCTCGTTTCTCAGGAGTGAATTACCCTCCTCCATCCCCAACTCCTCTTGTTTCTCAGGAGTGAATTACCCTCCTCCCTCCCCAGCTCCTCTCGTTTCTCAGGAGTGTATTACCCTCCTCCTTCCTCCCCAGCTCCTCTCTTTTCTCAGGAGCGAATTACCCTCCTCCCTCCCCAACTCCTCTCGTTTCTCAGGAGTGAATTACCCTCCTCCCTCCCCAGCTCCTCTCGTTTCTCAAGAGCGAATTACCCTCCTCCCTGCCCAGCTCCACCTCTCGTCAGTGGGAATTTGGCGTTCTGATTCCCCTTGAATCAGAATAAATTCTTGAATCATGTAGTACTTTAAAATCTTGAATTAATGATATCTGCATACATTCATGTTGGTTCTGTTCTGTTTGCCTTAAGGGGGTTATTGTTATCAATTATAAAGTCAGAATTGTGGGACATAAACTCGCAATTTTGACTTTTTTTTTTCTTGCAATTGCGAATGTATATTTCATTATTCTGATAATTAGCTGATACCACTTTTTTTTTTAACTAGTCTGATACGATACTTTCAATTTTTGGTACTTGCCGATACGATACCTGTTAATTCATTGCATTTGTAATTTTTAAAAATATTGGGTAGAGAAACCAAAAGAATATAAATCAAATTAGTTGGTTTAATTTGTTAAGCAAATAGATATTTCCTTCAGTTATTTCCATGCCTAATTTTACCTGTTAAAATGTATTATGTGAGCTTCTGTTACTTTCACTGTTCATATTATTGCTCTATCATATTTTATCTTTCATTTAATAGCACAGCACATATTAAGACGGCTCCAGCAGGGCTCAAAGCCAAGGATTAATTTTAATATTTTTATTATATTCTCCCGGTTGGGCCAATAGTAATACATCACAATGTTCAGGTACAGAAATTGAATAAAGTAATCAAATGTAAAATAACTCTGCATAGTCTTCACTGTATAAATTAAACCCTTATCAAAGTTACAGAAGTTTTCAGTCAAGAGCAGGGAGTGATTTTCTTTTCATCTTGTGTTGTTAGATTAACATTGAGGACACAGACAGGAGCAGGTTTATTAGGCTGCTGTCACTTTAAGAGCTGCATGTGTCCAATATACTGTTACACATGTGTTTTCTTTCTCAACTGTTTACATTCACTTAAGACATAACCGACTATGTTTCACAAGGATAATAATTTTGTCCGTTCAAGCGCAAGAAGACATGAAAGAGAACTCAATTGAATAGGCTATTTGCGCACTGTCTGGGCGCGCGCTTCAGATGTTTGCGCAAAGAAAACTTCTTTAAAAGTCATGATGATGTAGGAAACCATTCGTTATACATAAAGGTTACACTTTATTTTACAGTGTCATTGTTACAGAGTAATTATATATTTAAGTACTGAGTAATATTAATTAAGTGCATGCACTTAATCTAGGGTTAGGGTAGGATTAAGGTTTGGTTGAGGGTTAGTTGCATGTAATTATGCATAATTATCTGTTAATACTATTGTAAGTACATGTAACATATGTAACAAGGACACTGTAAAATAAAGTTTATCTACATAAATTATGTGTTTTTAAACGATGTAGTTTTAGCGATCACCAACCAAGAGCATGCAACAGAAATGTCTTTACCGTCAGTTAACATTAGTAATATGTTGCTCGTTTTACTTTCTTTCCTATTGACATATCCGCCCAAACTACAAACTTCCCAAAATCCAGCGATGTCTGTAAAAAAAAAAAAAGGATGCACTCAATCCACTGATCAACTCACACTTTATATACATCTTTTCTGATATCTCCATTTTACTCTCTCTTCGCTCTGTTTTCTGTGTTTCTATGTCTGGACACAAACACTGTCGTACACACTCAGCGTGGTCTCGGTTTTTGATATCGGATCATTTTAATGAGTACTAGCGCATTATTGGGCCCCATCCAGTATCAGTATTGGTGCATCTCTACTCACAGCTGCGAGTTTAAATCACTCAATTCTGACTTTATAACTCGCAATTGCGAGTTTATATCATACAATCTGAGAAAAATTTCAGAATTGTGAAAATAAAAGGACGCAATACCTTTTTTATTTGTATTCAGTGGCTCTTGACACTTTGCATCAGTTGTCTTCTGAAGTTCAGTACCTCTGAAGGAGGAAGAGGAGGAGAAGAAGGACGAGTAACAGGCAGGCGTTTACGCGAGGAAGATCGCTCTGATTAGTCGAGGTCTGTGGGGTTATTTGGCAGAAACCTCATTATCTGTCAGTGTTTGTGTGCGCAGCCTCGGTCTCATCTGAAGCATCGGGCCAAACAAGTCTCAGCGCCCGGTCCCTGTCTCTGAGCGTCTCAGCACTGGGAGAAAAACATGTTGTTAGCTTTCTTTTCTCTCTGATTTATTCTCTTCTGGTCTCGCAGTGCACCAGCTCTGTGCAGTCCAACGCCTGCCAGCATGTCAACACTACACACATCTGTGAAGGTGGGCTGCTGGAAAACACTATCCCAGTATTTCACTCCTTAAAATTTATGCTTTTTATTTTGAAATGAACAGATAAGACGGCCCTCCAGAATTCCCACAGAAGTCCTCAGGTAGAATGTAGTTTGTTTTTTGTTTTTTTTATACATATTGTAATTCATGTTTTTGTACATTTCAGACATTTTCACTTTTAGGATAATTTACTTCAATAATTCAAACTGAATTCACAGTGTAGCTATTATGACATATCTTCACTTAACATATGTGAGTTATGTGTTATGCAGTTAAATGTTTAAATATTCATATTCCCTGTATATAAGTCATTGAATAAATTTAACTTTCAGATTATTATTATTTTATTTTTTTTACTGGGATTCTCCTTTGTCTGTCATCGATTATAAATTTTTTTCAACTAAATTGTCAAAACATAATGTTAAAAAAAAGGTGATTTAATTTACATTAATGGCAGTTTGCAAACATATGTAAATGTTAATGTAAATGGTCATTTACATATTCTGTAAAAGTTTACCTGATGGGGCTTCTTGACAAATACATTAGCACATGCTTCTATTTACTTCCCTTAATAACACAATGGCTTATGCAAAATCATCATGCACGTGCTAAATTGTAAATAGGTTTTTTTTTTTTTTTTTTTTTTGAAGAAGTAAAATCTTCACTCATCTTATATACAGTAGCTTCTACTTTGTTTTCTTAGTTCTTCAAGAAATACTGTGTAGATCTTCGGTATTGTAGCTCCATCCATAAATGGCACATAACAACAGTTCGGTTTGTCACTTTACAAATTTACAAGAAAAACAGTAGATATTCAGTTTATGTGCTGCTGTTGCGCTTAGTGTCAGTTTCAGTTTATGTTCCATAGACTTTTATAGTCTGTATGTTCTCATTTCCTTCCAGTTTGTTGCTGTTTGTAGTTGTGTTGCTCATTATCTCCTGTGTATTTAAGCCCTGTTCTATGCATTCAGTGTGAAGCTGTTGTGTTTCCCCCCTCATATTGGATTGCCTTCTTTGCTTTAGTGGTTTAATGAACGTTTTAATTGCATTGGATCTTCATCTCCTCTTTCTTGCCTGATCTGCCTATTTTCGTGCATGAAAAAAAAAAAAAATTCTGAATCTCTTTCAAAGATTTGTCATCACTAACCAGGCAAAGACAGTCATTAGTTCCTTTTGAACATGTTTTTTGTACTTGTTTAAGCATAAATCTAATGGACTTTATCGAGGTTTGTCCTTAAGACAAGAAAACACAATTGCAACAATGTGACTGGTTTTCATTTTCAGTGAGTAATCATCTAATGTGCATTCTAGATTTCTGCATGATCCGCCAGGATTACATGCAACTCATAGTTTTTGTCAGCGAGTTTTTTTTTTTTTTTGTTTTTTTTTTTATCATTCGGCCCAAGCATCTTCTGAACTCAGTATTGATTGGAAACCATGACCGCAAAGGGTCATGCATGTCATTTGACTAGTCCATAGCCATATAATAATGTTCTTTCTACTGTCCTTATCATATATTCCCTCTAGCCCTTTACGCTGCAAATAAAGAACTTTTATGCCCGCCATTAACACGCTTTTATGTGGACGTTAAGAGATAATTGCTACCTTCGAAATTCCATTCAAAACGTTTGCGTTGATCGAGAGGGTAGAGCAAACGGGCGAGAGAAAAGCCAACAGTGTTGACTTCCCCATTCATCAAAAGCTCTCATTAACAGAGACTAAATCGATCTGCCGTGCCAGAGCTCTACCGCCACTGGGAATCTGCATCAGTGACGTCTCTGCTGGGCAAACAAGTCACACACTCCCACCTCCACTCGCCAACCAGCACACGGCTCTAATGAGAGACCGTGAAACATGCCACATCTAACAAGAGAGAATAGAACGATCCAATGAACCCTGAGAGGAAGAGCAGGAGTCAAAAGACTATTGGCCACATGTGCTTGAGTCCTTGTCTAAAGGTCACATGTCATGTCCCAAAGCTCAGAGCTACTAAAGGGCATTTGTCTGTTAAGAGTGCTGAAGAAACCGGTAACAATTATCTGGCTTCAACATTTTGGCACTATAATGCAAAATGCAAAATGCAAAAAAAAAAGAAAAAAAAAAGAAACTAGGAACTAGAGATTTGTTGACCTTTTAGGTCAGACCCACACTTAGACATGATGCCATGAATGTCACACTCTGCAAAAATGCTTTACTCAGTATTTTTGTCTTGTTTCCAGTCCAAAATATCTAAACATTCTTAAATCAAGATGCATTTAGTAGATGAGTAAAATGCCATAAGATAGAATGTTTTGTTTTCTGGGGAAATTAATCAAAATGAAGTGAGTTTTTGCTTAAAACAAGCAAAATTATCTGCCAATTGGGTTACAAAAAAAAAATCTTAATTCATCTTAATTCAAACGGAAAGATTATTTGTCTTACCCAATTGATATATAATTTTGCTTGTTTTAAAATGGGGATTTATTTCCCCAAAAAACAAGACATAATATAGTTTGAAATTTTACTACTTTAGTTAATGCATCTTAATTTAAGAATCTTTTGATATTTGGACTGGAAATAAGACAAAAATACTAAGTAAGAAAAGCATTTTTTTTTTTTTTTTTTTTTTGCAGTGCATAATGTTGCGATCTGCATGTGCTATTTGTGTCTTTAATGCACTTCACAAGTTCACACTTACATCAGACAGAGTAGATCATGGCATTTGGCGTGCTGTCCGAGGGGGGAGGGATCCGAGCTGGGAATTGTTTGCCCGATCTATAGTTATATAGTTATCTATAGTTTTGAAAACACTAACACTTGAAACAACTAATTGATGTTTTCACTAGTGCACAGTCTGTAAAGATTACAGCATGAAATATGCCAAACATGGTCACGATGAAGGGTAGGTTGTTTTATTTGGTTTAATCACTTTTATTTTGCACCAAATCTTTTTGAGGGTTTCATTTGTGCAAACCTGCCCACCAGATCTGACCCCATGAATGAGTGTCAGTCGTTTGCTCTCATTTTGTTCCTAAACAACAACCTTTACCATGTTAAAAATTTGACTCACACACATCAAACAAGAGTTTTGTTTTGACAGCACGCACTTTTCTGAGCCAAACAAGCAGCGGTCGCGCGCTCAACACGCTGACCCAACAACACATGACCTTGAGGTTATTTTTCCATCGAGTCAGTCTCCCTCCAGCCACGCATCTGGGGAATTTCAGGAGGGAAAACAAGATGGCTGTAGATTTTTAGAATCTTTAAAAGGTCACACATCCAAACAAATGCCAGCAGTGCCAAGTCTTTTCCCCCTAGAGATAGCGACATGGCAAACAAAGAGTCAGACTCCATTTTTATAATGGAAAAGGTTTTAAAATGAGTTTGGCCTTTAATTAAATGCTTTGGATTGATTATTTTGTGAAAGCTGAACAGGAAGAAAGCAGAGAACCGTAGCAAGACAGGACTTACAATTATGAGGAAACCTTTTTGAATGTCTCTCCCAACAATCGCAGGTCTGTAATCTTCCTGTTTGATTTAAAATGTAAATTATCTGGCAATTTAGTAGCAGTACTAGGCAAGTCAGGGCAAGTTTATTTATATAGCACATTTCTTACACTATGGTAGTTCAAAGTGCTTTTTTATAATATTATACTAATTATAATAGTATAATTATACTAAATACTTATAGTAACTGATTTATAGCAGACATGGAGAGAACTGAAATGTCTGTCCTAATTTAAAAAAAAAAAAATCTTTAGATTTATATAGTAACTATTGCAAAAGGGCATCTTTTTGTTTGCCATGGCACATTTGAAGCACTCAACCCTTGACTTCTGGTTGACAGAAAATACTTTAAAAGTTCTCAAGGCGTGACATTTAATACTGAGGTTAGCACAATGTAAAGGTGGCCCTGGCTACTTCAAAGAAAGGTTGACTTCAGCCAAGCATCAAAACCTGCAAACCACTCCATTGCCTTCAGGGTTTCATTTCTTACACCGTGCAAGCATGGCCTTCTGGATTTTAACTCACTCAGCTGTTTTTTGTGTTCATTGATTTATGTCTGATGCATTTTCCTATTGTTTCTGATGTAGTCTCACTAACACATCACATCTGAGATGTGTACTGGGATCTTTGGAGACTGTGTCACAACTGATAATTGATTGACAGTGCATTGGTGATGTTGAAATCAACCTAGGCTCATTAGAAAAACATGACTTTACCTGCATTTTTGAAAAACACCAAAAACACACCTATACATAAAAGTCACTGCAATTTCCAGCTGAAAATAACACTAGAAGCAACAAAACACCAACAACTTTTGTTCCTTTTCACGCAAGTTACGATACTTTGTGGTTTCCTGCACAATATTATTGTCACGATCACAGTGAACAAGGTCCACAGAAGAAGATCAGATGAAGATGAATTCAAAAATAAAAGTATTTAATTTAACAAACTCAGATAATCCACAAGTAACATAACAGCATGTGGAAAAAATAACTGACAATCAAGGCAGAGAAACGAGGAACTTAAATACACACTGATGACAAACTAAAAGACTAACACGTGTGATGATCATTCATAGTAACTAATGATAGCGAGAAACATTAACAAAGACAACATGAAATGATGAGAAACAAAACTAAAAGTTCATGATAATGAAACTAATTGAGCAAATGACTGAATATCCCTGACAATTATAACCTCAAAACACGTTTATCATAGTGCATGATTTGTAAATTAATACATTTTGATATTTGCTCATTGCACATTTTCCAATGAGCCTGGGTTGTATAAGTTTATCAGACTAAATATGACTGTCTGTTTGTCTAGCAACACATTAGCAACCATATAAAACTAGAAAATAGAAACGTCCAAACAACTATTTATGCATATCTGCCCTGGAAAAGTAATAGCAATCTTCTGTACTGAAAGAAAAAATATTAATGTCCATTGCACAAATGGGTTTCAAGCCAAAGGCTGTGCAAATAACATGAGCTGGAGCTGATAGAGTGTCAAAAGAGCTCACAGCAACAGTGGACAGCATAGCCACGGCTGATAACAAACACCAGCAGCCACAAAAGAAGAGCATCGAGTGTGTGAAAGCAGAAGACAACGGAAAACAAGGACAGATCTCCTGCTGAAAGTGGAGCGAAGTACATTATCTACAAGAGGGCCTCATTTATAACCGTTGCGTCGCACAAAACAGGCCCTGACAGAGCCGTACGTCACTTCCGACGCATACGTTGTGATTTATAAAAACAAACTTGACGGTAAACTTTGCGCACCTGCACGCAAACTCTGACCCATGCGTACGAATGTTTTGGAGCAGTTTGGCGACACCGATGGTGAGCTGGAGTTAAATGTCTTTTTGGTCACTTTAGACAGAACATTTTAAGAAAATTATATATATACAGACAGATAATACAAATATAATTGCACTCACCAAGCCTATCACTTGAAGCAAATATCCATCCCTTCTTTAAAGGTCCGTGCCAGCGAGCGAGTTGAGCCGTTTAGTGAAACTGACGCATATACCTAGTTCTCTTACGAGAGTACTCTCGTGTTGCGTACGTTTAGCTTACGCTACGGGAAAACTTATTTTCTCGAGAATACTGAAGCAAAAATTATCCTTAATTTTTAGAATGTAAAACGCATTTGCTGCAGCAGGCAGACATAGGCGAGACAGCTCGCGCACCTATTGGCAGCTCTCCGGCAACTGCTGCAACCTATCAGTGCGTCTTGGCATGACTCCAGCGCCAATGGGAAGCCTTCCCGCGCTGTCGTCATGGCCCGCCAAAAGAGGGTGTGGCTCTAGCCTATAGAACCCCCTTGCACAGGTTGCACAAGTGATTTCGTCTCCTTTCAGCGAAGGACTTCGCTGGATCTTTGGGAAGAAGCTTGAGTCGAGGACACCGGCTGGATTTTCGCCGCCTTCACTCGCCGTACCTGCTGCGCTATCCGGCGCTCATATCCTTTTTCACTGCTCTGTGTGTGTTCGCCGCTGCGACACGCACGTTTTCTTCTAAAAGAGCAAAGGCATTTTTCAATGCCCATCATGTCCTGCGGCTCGTGCCGAGCCGTTCTCAGCGACGGGGACCGCCATGAGTCGCCTCACGAATCAAAGTAGTCTCGACAGATGCTTCCAACGCGGGTTGGGGCACCCTATACGAAGGGAGACCTTCAATGGGCCTGTGGTCAGACGCGGAGAAGCATCTACACATAAACTGTCTAGAGATGAAAGCGGTAGAAAATGCCCTTCAGTTCTTCCTCCCTGCGCTAAGGAACCACCATGTTCTAGTCAGAACGGACAACATGTCGGTGAGCATTTTCAGCAGAGCAGAGGTAGACCTGTTCGCGTCGCAAACCAACGCTCACTGCCCAATGTTCTTTTCGAAAAGAAAGGGATGCGCTGGCCCTAAACTGGCCCAGGCACCCTCTCTATGTGTTTCCCCCGGTCGCCTTGCTACCGCAGGTAATCAAGCGAGTCAGGGAGAGCAAATGCTCGATACTCCTGATAGCTCCGCTATGGGAGAATCAAGTCTGGTTCCCAGAACTGATGGAACTCTGGAACACGGCTCCATGGCCGATCCAGCTGAGGAAGGACCTGTTGTCCCAGGCCCAGGGCGCAGTTTGGCACCCATACCCCGAGCTGTGGGCCCTACATGTGTGGGCGATCAACTAACACCATTGCACCTCCCGGAGGGAGTGCTGAACACGATCACAGAGGCCAGAGCTCCGTCTACTAGACGGCTCTACACGTCCAAATGGTCAGTGTTCGCTGATTGGTGCTCAGCTCATGATTTAAACCCGCTAAGAGGTGAGCTAATGGTGGTTCTTTCTTTCCTACAAGAGCTGTTGGACAGCGGGAGAACCCCTTCCACGCTCAAAGTGTACGTGGCAGCCATAGCAGCGTTCACAAAACCTGTAAATGGCCAGTCACTGGGAAAGAACGACCTCATAATCCGTTTTCTCAGGGGTGCTAGGAGGCTGAATCCTCCTCGGCCACCCTCGGTTCCGGTTTGGGACCTTTCCACGGTCCTTGAGGCCATGAAAGGCGAACCATTTGAACCATTACACGCGGTGGAGCTAAAATACCTGTCATTCAAAACCGCTTTTCTGTTGGCACTATCTTCAGTAAAACGGGTGGGCGACCTGCACGCGCTCTTAGTGAGCGCTACATGCTTGGAATTTGGGCCTAATGACTCTAAGGTCATCCTCAAACCAAGGCACGGTTACGTCCCTAAAGTGCTTGCGACTCCCTTTAGAGCGCAAGTTATCTCCTTTTCGGCCCTCCCTGCGTCTGACAGTGAGGCCGGGGTCGCCTTTAGGCAAACGGAGCAGCTTTTCGTTTCATTCAGTGGCCGCATCAAGGGGCTAGCCATCTCGAAACAGACCCTGTCCAGATGGATAGTGGATGCTATCGCGTCAGCTTACGCATCCAAAGGCCTGAACTGCCCTTTGGGGGTTAGGGCCCACTCGACTAGAGGTATGGCCTCGTCGTGGGCATGGACAAGTGGGGACTCAATCCATGACATTTGTATGGCAGCAGGCTGGGCCTCACTGTCTACATTTGTAAGGTTTTATAACCTGGAAGTACCCGCATTACAGGCCAGACTGCTCTCAGTCTGATTATGCTATTAACATTGTCTACCCAACTCAGTTTGATTAGACTGTTGATATGCTGCAACGTCCTGTGGCTTATGCAGTTTTTAAGGTGGTCATACTGGCTTAACTGTATAGATATATGTGTATGCACCTATCTCATAACACCGAGTCGTCCCGCCCTGTTCTGCCGTTGCGATCACTTCTCTTTACATGAGCCCCGGGCTACTGCCCTTGGGACATAAGTGTTTGAAACTCAGCACGCACGGCACTTTACATAGGGTTCCCGTAGCGTAAGCTAAACTTACGCAACATGAGAGTACTCTCGTAAAAGAACGACACTCGGTTACCAACGTAACCTCGGTTCTCTCTAGAGAGGGAACGAGTGTTGCGTAGCCTGCCGTGCTTGTGCTGCACTTTGGTGTAGCTTCTAGTCGACTGAAATCACTTGTGCAACCTGTGCGAGGGGGTTTTATAGGCTAGAGCCACACCCCCTTTTGGCAGGCCATGACGACAGTGCGGGAAGGCTTCCCATTGGCGCTGGAGTCATGCCAAGACACACTGATAGGTTGCAGCAGTTGCCGCAGAGCAGCCAATAGGCGTGCGAGCTGTCTCGCCTATGTCTGCCTGTTGCAGCAAATGCGTTTTACATTCTAAAAAATAAAGGATAATTTTTGCTTCAGTATTCTCGAGAAAAGGAGTTTTCCCGTAGCGTAAGCTAAACTTACGCAACACTCGTTCCCTCTCTAGAGAAAACCGAGGTTACGTTAGTAACCGAGTGCCGTTATCTAACAGCAGATGAAGGAAAACTGTAAATCTTCATTAATAAGTCCTAATCATAAATACAGTGCATGTTCACAATAACAGTTTAATTAAATTAAATAATAATTTAAACTGTTTTAATTATGATATAAACATTTAAATTATATATGACACTCTCATTAATGGAGTTAAACATTTAAATTACATGAAATCATTACAGAGAAGTTACAACATTTTTATTTTTTTTTTATGTTCAATAAATATAAATATTTGTTGTGGATGCAATGCTTTTGAACACTTTTCCTCTGGCATGCTGTGTTATAATAGGCAGCCTGGATTCCATGGACCAGATTTTCGCCTCAGCGAGGGGACCAATCACAGAACAGGGATGGAGCAGCAAGATGATGACGACATCTATGCGACACACCGAAGCAGTTTGTTTATATCTAAACATACCTTCTACCCTCATGTTTGTCTTGCACAAACGGCAATAGTCGCTGAACGCCATCGTGTACACATAAATCTCTGACACATCGTCTTCTTCCTCGTCGAATTTCTGTCGCTCTACATACGTCATCTAGTATAATTGAAACGATTGGCTATGAGCTATGTACAGGCGCATTTGATAGACAAATACAAATACGCCTCAAATACGAGAAAATGAGCATGTGATTCCCAGACCACTGACGTGTGTCTGACGTGTGCCTGGCTAGTGTTTTAATGTTTTAACTACAGAGATAATTGCTTATCATGGTAATAGCAGATTGTCTGAGAAAATATTTTCGTGCAAATAATGCACAAGTTCTGTCTGTTTTCATTAAAAATATAAATCAATTAAAAATATCATTTGGCCAGTGGAAAAGATTGAGTAAAACTGTATCTGTAATGTATTTTACGCTATTTGATTGATTTATTCAAAAACAAGGCAAGATATAGGCTACTAAATGATTTTTATCAATGTAATGTGACGGCACATCCGTATTTCATATTTTCCTAATGTCTTGTAGGCTACCGTTAAACATGTTATCACATGGATGAATAATCATATGCCAATGATATGCAGATGAGGATATGCATAGTAAAACTAGGCGTTGTAAGCTCATATATGGTTATTTCGGGGAAGAGACGCATGTGCGCACAATCTTCCGCTGACTGGGGTTTATAAAGTGAATTCTGCAGGTTCTGGCGTACAAACGGTTTTATAAGTCTGAATATGTTTTGGCCATTTTAGGCTTTCGGGCGCACGTGCACTTTTAGTAAGGATCCTACACACAGTTTTATAAATGAGACCCCTGATGAGGCTACCGATGATCCGTCCGATGTGTCTAGCAATAATGAGTGTAGTTTTTATTCATATTTTGAATTAACTTTTAATTTTAAACTTTCAGAATTATTTTTATTTTTATTTTTTTTATGTGCTTTTGTCTTTTTCATTAGCTTTATGTTTTTTAATACTATTTAATACTACTATTTAGGTTTGGTTTATTTTCCTTTTATTTTTCTTTCATTTCCATTCACTTTAGTGCCTCAACTTTCAGTCAAAATCTAATCTGTATGCTTCAGTTCACGTTAATAACCCTGTCTTGCAAGCAATATTACTAGACTGTAAAAATTATGTTTCAAAGTTGTAAATAAAACAAACATTATTGGATTATTGTATGTTTTACAAGAGAATACATCAGTCTTTCTACTCAATGCGGTACTTGCCGTTTATTTGTAACAATTTCTGAGTGAACATTGTTTCAAAGGAAATCCTGCACCATTGTTGTTTCAGGGTAGTATTACAAACATGATTACTAATGAAGCGTCTTACCAGAGGCAGCTCATCAGCATAACTGGGAAATATCTGTAGACAAAAGCCAAGGTGAGAGAGAAACCCATGTGTTCAGACAACAAAACAATATACGTTCTAATCAAATTATCATAACAGTGCAATTTTTCTGTCGACATAATGAGAGCTGGTGCAAACATCCGCATCACTGTGATCAGGGGTCTCATTTATATAAAACTGTGTGTAGGATCTTTACTAAAAGTGTACGTGCGCCCGAAAGCCAAAAATGGCGTACGCCCTAAAAATATCCAGACTTATAAAACCGTTGGTATGCCAGAACCTGCGCAGAATTCACCCAAATAACCATAATTGAGCTTACAGCGCCTAGTTTTACTATGCATATCCTCATCTGCATATCATTTGCATATGATTATTCATCCACGCGATAACATGTTTAACGGTACAAGACATTAGGAAAATATGAGATACGGATGTGCCGTCACATTACATTGATAAAAATAATATAGTAGCCTATATCTTACCTTGCTTTTGAATAAATGCATCAAATAGTGTAAAATACATTAGATATACAGTTTTACTCAATATTTTCCACTGGCCAAATAGTATTTTTAATTGATTTATATTTTTACAGATAGACCTTGTTGTGCATATTTTCACTATCAATCTGCTGTTAAGCAATGCATATGATGATAAGCAATTATCTCTGTAGTCAAAACATTATAACACAGCATGCCAGAGGAAAAGTGTTCAAAAGCATCGCATCCACAACAAATATTTATATTTATTGAATATAAAAAAATGTTGTAACTTCTCAGTAATGATTTCATGTAGTTTAAGTGTTTAACTCCATTAATGAGAATGACATATTTAATCTAAATGTTTATATCAGAAGTAAAACATAGTTTAAATCATTCTTTTATTTATCTAAACTGTTATTGTGAACATGCACTGTATATATGATTAGATATGAAGATTTACGGTTTTACTTCATCTGCCGTTAGATAAATATGCGTCAGTTTCACTAAACGGCTCAACTCGCTCGCTGGCGATTTAAGAATGGATGGATGTTTGCTTCAAGTGATAGGCTTGGTGAGTGAAATTATATTTGTATTATCTTTCTGTATAATTTTCTTTAGATTTTCTGTCTAAAAGTGACCAAAAAGACATTTAACTCCAGCTCACCATCGGTGTCGCCAAACTGCTCCGTCTCCAAACCGTTCGTACGCACGGGTCAGAGTTTGCGTGCAGGTGCATAAATGTTCCAGTCAAGTTTGTTTTTATAAATCACAACGTATGCGTCGGAAGTGGCGTACGGCTCTGTCAGGCCCTGTGTTGTGTGGATGCAACGGTTATAAATGAAGCCCCAGATGCTTTCTGAACTGATGTTTTCTCACTACTGTCATTTTTGTTGTGTTTATATTGTTATTAAGAGGAGAGTGCTCACCAGCGTCGCTCTCAGTAGTGTAGATGGCGTCTGAATATAGTTAACAGTATATCGATGCAAAGATTTTTCCATCTTTTTTTATCCCTAAGTGAAGAATGAAAAAGAACTGAGTATATATATGTGTGCATGAGCAATACTGATAAGAATGTAAATGTGTACCTTGAAATACAATGTAAGTCACTTTGGATAAAAGCATCTGCCAAATGCATAAAATGTACATGTAAAATGCAATATGTTTCTGCTGCTGTTCACTTAACAGCCACCGGTGTCGCTAAAAACAAGGATATGAATTCTACATATAACCCCTTTAAACATTTTACTATATGTTGGGATATGGACAAGACTAACAAGGACAAGACTAAAAAATAGAGGTGATCGGGCCTTTTCTATGGAATAGTCTCCCGGTTCATATCAGATCTGCCCCAACTTTATCTTATCTAGTTCGTCGAGACAAACTTTAAGTTGGCTTGAGAAAGTTTGGACCATAAAGTTTGAAAAAGTTTAAAGTAGTTTAAAGTTTAAATTAGTTTAAAGTTTAAAAGTTTAAAATCATTTGAAGTTTAAATTAGTTTAAATAGTTTGAAGTTTAAATTAGTTTGAAGTTTAAATTAGTTTGAAGTAGTTTAAAGTTTAAAATAGTTTAAAGTTTGAAGTAGTTTAAAGTTTAAAAGTTGTTAGGGTGTTTCTAGTGGGTTGCCAAAGTGTCCTGGGTGGTTACTAGGGTATTCTGGGTGGTTGCTATGTTCTGGGCGGTTGCTAGGGTGTTGCTAGGTGGTTGCTAGGGTATTATAGGTGGTTGCTAGGGTGTTGCTAGGCGGTTGCTAGGTTGTTCTGGGTGGTTGCTATGCTGTTGCTATGCGGTTGCTATGGTATTCTGGGGGGTTGCTAGGGTGTTGCTAGGCGGTTGCTAGGGTGTTTTGGTGGTTGCTATTGTGTTGCTAGGCAGTTGCTAGGGTATTCTGGGTGGTTGCTTGGGTGTTGCTAGGTGGTTGCTAGGGTATTCTAGGTGGTTGCTAGGGTGTTGCTAGGCATTTGCTAGGGTGTTTTGGTGGTTGCTATGGTGTTGCTAGGCGGTTACTAAGGTATTCTGGGTGGTTGCTAGGCGGTTGCTAGGGTGTTCTGGGCTGTTGCTATGGTGTTACTAGGTGGTTGGTAGTTGTCACAGATGGTTACTATGGAGTTTTTATAGAATTCTTAGCATGATCTTGGCATGATTTAACACTTGACTAATCGCTATTAGCATGTAGCTATTCACTGCTAGCATGTGTAGCTTGTTGGAAGTGCTGTTTGCTAGCATGAGTCAAAAGAGCCAAACCTCATCTCTATACAATGTTCTGATACAGAGATATAGGTCTTGCAAAACGGTTGCTAGGGTACTCAAGTTTGGTTGCTATGGAGTTACTTGGGAGCTGGGAGCTTTAAATGTAAGAAGTTTGAAGTGGTTTGAAGTTTAAAGTAGTTTACAGTAGTTTGAAGTTTATGACAGATAGATAGATAAATAAGTTAGATAGATACACACACACACACACACACACACACACACACACGCACGCACGCACGCACACACGCACACACACACACACTAACTCGCTCACACACTCACTCAGACATGCACACTCAGAGTTTATGAGTTTAGACTTTATAAGTGTATGAGTTTTTGAGTTTAGAGTTTATAAGTTTAAATGAGTTTAGAGTTTATAAGTTTAAATGAGTTTAAGAGTTCAGAGTTTATTAATTTATGAGTTTAAGAGTTCATAACTTTACTTTAACTTTACTTTTTATTTATATTTTCCGGTATATTAACCGTATATTTTACAGTTTTCGGACCCATCACTCCACCGATAGTGCCCAGTGTGTGTTAACAGAAAACATAAAAGGTCTGCTTGACAAGAGTCCTTGTGTCGGGGCTGTCTTCTTAGATTTGAAGAAAGCCTTTGACTCTGTAAACCATCAGATTTTAATATCCAGGTTGACTCAGTTTAACATCTCTGATCAAGCACTTTTATGGTTTAAATCCTATCTGTCCCACAGGAAACAGTACGTGGTAATAGATGGTGTCAAATCTCCTTGTCTAGATTCTGGAGTTGGTGTCCCACAGGGGTCTATCCTTGGGCCGGTTCTGTTCTCTCTTTTTATTAATAACCTACCAAATTCATGTCCAATCATCTTCTTGCAGATGTATGCGGATGACGCAGTAATTTACACTCAAGCAAAAACCATCCAACAAGCAGCTGCTGATCTCAGAGCTGCTCTATTCTATGTGCAGGACTGGCTCAAGGATTCATGCCTCATGTTGAAGTTGAACACCAGAAAAACTGTATGCATGTACCAGATCAAATGTCTTTCTGAATGGAGTGGAACTTGACCTGGTCTCAGAATTTAAATACATTGGGGTAGTCCTTGATCCAACACTTTGCTTCAAAAGTCATGTAAAAAAAGTAGCACAGGTAGTCAAATTTAATGTTCAAAATTTCCGGCATATTCAAAATAATTTAACCATGGGTGCTGCTAAAACATATTTTTATTCTATGATTATTTCTCATTTTGACTATTGCTTGACTACCTGGTCTCTGGCTTGCCCCACAACACTTCAAACCATAGAAAGTCTCTATAAAAAGGCATTAAAAACACTTGATAAAAAAACGCTATCCCACCACTACTGTCATGTTCTTAAAAAACATAGACTATTGGATTTTCAAAATATGATCAATTTGAAAAGTCTTAAGTGAACATTGTATAAAGGACTTTTGATAATTTATTGATAAACGATGTACTTACTGTAGATGTAAATTTTATTCTGCAATGTTTTGTGACCTGTGTGATCTTAGCCCGTGGGACTACGGATGGAAATTAGCCTTTGGCTACAATCCGGCATGTTTACATGCATGTATTCCATGTTTTGTTCATTAACATGCACTGTCCCAATCAAATAAATAAATAAATCAAATACTAGTCATTGCCATGTTTCATGGTCATCGCATATGTTTATAATGGACACAAACGACATGACACCTTCACACTATTTTCCTCCATTTCCTTACTGTACATTTCCGACATGTCCTTCCTTATTTAAATCTAAGTGATTTGTTTGTGTTCACGTGCCGTTTTGAGCTGCATTGCTTCTGTACATGTTCATGCTGTCTTCAACACTGGCCTGCACAAGCCATAAAAAGATGAATGCGTGCATGTGAGATGGAACAGAATTTCCACTTCCAAGATCTTTTTATGGCCCGTGTTTTGCAGAAGGTAAATGAGGCCTGCAATGCAACATTTCTGAAGTCATAATTCTAGCTCTGGTTGAAGCCTGGAATTAATTCAGGCAAAAAGTCCTGTTGCTTTTCTCCAACTTCATGTTAGTAATAGGCTATTTTGTCAACATAATGCAGCAGCAAATGGAGTGTGGTAATGACTGCATTTGCTGATTGAAATGGAAAATGAAAGGTGGATATAGGGGTTCTTTGCCCAGACCCATTTGAGGTAAGGCCTCCCAGCAAATGGTCTGTGCACTCATTTTTCCCAACACGGATCAAAAGGACCGGACGGAGAGGGCGAGAAGCCATTTCCACTACACTGGGCTTTGTTGCATTGTTTTTTGTCACTGTCTATATCATCATATTTCAATGTTGAACTTGTCAGGGTTTATTAAGAGGGTTTATTGTCTAACTATGCTTATGGAAATGTGTTACTAATCAGTGGAAGGACAGAAGTGAAGTTTGTTTTTAATGACCATAAAAGTTAAGGTATATATCTGACAAAAGTTTAAATTATGATATTTATGGGTTACACTTTATTTTAAGGTGTCATTGTTACAGTGTAATTATATATTTAAGTACTGAGTAATATTAAACAACTACATGTACTTAGTAACTGTTAGGGTAGGATTAGGATTTGATTACTTGCATGTAATTCTGCATAATTTACTGTTATTACTATGGTAAGTACAAGTAACATATGTAACAAGGACACTGTAAAATAAAGTGTTACCTAATTATGAATAATTTTAGCATGTTATTGAATATGGAAATACTAATGTACATGTATTTGGTCTTGGTGGACTAGATCTGTTTGTGGCAAAACCTTTTTACAGTGCTTGTATATTATTGTATTGCATTTTACTGCATTCGATAAATCAATACTCAGAAAGTAGAACTGAAATGACATTCATTACAAGATTAGTAGAATCAGACTATTTTCCTAGTCATGTATCTCGTCGTTGAGGATTTCTGAAAAATACTGTGAAAAAATATAATCTCGCCTCGTTCTTGTGAACTCAATCTCATGTCTCAATATTTAATATACATATATATTTGTATATATATAGTAGTGTATATCTCCACTATATCATTAGCTAAAACCTTCTTTTCCCCACCTAGTCCTACCGTACGTATATTCATTACTTATGATCACAGCAACTCAAATAATGATCTCTTGCAGAAATTCTGTACTGTAAAACACTTTATAACATTGCACATTCTATTTTATAATCATATTAATTAAAGGAAGATTTTAGCAAGAAACTAAATAAGATGACAAGTAAATGTAAAATCATTAAAGGATAATAATGGTGCGAATATGATTATGAGTGAAACCAGGCATGTTTAACTCAAAGTGCTAATTATTCTGTACTACACTTTTTTTTTTTTTTTTTTAGAAATAGTGCATGTATTTACAGTCTTATTCATATTCATAGTCAACATATCTTGCACTATATGAGGGGTGGAGGATATGGATTGGTTTTAATGACTAAATTAATCAATTTAAGCAAACATACCCACACAAATAATTTCCTTGTGTCAGAAATTATCATATCCCAGCAGCACATCACAGCAATCAATTTCAATTTAATACAGTTTCATATATCGCATGCACACAGCATTGCACACTTTCAACCCCCCAAACAACCTCTCAACTCCAGAGTTGTTTGGAAAAGGCAATTTTCAGCTTAAAGTCTTGACAAGCTTTGTGAGGCATGACGCCTCAGCCCTGCCATCAATCAACACCTGTTCAACTGCAGGCCAACACACACACACACACACACACACACACACACACACACACACACACACACACACACTTACACTTATTCCTCAGCCCTGGGTGAAATGTCAGCTCTTATGTCATGCTTTTTTTTTTTCATGATGCTGTTTAGATCAGATCATAGTGTAGATCATAAACAAGCTTAAACAAGCTCTGTGTGTGTGTGTGTGTGTGTGAGAGAGAGAGAGAGAGAGAGAGAGAGAGAGAGAGAGAGAGAGAGAGAGAGAGAGAGAGAGAGAGAGAGAGAGAGAGTGTGTGTGTGTGTGTGTGTGTGTGTGTGTGTGTGTGTGTGTGGAAGGAATCACCTTTTATTGACCATGTTTGACTGACATATGCTGAAATTTTAATCGAATTATGCTTAATAATTTCTAAATAAATAAATTAACAGCATTTTTTTTTTTTTTTTTTTTTTTTTTTTTTTGACTAGCTAATCTGACATAATGTAGAGCTACCCTTTCTGATGACCAGTCAAGCGGGAATATTATTGAGTGATGCATAAAATTGGCCAATTATATTGAGTTATCGGTCTGGCTGATGCACTGCTCTATTACTAGTTTTAACTCTTGAAACTGTGTAAGGATACAGTCATGACCAGAAGAGATGTCTGGCCTAGGAAAATGGACATCTTCACCCTTTATTCAAATGTTACTACAATTTTGTTAAAGATTTTGTAAGTTTTGTTTGTGATAATAACATGCCAGATTGTGCCGACATAATTTTCGTCCAGGCAGTCATACAAAGAAATTATGAACACATTCAAAAACAAGAGAGATCCAACGAAATATGAATGACGTTGTAGTCAGAGCATGCTTTTTTAAAAAAAAATGTTTATTATTATTATTATTATTATTATATTAAAATAAAATAAAAAACCTGTAGATAGTTTGCCTTTTTTTGCCAAATAACGTTGTCAGATAAACACCTTAAAGGGATAGTTCACTTTGAAATTAAATTTTGGTATGTTTTAGCTTACCTCAAGGGCATCCAAGATGTAGGTGTCTTTTTTTCCGCAGTAGTTTCAATTTTGATATTTTTAGGTCAAACCGTTCTTGTCTGTCAGTCCTATAACCTATATGTTTAACAACTGATTGAGAAGCCTGACCCCAGATTATTGCACAATAGGTCATATGTGATAAAATCAAAGTATGCATATACATTTGAGCTGCTTTAAGAGATATACATGGTCTTATCATACGGAAACAGTTCAAATTTGTGCATAGATATATACAATAGATGCCGCCTTGGCTACGGCAGTTCATTGGAACGAGGCAACATCTAGTGTATATATCTATGCACCAGTCTGCGCACACGTCACACACCAGGATGCGCCTGCGCCCTCAGATCACTTGGACGTGGTTGTGTATAAGAGGTAAAAACGATATAAATGCTGTTCGTTTTCTCACACAAACCGCTCGTTTCGTGTCTTAGGCCATCAATGTGTACTTACGATGGGGAATTGTTTAATTTGGACGATGGGGAATTGTTTTAATTTGGACTTTGTGCATGCTCTTTGAGACAGTGACCATAGACCTGCATTATCTGACTGACAGACAAGAACGGTATGACCTAAAAATATCAAAATTGAAACTACTGCGGAAAAAAAGACACCTACATCTTGGATGCCCTTGAGGTAAGCTAAAACATACCAAAATTTAATTTCAAAGTGAACTATTCCTTTAACCAAGTTTAGGGTCTTATTCTTCACTCAGATTTAAAATATTTGAAAACAAGGAAAACAATCAACATGATATATAGTGTTGAACACTGTTTTTGAGCATCTTCACACATGGAGGTTTGCTCTGCAGTCTTCTGGTGAAAACCTTTGCTCAGTAGCATCATTATGGAAATTACAAATGGTGCCTCCAAGTGGGTTTGCACATTTGCGGAGTGTGTTATTTGATTTCAGCTTTATTAGTCCTACAGCAAAATTCATTCTGCCAACAGTAGCATGCCAAATGCTTATTAAGGGTGAAGGTGGTGTTTGTGTGTAAACACATGATTTAGCAATGAAATATAAGCAAGACTGAGCTGAATAATTTATCATTGTATGGCCATATGTGTAAATCTACACACACATCAGTCACGTATTTCAGACACTGCAACACTGTTAGGGTCGTGCATCATTCACAATTGATTTGTGAATGTCTTGTAAATTATAATTCAGTTTTTGAACTGCTATTGAGGTGGGAAACGGTATTGTAAATATGTCTGGTCTTTTTTTCATTTCTGTCTTCTCTTTTTTCCACATATTACATTTTCACTCTGACACCTTGTATGTAATAAAATAGTTTTGAATTACCATTATGCGTGGCCGTTACTGTATACATGTGCTGTCATTCTGGACAGCAGTTCAAAAGTTCAACACTATTACTTTAGCAATAAAAAAAAAAAAAAAAAAAAAAAAAAAAAAAAAAATTAAACACAAATGTGGTTTATCTAAAGTCATTTTTGCTTATTAGTATGGTTTAATCGGATCATCAAAGGTCAGCAGCAACGACATCAGTTAATAAAGTGAGAGTAAATACATAAAGTGCATTTGTGTAATTTTATATTTACAGGTTTGCATAATACTCTTGAGTTTGCATTTGACTGTTTTTGTTGTTTTTGAGGAATACTGTATCTGTAAGAAGATGCATGCTCACATTTAACCTAGAACAACACAATTTTTTTTCAGTCTATGCTTCATCTCAAAAACTCTTGTAGAGAACAGATATAAAACTAATTTAGCCGTGCAAATCCGAGCCTCTCGCTCACTGTGACATCAAGGCCAGATTTAAAACAAGACTGGTCTGAAACCTGCTGTCAAAACAAACAACACTGACCCGCTCGGCTCTCTGCCGGGCCAATTTATCCAGCGTTACATGCAGACATAAGTGGAACGGAGACCCCTGACCCACTCTTATCCCGAAGAACATTGAGTTCCCCGTCCTCGCCTGTCTCCTGCTAAACTGATGCTTATTTGATAAAAGATCTATTTCCTCAATCATGCTGATGTTGATTTAAGACTCACTCGGTAGGGATGATAAATAATGGATTGGGTTCATCATTGTTTACGGTCTGAGAGCAGCGTCTGACCATTATTTATTTCATTTCTTGAACACCTTTGCTGAGTAGAAAATAAGTATTTACTTTTGAACAGTGAATTAAAAAAAAAAAAAAAAAAAGTTGTACCATACCATAACCCCACCGCCACCATGGGCCATTCGATCCACAATGTTGACATCAGCAAAGCACTCACCCACACAACGCCATACACACTGTCTGCTATAAACCGGGATTCATCCGTGAAGACAACACCTCTCCAAAGTGCCAGACGCCATTGGATGTGAGCATTTGCCGACTCAAGTCGGTTACGACAACGAACTGCAGTCAGGCGATGAGGACGACGAGCATGCAGATGAGCTTCCCTGAGACGGTTTCTGACAGTTTGTGCAGAAATTCTTTGGCTATGCAAACTGATTGTTGCAGCAGCTGTCCGGGTGGCTGGTCTCAGACGATCTTGGAGATGAAGATGCTGGATGTGGAGGTCCTGGGCTGGTGTGGTTACACGTGGTCTGCGGTCGTGAGGCCGGTTGGATGTACTGCCAAATTCTCTGAAACGCCTTTGGAGACGGCTTATGGTAGAGAAATGAACATTCAATTCACAGGCAACAGCTCTGGTGGAGATTCCTGCAGTCAGCATGAATGAATTTGTTTGGGATGCTCTGGATCGGCGTATACGACAGCGTGTTCCAGGTCCTGCCGATATCCAGCAACTTCGCACAGCCATTGAAGAGGAGTGGACCAGCATTCCACAGGCCACAATCGACTTTTTCTTTTGGGAGGACCCCACAATACAGTAAAACTGCACATTTCAGAGTGGCCTTTTATTGTGGCCAGCCTAAGGCACACCTGTGCAATAATCACGCTGTCTAATCAGCATCTTGATATGCCACACCTGAGATTTGTGAACAATATTTGAGAGAAATAGGCCTTTTGTGTACATAGAAAAAGTCTTAGATCTTTGAGTTCAGCCCATGAAAAATGGGGACAAAAACAAAAGTGTTGCATTTATAATTTTGTTCAGTATATATAGATAGATAGATAGATAGATAGATAGATAGATAGATAGATAGCATCTATCAGTTTAACCTGTTGGAGTGATAGTACTTTTACTATAAACTCTGCTGGTCATACATGTCACTCACTAATGCTTATAAATTGTACATATTTTGAAATGTCTAAGGGTTTAGCGTCAATATTCACTTGACGCTATATAGTCAATATTCAATATTCAGTCACAAGATGATTCAACAACAGTAATACAGTGTAAGGGGATTTACAGTCAAAGACCCAGAACCAGATATGAGGAATGAAGACCCAGAGTCAGAAGTGCAGTCAATTTAAGACAAGAGTCAGAATTATAATAAATTAAAGAAAAGTTTTACTGAAGATAGTTTGCAGTTTCATCAGCAGAAGTTCAGCTTCAAGACTCACACAGGAGTTTGTAGGGCGCCCCACTTACCACACACACACACACACACACACCCACACACACACACACACACACACACACACACACACACACACACGTCTAAGCTACATCTTTGCTTCAGGTTGAATTATTCTGACTGGCTAAGAAATAGATACACATAGTTATTTTCCACACATAAACAGATAGACTGAGGCATATCTCCATCGATTATGCAGCTGACACTCGGACCCTGAAGTTAGGCACGTCGTGACCTTTCAGGTCGCAGATTTGGGTTACTGGGCGCCAACATGTCCCGAACAACAACTCAGTCAATCTCCAATAATGCCAGTGGTTCCTTAACCTGTAACCTAGCAGACTAACACACACACACCGACACACAGCTTCTTCAAGGTTGGATTTGGCCAGGATCTAACTATAAACAGGAGAGTGCGGGGCACAGCCTAACACGGGGTTAAATGTAACACATACCTTTTACATAGTCAGTCAGAGTCAAGCATTGTTGTGTTTCCGCTCTTTGTCTCTCGCTGCCAGAAGACAGTCTCCGGCGGATTTGTGGAAAGTTTTTATAAGATTTCGTGAAGATTCCGGACAAAGAGTGTTTTGACACCATGCAAGTCAATTTTTTCATCATACGTTTTTTTTTCGGTTTCTGTGTCGGGTGTGTACTTCACCAAATCTAACTTTATTTCTCTCAAGGAGAGGACACTTTAATATAACACAGTAAAGTAAAGCTTTAACAAAGAAATGGTCCCTTAAATTGGTTCCAATGACCCTTTTATGTTTTAACACAAGTTGAAGACCTTTCTCAAACACTAAACAAGACCATATTTCATCTCTGGAAGCCGGGCTAAATGAGCAAGCGCTGTTACTGTATTCCTGGCATTGGCCCAGACCCTCAGTCACCTCTCTGATATATAATACAGACATTAGAGAATACATGAAAAGAACATTTCAGTAATCACACTGGTAACTTCAATAAGTAAAATCTCACAAGCCTAGTCATTCAACTCATTTGATATTTAGAAGGAAAAAAATATTGATTAATACCTTGATTATAATCACTCATTAGATATATATTGAAGCAGCAGTGGATTCCAGAATCCACACTTCAACAGTAATACAAATAGTATGAAAACATGCAAAAATAAAACAAGACTCCATCCCATTGTTATGAAACGGCGATCGCAGGATGAATCCAATCCGGTACACTTGGGTAAATTTATTTCAAGTTAAATGTACCCTTTTATTCAAATATTTGTTTTAAAATGTGTTAAATGTTTTGTGGTTGGAGTTGTTTTATTTGTGATAATAACATGCCAAAATGCCATATATTATTTTTGGCCAGGCTGTCATACAAAGAAATTATGAATGCGTGTAAAAACAAGTTAGAACCAACAAAATATTAATAACCATCATATTGTGGTCAATGCATGCTTTTTCCTTTAAGAATTTTTTTTTATTTTATTTTATTTATTTATTTTTTTAATGTTTTTTAGTATAGTAAAATAAAACCTGTAGCTGTACTTTGCATTTTGTGGCAAATCATTTTGTTAAACAAGTTTTTTTTTTTTTTTTTTCTCTCATATTTTAAACATTTTAAATACATTTAAATTATTTCCCTCTCATTAAGATGGTTTAATTGAACTTGTAGGATAATTATAAACAAAACGGACATCACTTTTGGCCACTGTACTTGCATAAAATACAGATAACCACTATATTAGATAAGAGACACATGACAAATTAAAGCTTGTCACAAATAGTGGAGGTAAATAATAATATAGAAGATGCCTGTGCCATAAACACATCATGACACTCAATAAACATTCATTCTTAAATCAGTTCTGACTTCTGTGTATTCTTTCAAAAGAGAAACAAGTGTAGTTTCAAGGATTCTTAAACTGAAACCACTTTAGTTGGCAAGTCATTCACTGGGTTTTTGTTCAAACATTAAAAGGTTAGCCAAGTTTTTTTGGCTGGGAATGGTAATATCAGCAAGAGTTTCAGAAACTGACCTTGCTGTGCTGACTGGAATTTCTACAGGGTTTCTGCTGGCCAAAAATAAATTAATAAAACCGCTTATTTATGGTCATGTATTTTATATAAACCTCAGTTTGAATTCATGATGCAATGTTAAGTCTCAAATACGTTTGACTAATTACTTCTCTTAACTTTTTCTTTGCCTTGAATGTAAGTAGATCTCAGAATAAAGTTTCAGTTTTCTGAGTTAAATAAGATGGTTAATTAGAGCTACAGATCAAGGTATTTTAAAATAACATACTCAATTAACCGCATAGATATTGTGATGCAAACACATCTTCCAATGCACATATATGAGTGAGTATTAGATGGCAAATAAAATAAGAAACACTCCAGTTTAATGTGTAAAACACAGCTTCTAGTACATAAAAGGGATATCTCACTCTGTCCGACTCACTCAGGTTTACAAATATATATTTTTAGAGACAACTCCAAAGACGAAGAAGAGGAAACTTAATTAATGCCAATTAATGTTATTTTGTTAGTTAATCGATTGTGAGTGAGTAACTGCTCATTTATTCAGTGTTTTCTTGAATCTCACCGCTGAATGCCTGTGGACTGTTTTCCTTGAAACTGTACGAATCCAAATTATGTATGATTTATCATATGTTTACTCCACACATCGACTATGCCACACTTCAGTTCGATATACTGGGCTTATTTGAACCTCATTTTAGGGCTAAAAAATCAAATCAATGTGGCATGTTTCTCCTTCAGACCGATCCACAGGACTTCACGTCTGACTTCATTAGGATTTCATTTAGCAACACAAGATATGTTGTTTATTTTAGACAACGAGGGAGGGCCTTCTTAAGACATTCATTTCCAATTGATTTATTTTCCAAATGATGACAGAACATGGATACATTACAGTGTCCTTGTTACATATTACATTTTATAGCAATAAAAAGAACAGAGCAATTGGAAGCAGCTTGAAGAACATGTTGAATGGTATAGAATATCATATTAATAAATGCTTGATGACTTGTGTTGCTAAATGGTCACTTGACTTGCAGGTAAACATATATATATATATATATATATATATATATATATATATATATATATATATATATATATATATATATATATAATTTTATTTTTTATTTTTTTTATCATTGAATTATTATATGCCCTGCACGAAACCCTGACATGATTTAATGTTTAATGCTCTTCATGTTGCTGATAACAAAGGATGGAATATGTTTTCTTTGTCATTTATATTAGTATAGTACTGTACAAGATTACCATATTCAAATCAATGTGATAAATGAGTGAGATCAAAGGTAATCTAAAAGTAATCAAATCATAATACCTAAAATGTGTAACATAATCGATTACAATATTAACATTTTTGTCATGTAATTTGCATTCAGTTATGGACTACAATTTGTAACCATCTACGCAGCGCTGGAAATATACAGTTGTCCATGTAAATATTCAGTAACACAGTGGTATAATGTGTCATCAAACAATAATATAAAATAAAGTTTCTCATTTATCTCAACCTTATGTGCATAAACTGAAATTCTGAACCAAAACTACCCACTGGTGTTATTATTTTTAGCATTAAGCTCCACAGGCTAATTAATGCACTTGCATCCCATAAACTCTGGTTTGTATTAGTAGGATTTTCTAAACTCTAAATTAATAGCAGTTTCTTTTGGTAATACCTTTGAATTAGTTGCCGTCTGAGCCTTCGCCTCAGGATAGTTTCTCTTTCTCATTTTCCATGAGTGTAATGTGTATTGAGCACCTTTCATAACATCCTCTGTGTGCCTCGGGCCAATTAAAGACGCAGAGATAATGGTCTGCAACTGTTTCACTGTTTTGTCTTTTGCTCTTTGGTGCTGAAAGGCAGTTCTTAACATTAAGAAAAAGAAAAAAAACATTGTTACTGCAATCTAATTTCATTCTGAATGGCTTAACCTCGCAATTTAGCATTTATTCCTGCAAGAAACAACAAAGCAGAATAGACTGTAAGAGAGAGAACTGAAGCGTATGTAGTGTAGACTCTGTTATTAATGTTCAAATTGCAAAAATGAAGCCTACTTTTAGAACCATTATGATTTTTAGTGTTTACACACACACACACGTTTCAACTAATATCTTGAAGAGCAGATCTTAGGTTGTGGCATAAATATTTCATAACTGAAACATAGTGTTAACATTTGCATAACACTGATTCCATACGGAGGGGGAGCTCTGTTTTCAACTAATTTCACAGTATAGTTAATATGGCACATATTCACATGCTTAATATTCCACTGAACATGTGAAAGTTAATTATTTTTGCACAGACAGTAACACTCAGCTCTTGCTCAGTGAAACCACAGTCTTCCTGTAGCCTGTAGTCTATTTCTTGAAGCCCTGTTTGGCTTGTGTTGTTAACTCGCCATGTGTTCTTCTGAATTGTTTTCTTTGTGCATTTGGTCTGGGTCATGTCATGTTGGCATGTCTTTTGTTGTGTTTTCTATCTCAATCTTATCCCCCGCCCCCCTTATTTCTTATTTGTTCATTTTCCACACCTGCTCTCCCATGCCCTATTACGGTAATTCTCCTTGTGTGTTCTGTCCTGTACTGGTTCATTCCCTCCTGTTTGATCAGGCTGTCTGTTGTGATCAGTGCTTGCCTTTTGTTTGCTGTGTATTAGTTGTTGTTTTTTTATTGTGATTATGAAATTCGCCACACTTGTAGTGCTTGTCATGAATAGTAATTGGACCAATTTTGGAGTCTCTAGGACCAACTCTATCTGCGCCACCACCAGTTCGAAAATTCACATATAAAGGTTATAACTTTTGAACCCTTTGTTCTAGAAAAATGAAAATTAATTCACCAGATTCCTCTCTTCGTGTTGACCACAATCAACATCTTACATTAAGACTCCGCTCATTACGGTAGCGGGCGGCCATTTTGAAAAGTACAGTATTCCCTTTTTTTGCTACTCCTTAACAATTTTGCCCAATACTTATGGAAATTGACTCAGATGATCTTTGGACTGAGCCGCACAGACTAAACTGATTTTATGTTTTATCCATCTTTGTTCAAAAGTTATGATGTCTGAAGCACAATGAGGTCGACCCCAAATTGGTTCTGACGCTGAATCTCAGCCAAACTTTGATCAATCGAAATGAAAATTGGTACGCTTTATTGAAACCATGATCTAAGAGTCCATGCCAAATTTAGGAACAGTGCCACCTACAAGTCATGAGATCTGAAACAAAATGCTATTTTTGCCAGTAACTTTTGAACAGTTTGTCAGAAAATTATAATATTGGTGTCTATGGATTCCTTGTGTTATTTTTTGTCTCTCTTGGGTGTTTGTTTACCAGTCCTGTTGGCTGAGTTTGGGATAATTTGTTTTGTTATCTTCCTCATTTTTGTTTATGAAAAGAATCTGTATTATTCGCTTGGGTTTAGTTCGCAAAATGTTAGTTGCACGTTTTTATGCAAAAAAAAAAAAAAAAAAAAAAAAAAGAGTTAAACATGCAAAATGAATCATAACATACACCAATGTCTCACTCCATCCTGACCATGAGATTTCGTCAGCAACACTGTTTCCTCGGCAGCAGTGCTGTCAGGACAGTTGCACCACTGTCCAGTTGTTTAAGTGAAAGGAAAGCTGGTAAGTCGCAGTAACTTTGAGTCGAGAACCAGGACAGCCAGATAACATCATCACAGGCCGCTGTCATCCTCCAGCCCCAGGGAGAACATCACGCCTAGAGACACAGAGCAAGACTGACTATAGGTTCAACAATACTTTTGATAAAATAATGCATTTTGACTGCAGGTTTGTTTCAGTGTTGCTGCACTGTAGCGGGAGTGATTGCTGAGTGTCAATGTGATGCATAAATTAAGTGCAGTTAAAAAATAAAAAGTAGACAGCATTTCACAATATAAAAAGAGCCATTTCGAGCTTAGAAGTACTGAGAGTTTAACAACTGTGAAGGTCAATTCAGGTACCTGCAATTCAGAATTCTACTGTTGATACACAGGAAATAAAGTTCTCTTACTTGCTGATAGTTTCCATGGAAACATCCACCATATTCTTGAAATCTTGAGGCAATAAAGCTCTATTGAGAAATATCATACTTCATCCTTGCTACTGTAGAGTAAACATAGAGAGCAAGACCAATTTGACATGGAGAGCTAACTTATTATGAATGTGCACTAGACAATATTCCAACTTTCTTCATTGTTTTTGGCTTTAAACATTGACATTCACTATTTAATGTCATAATTTTTCCCTAACTCAGAGACCTGCGTGTTCATTATGCGAAAAAACAAAAACAAAAAAGAAAACACCTTTTTAATGAATTTATATTACATCAGTGAACAGATCTTGCTCAAAACACTGCTATTTTACAATTGCAAACACAAACTAGAGCTGTTTTGGACTCTCACTAATGAGACTGATTATGCTTTTAATATTTAATCCGTTCACTGATAATCTTTCTTCTTAGTTTTCAGATCTCATTTTGCACTTCCAAATCGAAACTTTCCTTACAAAAAAAAAAACACTCTCAGAAAATATTGTACAAAAGCTCTCACTGGGGTGGTACCCTTTCAAAACGTACTAGTACATACACTTGAGGTACTAATATGCTGCTGTCAGGGGTAAATAAGGTACAAAGGTGTAGCTTTTGAAAGGGTAGCACCCCAGTGACAGCTTTTTTTACCATTTTTCTTTGAGAGTGTATAATTTCAAAAGGCCTACAGATACAGAACTACTTTTATGCTCCTTATTTGTGTCAACTGAATGATCCTTTGATTCCTTGAAATTACTGCTTTCGTTTTCCTCAGAAAGAAAGTGGATTTTTTAATTTAGTTTTTGGGGAGAGCTACTCCTCTAGTGCTCTAATGCCCGGTACACATTGTATGATTTTGTGCTGTCCCAGATGAAAGATGACCAATCGTGGAGATTTCTGTGGTCGTGGCTCCTAAATGTTGTACTGTGAGAGAGGTCTGCCAAAGACGACCGGACCAAAGAAAGCCTGCAATAATTGGTAACACTTAATTTTACAGTGTCCTTGTTACATGTGTTACATGTACTTACCATAGTAATAACAGTAAATTATGCATAATTACATGCAACTAACCCTCAACCAAAGCCTAATCCTACCCTAACCCTATAGTAAGTACATGTAGTTAATTAATATCACTCAGCACATAAATGTATAATAAGACTGTAACAATGACACCTTAAAATAGTGTAACCCAACAATTTTCTGACAGTGTCATGATCATCTCACAGTGTGTTTGCTTCTACGACCTGCATCTACTGACTATCCAATAAAAATGCAACATGAAATGGCGTATTAATCAGCGCAACATGGCGCTTAAACTTAAAACTACTTACTGTACCTCAAGCTCCATTTACAAAATTGACATGCCAAGTTGGCCTCTTTCACCTCCTTGACCGCATCCATATTCCCCTCTTTCGCTTCCTCCTTTTTTTCAGCGCACGTAAAAAACACAATTGCCAAAGTGCGATTCATCTTGCTCTATTTGTTCACCACTAGCGCATGATGATGATGTTTATTCTTCTATACTAACTTGTGTCACCTACAATTCAATAGGTGTCATCATTATACAGTCTGCATACATGTCATACCCAAGTTTATTATATCCGTGTGATTTTCGAATGAACTTATAGGATTGCCAAAATCACAGGTATAACTCATTAAATCTCTGTCTTAAACCTTCACATCCAGCTATCTGCCAGTCTTCATCCCATCTTGGTTCACCAACCCAATCAGAACATCCTGGACAGACTCCTATTTAGGCCTGGATGCACATCACAGGAGTGTCGTGTCCCGTCGAGGAGCCCTGGAGAAGCGTTGACGTCTCTCACACCACCAGTGTTTGTGTTCAGAGGTGTGAAACTGATGTTTATGGTCTGCCATGGAGGCCGAGCCAAGTGGGACACTCCGGGGATCACAGACGGGAGACCTAGGGCAGCTGTCAGCCTGATGACAGGAGGACAGTGTTTAAAGATCACCCCCTGTTCCTCTCCTGCGATTCTGGCCACCCTTTCAAGTGCTCTCTCTCCCTACATCCCATAGATAGCTGCATTTCCTAAGTACACGGCTGGAAGACCTGGCTCTCCTGAGCCGAGATTACATAGCCTACATTCCCATTGATGCACGGACACAGTCCATGTGCCTGGCCTTCGTATAGAGAGAGAAGCTCCATACCTCATCAAAGTGAAATCCCAAGATGTCTTCAAAGCAGCCCAGACTCTGCAGGCTGTGTGGGAAAAGGTCACGGATTCAAAAGCACAGGATTGCTGCATGAGTTATGTTCGGCAAGACTGCTTTCACATCAAGAGCTAAATGTGATTCATTATGGAAGTGAATCAAAACTTCATTAAGAATGTGTCATTGTACTAATAGCACAGAGACCCATTTTAATACAAAATACTTGCAAGTGATTGTTAATTGAACATTCTCTGAGCACCTTTTTTTTTTTCCTATTGTAGACTTTCCATATGTCAAGATCAGACGTGTAGTGGTTTGGGGCAGTGGAAGCAAATGTTGTGTTTCCTCATTACCATGCAACCACTGAATTGCATTAAAATGGGAGCTTTAAGCAATAGTTCGCCCATAATTAACTAGGTCACTTTCCTTTCAAACACTATATTTAGCCATGTCTATTAGATCAAATAATATTGGTTCTTGTGTGTCATTGATATCAAACCCAGTGTGGCACATCTTGATGTGTGTGAACAAGAATAAGAGTTAAAGCAGAAGGAAATTTACAATGAGCAAAAATCCAATCTATTCCTCACACAAAGCCATTGCTTCAGAAGACTTGGAATACAGTATAAATCAAATTGTTTGAGCTTGACAGCATCCAACCCCATTGCACAATGTAGACAATCTTGTGTCTTCTTTATAAAAAAATCAAGTGAAGCCCATGCCAATCGGTTTGTTTTTATTGTTTTGTGACTGAACACATTTGCCATTGGACAAAAACATTTTCACATGAGTCAGAATGTATAGAATAAAAAGGTCTTGTAGGCGAAGAGAGTGTTTGTGAAAACGCAGAACGTCACTGTGATGTTTGACATTTTAAAGGCTATTATTCAAACAATGTGAACGATACATATCAGGGAAGTAAAATTATAAATAGTTTTCTTGTGTGTCATTGATATCAAAGCTAGTGTGGGACATCTTGATCGGCCACGTGTTAATTTGTGTGAACAAGAATGAAGAGTTACAGCAAATATTCAATTTCCATCAATTCCTCACACAAAGCCATTGCTTCAGGAGACTTGGAATACAGTATAAATCACCTTTTTTGGGCTTGACAGCATCCAACCCCATTGCACAATGTAGACAATCTTGTGCCTTCTTTTTTTTTTTTTTAATCCATGTCAGTCTGTTTGTTTCTATTGTATAACCCATATGCCATCATATTCACATGAGACAGAATGTATAGAAAAAAAAAGTAGGCGAAGATGGTGTTTGTGAAAACGCAATGTTTGACATTTTAAAGGCTATTATTCAAACAATGTGAACGATACATTTCAGGGAAATAAAATTATAAATAGTTTTCTTGTGTGCTTTTGATATCAAAGCTAGTGTGGCACATATTGATCGGCCACATGTTAATTTGTGTGAACAAGAATGAAGAGTTTATAAAAAAATCCATGTCATTCTGTTTGTTTTTATTGTATAACACATATGCCATCATATTCACATGAGTCAGAATGTATAGAAAAAAAAAAAAGGCAAAGAGAGTGTTTGTGAAAACGCAATGCTATTATTCAAACAATGTGAACGATACATTTCAGGGAAATGAAATTATAAATAGTTTTCTTATTTCACCCACGCTGATTATTTACCCACACCATCCATTCAGTCCAATGCAGTTCAACCTGACAGGATGTGTTTGACAAATGAAGAGTAATTGATGCAGCCGTTGGCGTCCTCTTGTCCGGCCATCAGTCGATCCACCTCATCCTCGGTCATCCGCTCTCCCAGCGTGGCCAGAACGTGCCGAAGCTCGGCCCCCATGATGGTCCCATTGCCCTCCTTGTCAAAAACTCTCAGTCCTTCCACAAAATCCTCAAAGTTGCCCTGATCCTTCGAGCGGGAGATATGCTGCAGCATCGGCAAGAAGGTCTCAAAGTCCACCAGCTTGGCGTTCATTTCCTCCGGTCTGGGTTTTCCCAGGACCTTCAGCACATCTGCGTTGGTCGGGTTCTGGCCCAAAGCTCGCATCACGTCCCCGCACTGGGCGTATGTAATCTTCATTTCTCCTTTCGGCGTGCGGTCGAACAGTTGAAATGCCTCCTTGAACTCTTCGATCTGGTCCGCGCTGTACTCCAGCGTGATGGACTTGGGATCGAACGCGGGCTCAATGGGAACTTCGGGCTCTGGCGGAGGAGCCGGTTTGGGGGTCGTTGGAGCCGGAGCGGCTTCTTTCTTGGGTTCAGCCTTCTTGGGTTCTGGCTTCTTGGGCTCGACTTTCTTGGGAGCCATGTTGCTGATGTGAGGAGTCTCCTGGATGAGTCAGAACAGCAGAATGGATGGCAGGGAGCAGCTCAGGGCAGATTGTCGGTTAAAGCTTTTATATCATTTGACCCCAGGGAGGAGAGATCAGCCTGACAAGCAGGTCCTATAACACACTATAAAAGGAAGAAATCCAAAATAGACCTGAGCGTCAACAATGAGCTATTGTTCCCAGCTGCCACTGGTAGTGACAGAGAGACTCCTTTCAAAGCCCTGGGTTTACACAGACTGAACATCTCATTCATGAGCAATGCCTGTATTAACAACCAACCATCCAAGCATTCTCAATACTGAACCCGTTCTCCTGAAACATCGGATGCGTGTCAGAATATGTTCACATATGTAGATATTATCACTGTCGGTCTGTACTCCTGCAAAATAACGCTAGCTATATGGCTTTTTTTTTATTTTATTTTTTTTATGTGTATCTACTACCAAACAAGTAATTTGTCGTTTTAAATGTTAACTTTACTTAACAATTTCAAGCATATTGTTACCAGTGTCTTATTTAATCCGAGGATCGATTCTAGGCCAAATATAACAACAGTTAGTATTTTGAGGGAGTGTGTGACAGCTGGACTTTACAACAAGCTGTTTAAGGCCTGAGATATAAGGAGGAATGTGTTTGGTTTGGCCATCTGAGTGTATACAAGCAGCAAATGTCCTTACTGGATTGGTTTGTAACACTGAATTTTGTCATCAATCCACTTACAGTAGTCAAATGTGACAATCAAGTCAATTCCTCAATACACATTGTTTCAAAGCAGCTCTACAGAAAATCATGATGTTCATGTTTACATATGCATTCCTTATAGTTGCGTTTAGCAGATAATATAGTTCACAATTTTAGATGATATAAACAATCAAGCAGTTAACATGAGTGTACTGTATGCATGCGAATAAAGTTGGATATATACAGTTCTATATCTAGTTTACATTTTGTGTTAATATAAACAATCAAGCAGTTTTGCTTTATAGTGTATATCCCTCTACTTGTGTATGATGTATGTTTATACAATATATCCAACTTTAAATAGAGCTGTGTGATAGATTTGCAATATAGTATATAATGTGTGTTTGCAGGTGAATTTGAATGATATTGACATTGCAACTGCAACTGAAGCAAACTTTGATATTATATACATAATACCAGGACATCCTGCACCTTTTTTCACAGAAAGAACACTTTCTTGATTGCATGCATTTGTTGAGTAACACAGATAGTGTGTGACCCAGCAGTGAGTTAAATCACTCAACTCCAAGAGCTGTTCAGATGAGATCACATCACGCTGCGTTCTGTCCTCTGAGCAAACACCTCAAGCAATCAAATACGTTTCAATATAAAACCATGACGGAGTGCAGAGGCCAGATGGATGTCTCGAAGGTGTGTCGAAATCAGAGTCATTGCTACAGATATTTACGTATTCCTTGAAGGCACATTTCACTCAAAGCGTATGGATGAATATGCCATCAAACACCATACGACACGAGAGTGTGAAAATCCTTCCAGTGCATTTTCTCAAGAAATATGAGCATATTTAGAAAGATGGAGTATCACATTTAAATGCCATATGTTCTATCATATGCATTACTGCAAAACCGCATTAAAAGAGATTGCCTGAAAGAGCAGCACTGCATATTAAACGGATGGTTCATCCAAAAATTATTTATTTTTATTTTTTGATTGCTATACTGATATTCTTACCATGACAAAACAAAAGGCGACAAAAGTAAAGAAAAGCACTTATTAAAGTCTGTGCGACTCATGCACCTTTTATATTTCATCAGTCATCTGTTGTTGCATGGAAAAGAGCTGCATGAAGGTTCTTCCTTTTATGTTCCATAAAAAAAAAATGATGATAATAATAGCATCATTCAGCTTGCAGCAACATGAAGATGAGTGCAAATAATGATGGAACTGAAATACTCTTTTAAGAGCATCCAGCACCTGCTCATCTGCACCTAGCAATCTATATTCTTCTCAACAAAGTCACCTCTAATATCAGATAATGCCGGCACACATTTGCTTTCATCAAAATGCAAAACCGCATTCAGATGTACAACAACGACAACGGCGAGAGTGCTGATAGTGGCCAAATGTGTGTTATGTAACCGGGTAGACTTTCCCCTGTGCTCTTCAACTTAAAGGCTTCATAAATATTTATTTGCTGATGAGGGACCTGCACTTCTTTGTTCACATGGAAATGATTCAGTGCGCCTCTAGAATGAGATGACAAAGCTTGATGGAAATGCATCGAGAGCCACTGAGTGTCCTTCTGAATCTTCTCTTCATCGGGCGAAGGTTAATCAGTGTGCAGTGGAGCTCGTCTACTGTGGAGAGCAATGAAAGGGAAAATGTGCTGCGACGAGGAAATCTTTCTAATCAACGTACACTGCGACGCAAAGATCTGAGGGTTTCTTTTGGAAACTCTTTCTGCTGGATGCGATATCTGAGCTGTTTAATCACACCTGATAACAGGTGAATATGCACACAAACATACAAGACACAAATGTTTCACAATCACTGCTGCATTTCACAACAACGTATTGTACTGATCATATGTGAATATTCATCACAGAATGAGCTATTTGAACATTAAATGTTATTAAGGATGTTTGGTGGGCATATATTGGCTGTTAAATGGCTCTCAAAATTGCATTCAATCATAATTTAGGGTTTAACACTACTTTTAGATTATAAGGGTTTATACTCTATTTTTATTTTCTACTATTTAGGCCAAATTGTAAGATTTATTGAATTGCGTATAAAACTTCAATTCATTTGGATTGCACAGTTTTAACAAATAAACTGGTCAGACTTCTGTAATAAAACACTGAATGTGTTCTAAATACACAATAACCAGTTATTTATCATCAAAAAATCATTTTTTTTTTTTTATCTCATACATTTTAACTAATTTAATATTGCTTTAATTCACCGAATTTTACAAAATATATTGATTTTTGTTAACAGTTAGCATGAGACAAAATTGCACATATCATATACAATTGTAGTCATAATGTCCATCCTTAATACATACATACTAAAAGTCATAATGTCATTATGATTTTGCAGGATTGGTGTTTTCTCTCGTCACAAATGAAGAAATTATCTCACTCGAAAGTCGTCAAATAACCAGATCAAATGACATAAATTGGTGTGTCAAGATAACACACACACACACGACAGTAAACGTATACAAGGATTAGTTCACCAAAAGTGTTTGAATAGACTTTGAATGGAGTGACAGAAATCTCTCAGACTTCATTAACAATATCTTCATTTGTGTTTCCAAAGATGAACGAAAGTCTTATGTGTTTGGAATGACAAGAGGTTGAGTAAATGATGACAGAATTTTCATTTTAGGTGAACTAACCCATAAACTTGTTTGTTTGTCACATTTCCAAAATTCCCATTTCATTGCAGTGGATTTGCACAAACAGTGTTGCATAAACAGCTTAGACCAGTCTTAAAAGAGAGTCATCTAAAGTTTTTCATCAAGACTGACTTTAACTTTTTAAAGTCAGTTACATAACATGGTAGATTGGTCTAATTCGAATAGAGAAAGTAAACACGGTTTGAAATCAAACACCCTGTAACCAATCAGATCAACGTGTGATCGTCAACGAGTGGATCTCTGAGCTGAGTGAGTGAGTGGAGGCGGGGCTCATTTGCATATCCATAGAACCACGTATACTAAATGAGGCAAGGGTGTTGAGTTACAGTCAAGCGAAATTTAAGGCATGAAGACATTTTTTTCAAAGAAAAATGATTTAAATATGTCATTTTGGTGATCAAGGGTGAGTTTTAAGGGATAAAATGATTTACTACAGGGGGACTTTAAGACACAGTCTTAACATAGTGTCTAAGATTATGCAACGGGCCCCAAGTCTCGATTTCATCTGAAGTCAATACACTACAGGACCGGATTGGAGAAACCCTGGAATCGAGACCGCTGTGCGAAGTTTGATGTTTTTATGGATGTTGTCAGATCAATGCGACCTTTTGACAGGAATGCCCCAGATCAATGACCTCTGACCCTTCATGCTGTCACTTATAACAGTGCCTTCATCTTTACTGATGGACTACACATTAATGGTTACAAGGTCATGACCTCTGCTTTCTTCTCATACATTCGTTTCTCCGTAATCCAATTGGCAAATGATGAATTAATGAACCTGATCTATTTCATCTGTAAGAGCGAGGGCATATGAGGATGAGACCGATTTGAAGTGCTAATCTATTGCAGCGACTATCATTTTTTGCACACCATGCAATTCATCATTTCTGACGGAGGCAGTCAAACCGTTGTCTCGCATAATTGCGTTATTCATTTACCTCCGCCTTTATTGATCACGCTGGTCCGTCTCAATCTCTTACCCGGAGAAACTGGATGTCTGAGCTCAAGGGTTAAGAGCGTAATGTTATCTTCGAGGTCAGCAGAGGCGGCGTGGCTCGACAGCTTGTCTATGCTTGTTAAACTGGGGCTTTGTGTGAATGTTGAGTGTGAGTTAGTGGAGACCGCTGTTTGGAAATCTAGCGAGATGCTTCGCTATCATTAGCCGCGTTTCTACTGTCACTTCCGGGGCTTCCTCGGGCCAACAGTCAGGGTTTTGTGGTCCAAAGAGGGCCAGTTCGGGCTTGAGGAGTGGTCATGAATGATTTCATATACCAGCTAACATCAGCATTAACGACTTTTAAAATCATTTTCGCTCAAATCTGACTTTCAGACATCAGCGAGTGTTTGAAATAACTTCTGTTTGTGATCTGATGTCGATTCGGATCAGAAATATTTATATCCGATGCAAAAGACTATGCGCACTAATCATTACCATAGTAAACATGGTAAATACGACCGCTTGAAGAAATCAGACAAATCATAAAGGCTATCATCACAATCGTGTATTTATTTTATCTGTCAGTACGACTCATCTCTTTATACCGGACTGTCTGATATCCATATTTAGCTCTGCATATGACATAAAATAAAGCAACTCTGGTTTTCCGGGAGCTTCCTCTGTTTCTCTAACTGAATATATCTGTATTGGGACTGTCACTGGAGAGAGTGCTAAAGCTCCTCAGGTCGTATTTTTGATGGAAAATGTGTAGAAATGATCCTTTTTCCTAAATATGATATAAACACTGTACTGTGACTACAAATAAACAGAAACTGACGCGACTGAATAAGTGTCCTCTTTCTTTTGTGAAATAACGGTAAATAGAAACATTATTTCTGTGTGTTGCAGATTTGACACAAATTAATTAATTATGATCAATGTATCACTTAATATTGTAAAACTGTGGTGAAATATAGATGCTCGGGTTTTAAATCTTTAAGTAAACATCAAAAATATCAACAAATGCCACTTTAATCATGTTTGTTTTGTGATCTTGCTAGTTTCCAGTGATTTCTTTCTGATTAGTTTTTTCTGATAAAACTTGTTGGTGAAATGATGGGTTTGTGTGACGTTGATACTTTGTTTTGCCCAAATTCAGCAAAGACGTTTGCATATCCTATAATACATTGACAATGTTGTCCAGATTGGATGTAGTTATTGTAAACTTATTGTGTATTGTCACCATCTTAACAACAAGCTCATATCAGAGTCTATTCAACTGTGCTTCAAGACTTTTATGAACATGAATCAATTAAAGGCTCTTTATTTTATTTATTTTTTATTCAGGTTTTACAAAATGCCTTAATAATCCTTTTAATTGCATAACAAAAGCTGGAGAGCACAGGGAAAATGGCTTTTTTCAGCTTTCTACCAAGTTTGTTTCCATTGTTCAGAAGTGCATTTCCCAAAAGCCTTGTTAGCGAACTATGGTCGCAAGTTCCGTTAACGGCGGACTTCGGGTGTCACGAATCAATGGATGCAATGATGCACACGACGAACGGAGTAGAAGACAAAACCATCTTTAATAAATCCAAAACAGAAAGCTCAGGAGATCATTGGAGAAACTGGTAACGCAACCACATGTATAACACCATACCATGAACAAAGGTAAACTCAAGGCTTATATCCATGTGGAGCAATCAGGGAGAACAGAAAGAGGTGTGATGAACACGAACTAATTAACAACCTAAGAGTCTAACTAGGGAACTATGGAACTAGGAAAACAGAAACAGAAACTCGCTCGCTCGCTCACTCACTCAGAGTTTCCACAGTTTTCACAGTTATATGTGGGTGTTTTGTCCATCCAGACACATAGCTCTTAAGCCCAGAGATAAGGTTATATGTGTGTGTGAGTCCCCGGCGGGCTCTGGATCTGAGACGTGTGGAGAGCAGCTGAGGGTTCAGGAGATCTCAGCGCAGAAGAACATCACTGATGTTCATGCTGACATTTCAGCAGGACGCCGAGGAGCTCTAATAAAAGAGCAGCTGATCCCAAGACTCAGACACACACACACCACACACACACACACACACGAGATCTCGGTCACACTGGGGCCAGACCACTGACAGCTGGCCCACACACAACCCCAGTGCTGGAAACACTCACAGGGAAGATACTTTGAGTTCGTCAAGCTACAAGAATTCAATGTGGTTCCCAACACTCTATTTAACCCTATATTATATTGTATACACATATTTCTAAAGCCTTTAAATGATCCGCATGCTGAAAGTTATGAAGTTATACATGAATTTTGAATTCTCGTCTTAGGACAACTTTTATGAACTTTTTTGATCCACTTCAAATATTGACTACTGTAGTTTAGTTAGAATTTAGTTTAGATCTAAGTTTCAAGTTGTTTAACCCTATAAAGCCTGCTGTGTTATATTTAATACACACATTTCTACATACAACTTTGATTAACTTTTTTTCATTATATTTTTTTTCAAACTATAGAGCTTTGATCATAAAAAAACATTAAAATATCATGTTACTAATACATATTATTGGCAGATATTGATATGCATTTTATGCTGGTATATTCTAGAATGTTTAAAATATCTCATTGTTATACATTACAAGCATCAGAATTGCATCTTACTTTCTGGCCATATACATATCAGCGACTTATTTCTTTGAGCCTGTTACTCTTGACTCTCTGACTAGGATTGTCTCAGTTTTGAAACCTACCAGCTGCTTTCAGGATGTGATTCCTACTAGATTTTGTAAGCAAGTATTTTGTGCTATTGGTCCAGACTTGTTGTCTATTATCAACAAATGTCTTTATACTGGGGTTGTTCCAAACAGCCTGAAACATGCTTCAGTTCTGCCCAAACTTAAGGGGTCTAAATTGGACTCGTCAATCCTGAGTAACTATCGCCCTATTTCAAATCTGCCCTTTATCTCGAAAATTCTGGAAAAAGTGGTTCTGAGTCAACTCCAGTCTTTTTTAACTGATAGTCAGATTTATGAGAAATTTCAGTCCGGTTTTAAATCACGTCATAGTACTGAATCTGCACTTTTAAAGGAGACATATCATGCTTTTAAATCGTTCCTTTTTACATATAAATAATACATTTGTAGTCTATATAAAGGGGAACTGCAATGTTTGGGTCTGAATTCCTCATCATTATAGCTCCACAGGCCCCTTTTCTGATGTGCGTCTGAGAGCAACTCGTTTTGGTGCGGTCTCTTTAAATACAATTGAGACACTTCAAACCCCGCCCCCTCTCCAGGATGCAGAGGTGACACTCGGTTCAACTCCACCCCGTTCGGCCATTTTTGTAGTTTGATAGCAGAGATACGATTATCTAGCGGCACAGAAACTTTTTATTCACACGTTATTAACAAAATGTCAACAACGGAAGACTTGTCCAGCCAGCCTTACATGTTCGAGCCAGAGTCGGAGCCGGAGCGAGATGAAAATGAAGACGACGAACCTGCAGAACAACGTCTTCATATGGATGTATCGCAATGGTGTGTTACTGTATTTACACATGAAACTTTGGTCTTCCGACCTTTTACCACCGTGTCGATTTATTTTGATTAATATGTGCGAGGGAGAGAGAGCACGACAGCGTCTAGTTTGGAGACGGTGTCTTGTTTACAGTTCCGCCTGGCTCCGAAGAGAGAGAGAGTGCGTGCGCGCGACCAGGTCTCTCTCTCTCTGCTCGTTCTTTCAGTTAAACATGCGCACTGTCACAAGCGCGGCAGTTCATCTACATTAGACGGTGTAATGAAGCGTGTGGGTTACTACATCCAACAACCGAACATTTTAACTTACCCTCTCGTAACTTCTGCATCTTTTAGCTTGGACTACAAAATCACAGCGAGAAATAAAGATGGAGGATTGCTCGAAGTGTTGGGCTGGAAGTCAATGTCCTTATTTGGCAGTTCCGCTGCAAATACTGTGACGTAATAGTTCACAAAACGTCATAGATAACAGAAAAATCGGAACAGGTTGAAAAATAAGGCCAAAACAGAAAATAAAGATATCAACGAAGCACCTGAAGAGAATAATTTAAACTTTTCTGTACTTCTAAACACTCCAAATATACAACAAAATGCATTTAAGGGCTAAAAAAGTGGATTTAGCATGATATGTCCCCTTTAAGAGTCGTGAACGATATAATGCTCTCCACTGATACTGGGCAATCTGTGGCTTTGGTCTTGTTAGATCTCAGCTCTGCATTTGATTTGGTTGATCATAATATCTTAATCTCTCGTCTCGAAGCGTCCACGGGTTTTCGGGGTACTGTTTTAAATTGGTTCCGCTCATATTTGTCTAATAGAAGCTTCTCTGTTCACATCGGGCAACAGTGTTCATCCAAAATGAAACTGGGGTCCGGTGTTCCGCAGGGTTCTATTCTTGGCCCGGAATTGTTTAATCTGTATATGCTACCTCTGGGCTCCATTTTGTCTAGACACGGAGTTTCCTTCCATTTGTATGCTGACGACACTCAAATTTACCTGCCTCTGAAGCATGACGACAAGTTTGCTTTAAAACCTCTAATTAGGGTGACCAGACGTCCCGAAAAATTCGGGACAGTCCCGAAATCTAAGCTGTTGTCCCGAATCCCGAATCCGGCCCTAATTGTCCCGAAAATTATACTAAAGCAAATTCTTGAGTAGTTATTGTCTGATAAAACATTAAAAACTGTCCGTGGAGGTTGAGTCGTCCTGCAGCCAGCCCCCGCCGGCTGCTCATTGGCTGCAGCATCTTCTTTTTTTTCTTTTTTTGAAGTTCTACAAAGATACCGTAGGCGCAAATTAAAATGCATTGATAAGCGAGCGCGAGTTGTCGCAGCCGCGAGTACAGAGAATGTGCAGGCAGCCAGTAAAGGAGTGATTGATTGGTCGCGGCACTGTGTGCAAAAAAAACTTCGGCCTAATGTCTGATGTTGGGTTACACAAAGCAAATCATCTACACAATTAGTTTTCTTATTTAAAGGTGCATAGCGCAGGTCTCTGAGTTTTTGCAGAACTATGCCCCCCTCTGGCGACAAATGAAACTGCAACACTGCAACTGAACGCGCATGACGTCACGCCCAGTCTCAAATTCGGCCCGAATCCCTCTTATTTATTTAACTGTACAGGATTATAGAGGCAATCGCAGTGATCAGAGAAGGGCTCATTCAGCCCATCAGGCAATTGTTTAAGCATGTATGGGTTAGAAAAACGAGTATTTTTAACATGAAAAGTTGCATAATGCACCTTTAATGACCGACAATTTCGTCATAATAATAATTTTGGCATAAGGCTTATTAGCGTTAGACTATAGCCTGAAATGTCTGATTTACGCACTGTTACAACAGTCTTTTTTTTTTTTTTTTTTTTTAATGATTTTAATGTTGTTTTTTTGTGGCAGACTAAATATTAATGACAGACTGTTGATCTTTGAATAAAAATATGTTTGGTTCAGGTTTGAAAATGAATTTTATTATAGGCTATGTAGTCTAATATCATAGTAGGACTACCCCAAAACCTCCCCAAACAACACTCCCCCCTCCGTCACTAAGGTCGGGGGATTCAAACTCTCTGTCTGTCCCACGAACCAGACTAAAAAATAGGGGTGATCGTGCTTTTGCAGCGTATGGATCCAAGCTATGGAATAGCTTACCGCCGCATATTAGATCTGCACAAACTTTGTCACTTTTTAAATCTTCCTTAAAAACGCTTTTATTTTCATTAGCTTTTAAAATATCTTGATATGTGTATTTTCTGTGGGTATCTCTTGTGTACTATGTTGATATTGTGCTTGTTTTATATCTCTTTTGCCTTGTTAAGCACTTTGGTCAACGCTAGTTGTTTTTAAATGTGCTATACAAATAAAATTGTATTGTATTGTATTGTATTATCTTTGTTCCCCTGAATAGTTTTTTGTTTCCTCCTCCAGTATGAGCTCCATACTCTCAATATATCAAACAATATGAGACTTAAACACAATACATTGTGTGTCATGATTTGTTTCTCCAGCATTTATCTGCCAATAGAAATTATACAGATATCCATTATCTAAACTTAAAGAGATAAATTTACCCTGAATGCACTAAAATGAATCACACTTTAAATGAGAGAGAGGCTATGTTAGGACAGTTTGATTATTGCCTCAGTTTATTAGTTTCAAGTACAATGCAATGCAATGTGACAAAACCCAGCGGTGTGATGTTGTGTTGGGCTACATGGCTTCTCGTGGGATAAAGTAGCTTGTTACTGGAAAATGTACACCGTTTTAAAAGGAGCTGAGCTTCTAAAAATGTAGTAGAGTTAGTTCATAATGTAACTCTGACAGCAGCTTACTGTTCACTTTAATGTGCAAAGTTGCACAGCATGATTGCAGACACTTTAATAAAATTAGTTCATTTTATTTTTCTAACAAGGAACTATGGGGTGAATTTCACTATCATACTCTAAAAAATGCTGGGTTGTTTTAACCCGAATTTAGGTCAAATATGGACAAACCCGAACATTGGGTTAAAAATGTCATTTAAAAATGTAACCCTAAGGCTGGGTTTGTCCATATTTGACCCGAAGTTGGATTAAAACAAACCAGCATTTTTTAGAGTGCAAGAACATGTCCAGGTCAGATTCCACACCATTATCAGAATAAATGTAATGTTTAAAGTTGAGAGAAGTTTAAGAAAACTGAAAAGATATGTATTTGCCTTGTGACGTTTTAGTTACAATAATAAAAGGTGCACTGGTCAGTATATCAGATTCACTGAAAAAAATGACTTTTGCATTAATAACTTTTCACAACAAAATTTTGTGTTAGAACAACTTTTCCGTATTGTTAACTTGTTGGCTAAACAAAGTTTATTTTTGATTTTTACAATGATTAGTCGTACACCCATTTCACACTCGAAGTCTTAACAGTGTTTTTTTGTTTTGTTTTTTAACAGGTTCACACTGCACACCATTGTTTTCACTTCATTTTGATGTCAACTAGCAGTCAATATAGTATTAGTAGACTGTCTGCTTAATGTCTTCTAACACTTTATTTTGATGCTCCTAGACAGACATTCTACAGACTATAAGTAACATGTCAAATTATTCTACTAACCCGAACCCTACCAGTCTACTAATACTCTAATGAGTCCACCGACTGCCTTTGATGATTTCAAACAGAATATAAGCTCTAATTCTAGGATTTCTATTCACTAAAGCCAGTGATTCAGCCGAGGTTTGGGAGATGCCGATGCGCTTATACCTCTGACTCTTCAGTGTCAGTTTAAACATGCTTTCAACTTAGAAATCATCTGGAAAATCAGCCAGTGTGACAACGGCATTAGCAGTCGGCGACGATTCATGTATCTGTCGAGTGAAAGTGTTTGAGAACAGGCAGGGTCCTGAGATAAAGCGAGCAGTGTTTGGATGCTCATATTTTTGCTCCCGTGAAGCAACCCACTTCATGTAAAATAAAACAGTTTTTATATGTACATAATTTCCCAAATATTATTCAAAAGTGCTATGTGTAAAATGTTATTAATGGGCCTATATAGTGCACCTTTAAAGCCATTCCCCTGACATACTCCAAATTCTCATTAATGTAACACAACAACAACAACAAAATCTTATTCTCATTACGGTAATGTATCTGTGAATCCATTTGACACACTATTTCTCAACATATATGAAGACATCTCAGGCTCCAGTACAGTGTTTTTCAGTACAGTGTCCAGCGGTTCACTTCCTATAATGCAGTAAGGCATTTATGTAGCTATACAAATAGAGCAAGGTGCAAATCATTCCTAAATATTGTTCCCATGCCGGGAATCGATCCCATTGAAACAAAAATGAACTTTATGGAAGGGTCTGCCAAATACATAAACACATTATTTTCCAATAAATGCATACGCTTTTCTTATGGCACAGCAGACCGTTAATAATAACATTATTATTATATACATTTCAGAATTGTGTCCTTAACAATCCAGGTACACTGCAACTCAGTGATCCATGTAAAATGCTTACTTCTCTCACTTTCACAAAGAAAAGCTTGGATTACATTTCAATTTAACAATGACTGAGGAAACAATACCATTTCAGTGCAGCTTTACCAATCAAGAAAACATAATCATTACCATGTAGAGGATGATGGCCTTTCATTGCACCAATACAGAATTAAATGCACGCTCATTTCAAAACGAGAAAATGTACAAAACCTTTTTTTGTTTCTCTCATTGCACCAGACGGAAGGACTCGTATCATCATGTCATAATGAACAAATGAGCATAGCTTGAACTGTTTCACGGACATCTACAAACAATGTAATTAAGCGTGTAAATGATCAATTGGAGCCTCTTTCCTGCATTAATACTTTACTTTCTTAATTTCGCATGTGAACATTGTGCTGCTCATTTGCATTTTTTGCCATTCCTGTCTCTTTCCTTCATCCTGATTGGAATAATAGAATTTGAAAAATTACAGAAATGAAAGTGCATTTCACAGTCTACTGAAGCAAGACAAGCCATTTGAAATTAATCAAAGCATAATGCAGTTTACAATGTGGTAAAGCGTCGCTGTGGGTTGAAATGAGGCGGACTTCTTCCACACCGCATCTCAAGCTTCTGTCTCTATCTCTGAATCCTGATCCAGGCCACTCTAAAGGCCAATGTAATTCTGGGATGTTGGTAAGTGGAAGCTTCCTCATGTCATGGTTTATAGTTCTGTCGGGGTTGAGAGAGCGGCGTGTTCGGAGCATTTCGGAAAAGCACAAATTTCCGTCTGGTATTGAGCCATTGAGCTGGAGTGGATCTTTAAAAGTTGATCGTGTCCCAGAGGTTCTCGTCACACTTTACAAACCTCTCTGACTGTTGCCACAAACCGTAAGTCTGCAGCAAGCTTTATTTAGGGATGGGTACAACATCAACATGTTGGTGCATGAATTTCAGGTCACACACACACACACACACACATATATATATAGGCTCATTGGAAAAATCTACCTATACTGTACTTGTACATACAATATCACTGCATTTTTGAGCTGAACTGAACATCTAGTGGCAGTAAAACGGTAACACTTTATAACAACTGCACGCTATTAATCATTAGTTAAGCATTAGTAAACAGTTCATTCATCATTTATAAAGCATTAACAGACATTAATAAACAGTTTATAAATGCAGCTATAAATGCTTTATTCTTGATTTATAAGCATATCTATTATGTGTTTAATAATTGTATTTTCATACTTTATTAATGATCAATTTATCATTTCTAAATTAAGTATTGCATTATTTACAAACCGGTTATTTAGGAGTTGTCAGTGGTTCATAAGATCATTTAGAAAGTGTAAGTAAATGATTAATAAACTGTTTAAATACATATTATTATTCAGACATATAGTAATAGTTACTTAGTGTGTTAATAAATGCTTTATTAACATGTATTTCTACTGTAATTCAGGGTTAATTCAGGTAGTTATAAAGCATTTAGTAGTGGTCAGTTAACTATTTTTGTGAGCTCATCTAAAGTGAGGACTAGTTATGCTTTGTAAAGCATTTATAAAGGAGATTTAAAGACTGTTAAATATTTATATGCTCTGTATCACTGCGTTGTTTGTTTCCTTTTTCTGTTTAGAAGATAAATGAGTCTTTAAATCTCCTTTGTAAATGCTTTACAAAGCATAACTAGTCCTCACTTTAGATGAGCTCACAAAAATAGTGAACTGACCACTACTAAATGCTTTATAACTCCCTGAATCTACTACATTTACTTACACTTTCTAAGTGAATCATATTAATCAATGCCAACACTTAGTTTGTAAATAATGGTAAATAATGTAACTGGTTTGTAAATAATGCTGTACTTCATTTAGAAATTTAAAAATTGATCATTAAAAAAGTATGAAAATACAATTATTAAACACATTATAGATATGCTTATAAATCAAGAATAAAGCATTTATAGCTGTATTTATGAACTGCTTATTAATGTCTATTAATGCTTTATAAATGATGAATTAACTGTTTAGTAATGCTTAACTAATGATTAATAGCGTGCAGTTATTATAAAGTGTTACCCGCACGGGAGATCAAAACACTTTTATCATAGTGGATGATTTGTAAACTAATACATTTTGAGGTTTGCATCAGATAATCAGTCTTTTCTGCTGTAGTAAACTTGCTCTGAAGCTCACCTGACACTGCACTGTGATGTGAAGCACTCGGGTACGAGTCTGTGATTGGTCACAACCAATTCGTATGTATTTTACGAGGTGGCAAATTTGTACGAATTCATACGATTTGTCTAAACCCCAGTGTTGGGCAGGTATAGGGGCGGGGTCAGAGGTAGGTCATTCGTACAAATCCATACGAATTGGGCAACTCGTAAAATACGTACGAATCAGCAAAAATCGTACAAATTCGTACAAAATAGTCACCTCGTAAAATAAGTATGCATTGCCGTGAGATCGGGTTGGACAATCACATTCCTGTGATGCACAGCCTGTAAGCGATTGGTGAATGGAAACGCCTCTATAGTACGCATTGTATTTATCGTGCAATTATTTATACGCAAAAATGAGTTTTTACGTGCATATGATACGCACTGTACACCTCTTGGGTAGGATAAGTGGTGTGGGGGACGCACGTATGATACGCACGTAAAAACTCATTTTCGCGTATAAATTCAATGCGTGCTAGAGACGCATTTCATGAGATCAGGCTAGTTATGCAAAAAAGGTGTATTAAACGTACTAATAAACTGCATATTTGCATATTGATGTTGCTGCAGTGCTATAACAACTTGCTTTCCCATGCACATCATGCCTAAGAACACCCAAGGCTCTAATCTATGGATGTTACGCTTTGTGCTGAACAAAACAGGAGGGTTTCATGACTCTATAAGTAACCTTACACCTACATGTCTACTAACTCGCATTAGAGTGATAGTAGAGCATTAGTAGACTGGGTTAGGGTTAAGAATAAGTTGACGTGTAGTTGCAAAGTTACTTATAGTCAACAGAATATTCAAAAGGGACCATCAAAATAAAGCAACCAACAGGAGTCATGTGTAACAGAAGCCAGGCCACAAACACACACTGTAATCTTGCACTGCGCTTTTTTTATCCCAAATATAATTGAAAGAAAAACTTGAGTTGAGAAACAGTAAATCACTTTGATTGCAAAAAGATCTGCTTCCATAACGCCTGTCATCACTCCATCCCAGCAGTGCTCAGACGCTCTCGACATCCCACTGAAAAGAGCCTCTTATTTCCTCGCTCCCATCAATCTCATTTTAAGACCCAGCACTCTATAAATACTGCGGTCTGTTGAGTCTCTGTTCGCCCAGAGGTGCGTGTGTCCGCTGACAGCCAGAGAATGCCGGGGAATAAACCCCTCTGCCCTCGACTCGCACCCCCCAGCTAAGAATAAGAATGATGTCCACGTTCCCCTCGCCAAACTGGGAATCCAGAGTGGGAGATTAGTGGAGTCTGCGTGCTATTCCAGACATCTCTCATCCGCTCTCCGTTCTGCTCGGCTGGTCTATTTCTGCAGCCTGACTGCTTTGCGATCGTGGCCGTGAATCCGCCGTACCTGTTTATCCCACCGCGGCTTACATGGGGGTTTGTGCACAGCTTATAGGAGCTTTTTTGTCCCGCAGGCTGGATTGGGGATGTTTACTCCGTCCTGTTAATCCATGCAACACTAGAACCCGGCGTTTCTCCGGGACGAGCTCGTGCTGGGCAGCTCGGAGACTCCCAGCGAGAGGATGACCTCACCTCGGATCGGCTTGGTTGTGTCTTCGGGTCAGGCTGACGCTGTCTGTGAGCGGGGTACAAAACAGGGCCTTTTTTTCTCAACAAGAGCGCGGTGAAAGGAGGAAGAACACTGGATTGTTAACCTAAGGTGGTCAAACTATTAAACTTGTATAATGTTTATCTTTGTTTTGGTTTCCAGTAAACATCTTTAAACCATTTTTTTTTAAAAAAAGAATAACTTGCACAACAGCATTTGAAGGTTTGTTTTCAGAAAATCTATCTTTGTCATTTTTGAAACATGAAAAACATTGGATTGTCAACCTCAGGAAGTCAAACTATTAAACTAGTAAAATTAAAATATGAACTGTTTTGTGCTTTATTTATTTTACAAGAGGCTTGCAATTGTCTGCAACCCTACAACTTTGCTTTATAATATGTATCTTTGTTTTGGTTTCCAGTAACCATTTTTTAAAAAGAATAACTTGCACAACAGCATTTGAAGGCTTGTTTTCAGAAAATCTATCTTTGTCATTTTTGAAACATGAAAACATTGGATTGTCAAACTCAGGAGGTCAAACTATTAAACTAGTGAAAATATTTGAACTGTTTTTTGGTTTTAATCATTTACTGGAGGCTTGCACTTTTCTGCCACAATACAACTTTGCTTTGTATAATTTGTATCTTTGTTTTGTTTTCCAGTAAACATCTTTAAAACCATTTTTAAAAATCACTTGCATTACTGCATTTGAAGGCTTGTTTTCAGAAAATCTATCTTTGTCATTTTTGAAACATGAAAAACATTGGATTGTCAACCTCAGGAGGTCGAACTATTAGTAAAAATGAACTGTTTTGTGTTTTATTTATTCTACAAGAGGCTTGCAATTTTCTGTAACCCTACAATTTTGCTTTATAATATTTATCTTTGTTTTGTTTTCATCTTGAAAACCATTTTTAAAAAAAATGACTTGCACAACTGCATTTGAAGGCTTGTTTTCCGAAAATCTTCCTTGATTATTTGTGGCAGACTTGTCATTTTTGAAACATTGACATTTTATAAAAGTGAACAAAATTTCCCAAACTCGTCTTTACACCTTGGATGGGGCTTAGTTTTGTCTCCGGGCCAGGCTGTCGGTCTAGACTTTGCCAAATTTCTCATCTGACTCTGTTTGTGAGCAGGGAACGAAATAGGGCCTTGAAAAAATACTTTTTTTTTTCCTCTCTCAACAAGTGCTCGGTGAAAAGAGGGAAAACATTGGATTATCAGCCTCAGGAGGTCACATTATTAAACTTGTAAAAGAAAACTGTTTTGTGTTTTATTCATTTTACTGGAGGCTGGCACTTTTCTGCAACCCTATAACTTTGCTTAGTGAGTTTATCTTTCTTTTGTTATCCAGTAAACATCATTAAAAATGCATTTGAAGGCTTGGTTTCAGAAACTAAACTCATCTTTTACTCAGGTTGGGACCAAATGTTGTTTTATAGTTACTGATACATGTATGTTCTTCCCATTAAGTGAAGCAAAGTATTTGTTTGAGTTTTTTATTTTCTTACAATAACTGTTGTGTCAGGGATGAATGAAACAAGTTGTGCTCTGCAGAAAGAATAGAGATGATGTCACTTCCTGGGTGTCGCCAACTAAATAAATGTTACATTGTTAGTATTGAAGGGAACCCTTGTGAAAGACAAGTACACTATGGCAGATTTTTAAAAAGAGTATTATATAAAAGTAGATACTTGAGTGTGAACTGCTCATTATAACTGATAACTTCATGGTATTTGTTTCAGGCACTTAATTGCATGTTAGCTGCAAATGTATTATAGTTTACTTTTATATTTAATGCAGTTAGCTGAACTTTTAGAGAGTTTATTTTGAGTATGACTTCAGTATATCTTTATATGTAATTTCATAATTACTTCTATTGTCTTTGAAATAGGTTTAAAGTGTCCTTCTGAATGTGCTATATTTAAATGACACTATAGTTTAAACTAATCAGGCACTGCATGTGCTTTATTATGTTAGTGAACACATCAAAATAAGTGCACTTCTTTTAAGAAAAATAGTTGTGTATTATCTTTAAAGACGCTTAAGTGGATTTTATTTCATTAACATAACATTTTCTGCAGCTACATTTTTTATATAACTAGACTAGACTTGAAGTACACATTCAGTCAGGTTAAGCGCACATTCAAGGGAAATCATGCAGTTACAACACAAAATGTTGGACACAATTACTGATGAACTGAATATCAATTTAACAGATGTCATCATTTTAGTGATGGGAAACCCAATTATACTTTATTTGTGGAAAGTGTCATCTGCAGCTGAATATTTTAAGCTTATATATTTTTTTTTTTTTTCGCTGTCTACCCAGTCAAGTAGCTTCCGATATCTCTTTTTTTCCCCAGCATTTGTCTCATATTGATTCCTGTTTGATGTGCATCCATGCTAAAGCTGAAATCAGCATGCGTTTGACGCAGTGCTGCCGTTGCTCAGACAGAACTGAGTGAAGCTAAATCAAACCTCATTATGGCTCAGTACTGCTTATTAGCTCATTCATCTTTGACTGTTATTTCCCAAAGTCATCGAGTTTTCTAATTATAAATAAATAATAAACTAAATGGGAACCTGTTTTATTCAATCTGCGCGCATTTTCACGTGATGTACAGTGATTTTGTATAAGCCAATGAGAAATGGCATAATGCAGCACGCAGCGTGCGGCGGCGTAATTGGTATTATTCATAAACACATTTTAGTTGTATTTCGTTTGTCTGATTCATTCTGTGTATATACAGCCTGCAAATGAGTGTCTCAAACAGCAAAAATAGCTTAAATGTCCTAAATACAATATAGCCGTGATACTGTTGGCATTAGCAGGAAACATGAATGCAACTGAAGAGTGTTTTCTTAATCCAGTCCTCAGGCTGTGTAATCTGCATGCCTGTTATCCATGCCAATCACTCGCTTAACTAAGGGTTCCTGCAATGACATCATCAGAATGTGACATCATTTTGGAGGGAAAACAGCATAACTAACATCAGCTAGGGTGAATTCTGTGCTGCAAATATGGAGTAACGCAGTATGTGGACCGCTGATTTACTGAAAGCACAAGTAATGTAGAAAGTTCTGAAACACTTTACCTAAAGCCTTTAATTACATTATAAAGCTGTTCATGGTGTATGTCATAATGCATTATAGCTTTTCATTAATAATTGTAACCAAAGTTAAATGCATTATGCCTTCTAAAGGTGTAACAATGAATAAGTATTATGATATATTACAACTCTGGATGCATTTATTCATGAGAACATACAATGCATTATAAGGTGTGTTAAAAGGCATAATCATTGCATTAATAATACTTATATAATGCATTATGCCAGTGTTTCTCAACTGGTAGATCGCGGCGTGTGTAGTCAACAACATGCAACAACACACATGCATATATATTTAAGAAAAATGTGTTATGTAAGGGATAATGTATAGAGAGGCGGTTGTTATAGCGAATAACAAGCCCGACAGGCTGAACGAGACCCCGACGCGAAGCGGAGGGATCTTGAATCAGCCTGAAGGGCTTGTTATTCGCTATAACGACCGCCTCTCTATACATTATCCCGCTTATTACATGGCTACCTACAAAATAAATAAATAATTTGACACGAATTATTGATTTAAAAAGGAGTTTATTGATTTAAAAACGATTGTATTGCTTCCGCCAAAGAAAATAGTCCGTTCCGCGTCCATAGCAACGCGCTGTTTTTCATGGCAACGGTCTGTTATACTCCGCAGCGGTCTGATATAAAGAAATAACAGACCGCATTCTACATTGGAATTCAGCCAAGCCATGTAATAAATATACATAATGTAGTCAACAACAACAACAAACGTAATTTCACTGATGCAAGACATGTTTTGAAAAACGTGCATTAAAGCTGTTGAATCTTTTGTAAGACGCAGTTTAAATAAAGAATTATGTTGTCAATTAGTAAGTCATGAAATTACTAAAAAGTACCAATAAATTACATAACTGGCACTTTGTGTGTTAGCTGGGAAGGATTTGCATGCTGTTCATTATATTAAGTAAAGTGAGATGGTACTTGTATGTGTTTACCATTTTACTTGGTTTTTGCTGCTGATATATATATATATATAATTCCTTAAAATGACCCACTGTAAAAAGTGATCAGTTGACTTAGCAAAAAAGTGTGGAAACCTGTTGCCTTAATAATTTTAAGTAAATAAATCATGCATAATAAAAAATAAAAAAATAATAATGTGAACTTGGCAATTGCTCATAACTTATTTTTTTTCAATTTAGCATGAAGTTTATTTACTGAAATATTTTAAGGTAGCCTAACAGGTTTCCTCACTTCTTTTTTTTAAGTTAAGTCAACTGATCACTTTTTACAGTGTGGGAAAATGTGGGTCCCTTGCCAAAGTTGAAAACCACTGCATTATACAAATGTCTCGGTTAAAAAGATTTGAAATGACAAACGTTGTTAAATGAATACAGTTATTTGCACATGGTGACAGATGATGTAAAGGGTATCTCCACAGATCCTGAGCTCATGGCAGCGCTGAAGGTTGATGCACAATGACAGACCTACTGCGACAGCTGCGATCAAGAATGGATTCCCGCTCTCATCCCCCATTAAGGTCCACAGTTGTACTGTAGTAAACATCATGTATGGGCTGAGCAGCTGGATGTGATACATCACACAGAACGAGGGCATTATTAAAAGTCGAGGGATGCTGATGAAAGACACGTTCCCCGCTGGATGTTTGGCTTCCCTCTGGAGATCAGGGGAAAGACAGCATCTCACGCTGATCTCTCTGCTGGTTCCCAAACTCCGCCTGGAGCAGCTGCTGGGTGACGTGTTGAGCTCTGCTTTCAATTGCTTCTTTCTGGCTGCATCCAATATCGAATACTTCATACAGTATGTGCATACGATGGAAACTTTACTATCTTACACTCTAAAAAAAATGTGGGGTTGTTTTAACCCAAATTTGCGTCAAATATGGACAAACCCAGCCATTGGGGTACATTTGTTTAAATTAAATTTTTACCCCAACTGTTGGGTTTGTCCATATTTGACCCAAATTTGGGTTAAAACAACCCCAAATTTTTTTGTATAAGGCCACGAAAGAGGATTTATGAATGGCAGAAGCGACACAACTGACGCTGGTAGGTCACATGACAGTAACGGCATAATGTATGTACTAAAGCTGCTTTAAGGCAAGCCTCCAATGTTAGGAAAACAACAGTGTAACACTGCGTTACGCTGGGAAGGAGCAGACGTCAACGGACGAGAGGCTTCACTACGCTGAATAAACTGCTTTTGTGGAAAACAGCTTAGTGTTTAATGAATCGATAGCCTCTACATGTTTGCTCAGAAACATTTTGTATTGATCAGAGTTTACACTGGAAAAAAAACCTTTTTTTTTTTTATAAGAGAAGTCAGGGACTATTTTTCTGACGGTTTTCAGTTTATGGCACTTCTCATTCATTTCTATGGTCTCCGCAAACAGCGATTGGCTGTCGCACAACTCTGACAGGAATTCAATGACGTCATGGCTGTAATGTGATTGGTTAACATGGCACATGTGGGCTTTATACCTGTATGATATTACACTGTTCCCACATTGGATGGATGGATGGATGGATGGATGGATGGATGGATGGATGGATGGATGGATGGATGGAATTTATTTGGCACGACCCTCACAGTGCATTATGGGTATTCTCTTGCCGTTGAGCGTGCATCAGTTGTACACTCATTATTGCAGTGCATTATGGGATTGAATTAGTGTACTCGATAATGTCCACTATGGTTTCGGACACCACTATCAGGGTTTCCACAAAAATATGAAGCAGCACAACTGTTCTCAACACTGATAATAATCATAAATGTTTCTTGAGCAGCAAATCATCATATTAGAATGATTTCTGAAGGATCATGTGACACTGAAGACTGGAGTAATGATGCTGAAAATTCAGAAATTAATCAAACTCGTATACTCAAAAGCTCTCGTTTTAAAGTTATTTGCAAGTTTACTCTCCACATATGCATTGAAATAACGTGTTAAATGCTTTTTAGTTTTCCAAAACAGAATGAAGGAATACATTACACTTTTGGGCTGCATGGTAATCTGCTTAGACTGTTGAACAGAAATAGCTGCTGTGCCCAGAACGCGCTGTCTGCGGATTATGCAAAAACAGCAAACTGCTGCACAGACACCTTTACTGCTCAGACCCATGCGGCATCGCACGAGCTTCCCGACAATAAGAAAACAAAGTGTTCGGCGGTGCGAAATGGTGTTTTGGAGGTGTTGTCTGTTCCCACATCCGCTTTGATGAATTCATCCAGAGCCTGATGTTCCTCACAGATGCAACAGCAGTAAAGTACAACGATAAATCAGTGAGCATATGGTCCCACTGCTATTAGAGTCACAAGATGAATTTAATAATGTTTTAATGAAAGAAATGTTCTCCAAAAACCTCCCACCTTTTAAATAACAAATGGAATCGGGGATATTATACAGACTGTAAAGGGACAGGTGATTATAATGTGCTGGGCTGCACAGTAAATTATTATGTTTGGCTGTTGTGTTTCTGTTTTCATTGTTTTTGGGGTGTTTGGTTTAGGTTTGTAAAGAAATGGTGTAAATAAGTGTTTAAGTAATTATGAGCATTGAAATTAGGGGTGGGAAGTAATAAGCTTTGGCTTTCTCCTGCTCCTTTTCGAACACATTAGTTATTTATTCAAATATTGTGGATAAATACTTTGTTTGTTTTGTTTTGTTTTGTTTTGTTGCTTTGTTTACAACTTATATATGTTAGATTGTATTTTCTTTGTCTATTTGTAATATGTTCGAAACAAAAAAAAAAAAAAAAAAAAAAAAAAAAATCCTGGTCATTTTATGAAAAGATAAACTCTCCATAAAGGCCCGTTCACATGTCTAATATGTCAGAAACGCAAAACATTTCTTGTCTCACCACAGTCAGTTATGAATTACATGCATCATGCAAATGATAGCATATTTTCAATTCTAAATGGCAAAAGTAGTGTGCATCATTGCATGTTATTATCAGTAGCCGAACATTTCTATTGAAAAACAGTTGTCAAATATTAAATGTTTAGCTACTTACATCTCTTTCACTGCTAAAACCAAAGCGTTGGGATTTGCACTCGTCTTCAGTGAACAGTGAGGCCCGCCTTCTTTGATTTGATTGGCCTTCTCAATCATTTGGACTTTAGACATTGAGGCAGAGCAGCCTAAAAAATATAACTTTTCAAACGTGTTGTCATGGTAGACAATTTGGCCATTTCTAATTATCCCACTCTAATCCCCCTCATTAATTGTGTTTCTATTACAGATTTGCAATCCCAGCCACCGCACTAGTCATTATTTTTAATCGAAGGAGACGTTTGCATTTTATCCAAGCATTAATGGCAAGGAAAGCCCCTTATACTTGTGAGTGGCCGCGTATGAGGTGTTGCTGGGTGTTTCTCCCTCATATCTGCTTCGAGTTCTTAATTGTGGCATTTCTTTGTGGTTTAGAATCCAGTATTCTCGTAATTATTTTGTCTTTTATGAATTTAATAAAAAGCGTTGTCTCCTCTTCTTTCCACACCTACCGCGGCATGCACATCAGGTTCAGGTGACTTAAAAATGCGCAAAGACTGTTTCCATTGCAGTTTTGCGAAATATTCCTTTTTCAAATTGCCTGAAAAACCACCTCATGCAAGCACAATTTTTTTTCAGCAATAAATGGGAGTTTTTGCGGAATTGACGTGTTTCCATTGCCTGTATTTTCAATTAAAAATTTAAATGTGCACAATTTGAAGGGTAATGGAAACGCAGCTATTGCCTTGGTGGTTACAGCCCTGGTTTATGAATTCACAGAAAAAGACTTCTTACAGACTTAATTGTAAAGATGTAAACCTCCACACTGACTCCCGGCACACAATGAATCATCCTGGTGGTGTAACAGTAGTGTGTGTAATCCTACATCAACTCTCTCTGAGGTTGTGATAGAATAACTGAATCTCAGACCAAGTGTTTCACATGAGAGATGAGAAAACTCTCTGTTCAGGTGACTCTCAGAAGATTGAATACCCAGTGCTGGCCAAAGACAGCAGTGTTGATGTGTTTGCAGAATATCAATCTCCTGATTGCATTTATATTCATGCAATTGGAATATGCATTTATCCAAAGCGACTCTCATTGCTTTCAAGGTAATCATTTTATCAGTTCATGAAGCCATGGCCCAGTGCTTGCATCATGCTTTACGGTTTGAGCTACAGACAATGTTTTTTTTCAAACTTGTAAGTATTGTATCTCAAAAATGCAAGTTTACAGTTTACTTTGTGTCATTAATGTAAGATTCTAAATCAAACGTTCTGCATAGGGTTGAATTCAGGTTGATTTGAACACTTTTCCCCATTGAGATGGCAGGGAAATACAGTAGTGTCCCAATCAACCTGAATTCACCCTGTAATTTTTGACATTTTAGTTGATAGTTGAATAATGACAAATCAAATAACAATCCCAGTCAAAGAGATATATCTGAAAGTTGAACCTATTTTATGAATAATGTACAGGCCTATTTTTAAATAAAAGTGAGGCTATAATTAATATATTTAAATAGACTGTTGTAACGATTCGGTGTGGCTTAACAACACACACTGCACAAAGAGATTCAAGGAAGTAGTATTTAATAAACTCAAAAACCGCTTCAGGAAAACCACAGGAGATATAATAAGTCTAACCTTAAACATACTGTCACGTTTCTGTTTGTGTTTGGACTGTTTTTGTGATTTGTATTCAGTTCATCATTAATTCATCTGTCTCACCTGTGCCCTGTTAATCACCTCATCTAGTAAGCTCGTTTGTTTTTGCCCCAGCTGTGTCATATTTCCCTGATCTGTTTCCTTGTGTATTTTAGCCCTGTGTGTTCCTTCAGTCTTTGTCTGTCGTTGTAGTGTCAAGGTCAGTATTGAATATCCTTGTATTCCTGAGTTTCTGAAGTTCCTGAGTATTCCTGTAATCTGAGTTTGTGAATAAACCAGATGTATTGAAATCCTGTCTCCTCGTCTTCAACCTGCAAAACCCTGACACATACTGTATGTAAACATGCCAAACACTGAACAGAAAGTACTCAGAGCTTAAATGCACGTGGAGAGTTAATCAACTGAACAGAAACAGGTGCGCAGAATTAATTAACAACCAAGGAAACTAACTAGGGCACAAAGAACACAGGCAAAACGGGAACAAATTACTGACTGACATCGAAACCAAACACAGTGAAACTAAACAGAACTAAACATAACCCTGACAACTGTGAATTTAGATTAAATAATTACATTTATCCCTTAAAACTCATATTTGATCACCAAAATTACATATGTAAAAGTTTTTTTTTTCCTTAGAAAAAAATATTCATGCCTTCAAATAGCTTGAATGTAACTCGAAGCCCTTGCCTTATTTATTATGCGCGGTTCTATGAATATGCAAATGAGCCCCGCCTCCACTCACTCACTCAGCTCAGAGATCCACTGGTTGACGATCACACGTTGATCTGATTGGTTACAAGGTAGTTTGTGACGTCAGAAACACCAGCGATTTCAAAGCGTGTTTTTGAGACTGTCTTTGGTTCACTGCAGTTTTAAGGAGGAAATACTCAGCAATGCTGTCGACTTATGAACTTACACATGGTTTGTCTTAAAGCATAATAAAAACACCACATAGACCAGGGATTAGGGTTGAAGCTAAACTCTGTAGGACAGTGGCCCTGCAGGACCGAAGTTGCCCATCCCTGACATAGACATTTAAACAACATTAAAAGTTTTTCACCACAGGGGGACTTACATTGAAGGAGAGACCTGAGCCATATTTAGAGACCAGAATAACAGACTCGAGGGTGACGGACTCTGACTTGAGCCAGCAAGTTTTGCACAAACAAGCACCATTCACATTTCCATCAGAAAATGTAAAAATTTAGTTATTAAACACAGCAGATATGCATGGAGTGAAGAGGGGGAAAGTGAATTTCTGCCTATTTGCTGATGATCTGATGGGTCGTAATGAGAGAAAGGAGGCGGAAATGTCTAAGAAAGACAGACAGATAAAGAAATGATAAAGACACAAAGTGTGCAGAGTATATGAGTAGTGTGACAGCTCTCCAAATAAAACTATTCTAGTCGACCAATTACACTGGTATCCCACATAGTACAACATGCCTAAAAATACCCAAAGCAAAGCCACGACAGGACACATAGCGTAGTTCTGCCGTCAAGTCAGGGTAAAAATGAATTCCATGCTGTGCAGAAACAATTTCATGCCACCTTGCCACAGACTAAAGCAAAAACCAAGACAGACCCGTAACATAGTTAAACGAATGTAAAAACTTTTGTGTGTGTGTGTGTGTGAGGCATAAAGGACCTTTCTGTCAAACTCAAGTCGTGTCTGTCCCAGATAGAAAATGAGGCTTTTGAGATGCTGTAGATATTATCTGACCCATTCGCCATTTACATATACTGCAACTGTAAGGACCACCCATTGGCCCAACTACGGAATCCAACGGTGGGTGAAGGTATAATGTGTGTATGTCTTTTCAGCGCTCCAGTGAAGTTCACTTAATTTAGTGGAATTTAGTTTCAATATTACTTTAGCTCTACGCTTAATCTGACTCCAATTTCAAATGATAATCAAATTTAGATTGTGTTTCTGATTAGAAAATAGTCATAAATATTGATTGTGCATTAATTTAGATATTTGATTATTCTGAGTATCCCATACTTTCAATTATTAATTCATCAAGGGACCCGATGCCGCACAGAGTCACACGCCCCGGGTTATGTGGATTTCACGGACACAGCCTCGCCAGTCTGATCTTGGTCAGAGGGTGCAGGGTTTGCTAATACCTCTTAAGTCGGTTGCCTACTGTTCACTCATACAAAAAAGTGTAGTTTATTTAACCACTTCCGTACAACTTGCCAAGTCAGTGATAGACAGGAATCAAAAGGTCTTCAGATGGCGTGCCTACTGCTCCGTTCATATGCGCCTTTAGTTTGACCTATCCTGGACACAGAGCTGTGAACCATAGTCTACTAAAATAATGATTTCAGAAAACTTCAGAATAACTCAAGATGTAACATTTATTTGTCAGGTAAAAATGTATCATTACACAAGTAAATGATTAAAAGCCAATTCAGAAATAAGAAATACATGACATCATTCACTCAAAGATAACTCTAAAAGTAAGCATTGCGTTCCTGACAGAGACACACAGTGGTGTGTCAGTGCTTTCCAACAGGAAAACACTGAAGCCACACTGAATGGGGGATGATCCTGGTAAAGGGTCCCAAAGACTGCTCTATCACCTTAAATACCCAGACCAGAACAAAAGGGTTATACAAGTATTGTTTAGAATTGTTTGGGTCAATTCATGTACCCCAGGGGGTAGCACCTGGTTTCGGGAGATATCTTGAAGAGACATCACCCAGAAAGGAGAACAGGATTCTCCTAAGTTCTCAATCTTTCTCATTAAACCAATAACTGCAATGAAATTTTACCAATCGCACTGAGACACTTAAAATGATACCAAACATGAAAAGGAAAAACAATAGAGTCACAATATACATCATATGTGATATATGGACATTCTTAGTGAACTTTTGGTGACTTGACTCACGAGAAGAGGAAGGGAGGAGGGAGAGGGAGATGCAGTGATAAGGAAGAAGAAAAGTTTGGACAGGCTAAGTCACACTCAATAATGCAGGTCTGCCCTGTGCTCTGTCTTTGCTATCTTTTGTCAAGGGTGCGTTTTATGGCTTTATTGCAGGGTGAGTTTGGTCTTAGCTGGAAAATCAGTCCTTACACAACCTTTGATTGTTTGCTCAACTTAACTTTTTGAGTTATATCTTTGCTTTGACTCAGTTAAGTTGAATTTACTTAATATTTCAACTTTTAAGTTTTGTTGAGATAATTGACCCAACTAACGTGGAGACTTACAACGTTTAGTTGAAATATCGTTATAAACGTAAGGTGAACTTACTTTTTTTAAGTAGCCTGTGCTAAAATTAAAGTACATTTAACTTGTGGCTCATTCTCCTAACAAGTTTAACCCAACAAATAAAAGCATATTTTTCCACGTAAAGGACTTTATTGTCAACTATTTCCCGTACAAATAAACAAATGTAAAGGACAAAACATGTTTTAAAACCTTCAGAGCTTCAACAGCCAGTGTTTCTTTGTACTCTTCAAATAACAAAATGTCAAAACATGAATGTTTGTGAAAAAAAGAGTAAATATATACATATATAGTTTTACTCTTTTTTTTTTTTCACAAACATTCATATGTCTTAGAAAAAACAACAACAACAAAAACAAAAAAACAAAAAAAAAACAATGGCACTGGCATATTTTAAGATATTATTGCGAGTTGCTTTCAGTTCAAACAGCTTAAACATCCATTTTATTCTGGGACTAGTTTAAGGTTATTACATACAAATAATTTCTCAAAATAAACAACAACAAAACAATCTGCAGAAATATCTGTGCCTAATAAAATGACATTTCAATTGCCCAGTGTTTAATATACGCCCTTGATGGAAGGAAAGTGAATTAACATTAAAACACGTGAACACATGAACATTTTGCTTAATAAAATTACATTTCAGTTGCTCAGTTTTAAAAGTGACAACACTTAAAACAACGAAAAAAGGTGAAAACAATGGAGGCCATGCTTCCATGCATAGAAACTGTAAAAACATTTTAACTCAAAATGCACATGACACAACTAACACATGGAATCTCTGTGCAGAACCCGTCTCTATTTTAGCAACTGATATCCTAGACAGCAACATAGTGTCGGCCCAGATCCGGCCCACATCTGGTAGGCTACATGTGGATTCCAGACATACCAGATGTGGGCCGGTGTGGTGAACAAATGAGTCCTATTGAAGAGATGAGTCCGAGCTTAGGACCCCATTAGTATGCCAGTAGTATGCCTGATCTAAATCTGTTCTCGCGACAACTTGTAGCTGACGTGAGCTGTTTTAGTGTTATTATGTGGCAGCTTTATGTAGAATGCTAAATCCCGCCGCTATATGCAAGGTAAGATTAAATTAAATTGTATATTGTATATGTAAATTGTATATATTCTATAGCTAATATTTAAAATCTCAAGTTGCGTCAATAGCAGAGGAGAATGTAAAAATACTACTGTTATTGTGTCACGAAATGTAGTTTTAAGAGTTTCTCAGACAAGAATGTAGTTGTTTGAAGCTCAAATATGTTGTTTATTTATTAAAAAAAAAAAAAAAAAAAAAAAACACACTAACAACGAGAAATGTTTAATTTCACAATCTATAGCTTCGGTTAAATACTAGTATATGAAACATATAAGTTAAAATACATTAATGACTTGAGTACAAACGTCTTCTATAATAAAGTGATTTTGTATGATTTGTAACCAGGCACTAAAGCGATTACCCATAAAACGTGCTTTGAACCAATGAGATTGCTTGGGTCCTAAGCTCGGACTCATCTCTTCAGTAGGACTCATTTGTTCACCACACCGGATCTGGGCCGACTCTATGTTGCTGTCTGGGATTCAGTGTGTACTGAGTGTCCAAGTGTCCATGAACAGCCCATCAGTGACCTCAAACAAGTACGTATTTGAGGTTTTTGTGGTAGCTTATGCCAAGCGCATGAAGCAATTCAAACAAGCTGACAAGTGCATTTGGTAACTCACCAAAACTTTGTTGAATCACAATTGCTTCAAAGGTCACATGGAACAGGGTTCACCATTATAAAAGGTTTTGGAAGGAGGTATTTATCGCCCCTTGAGCTCTTGTTCAGATGAATGTGGAGAGAAATGCTGAATGTGGCGGTGTCTCCGTTCATTGTGTTTATTGTGTAATGTCTGGCTGATCATCCTGCCCACCTCTCATGCTCACAAACTGTTCGTACTCCGGCGTGAATGCCTGGGACTGGATGCAAATGGATAGACTAATTACAGAGTAAATAACCCACCCACTCAGACATCACTTTCCAAATTAAATTGAAACATGAATTTAGCAGCTCTTAACTCAGTTAAATTTGCCGTTAGAAAGCCTGTGGCCATCATGACACCTGAAGTAGAGGATCTGATGACTAATGATCCATAGAGAAGGCTGGACAGGTCATATAAGCATATTCATATTAGTTCAGTCACAGAAAGATGAGCTGTGTAGGAGTGAGCTGGGTTTGAAGTCCACTACTCGAAGGCTGAAACTGTGGTTTTATTATTCAAGTGCTGTTCGAGTGGACTTTGCTAATTTAAGAGATCAATGTTTCTGCACGGAATTATTTATTTATTTTTATTTTTTGTTGCTTTTAGTCCATGCCTGTTAGCATCACTTTAGGTAATAATATGCACCTTTAAGCAACCGAAATGCACCCTTTAGGGGTAAATGAGATAAAAAGTATACCTTTTAAAAAGACTGACAACTTTTGTACCTTTTCCTTTTGATAGTGTAGATGATCAACTTTAACATTATCAGAATCATGCATTCAAAAAAGAAATAATGACTCATATTGCAGTGTAGGAATGCAGTCAATAGCAGTTGAATATAATAGTTTGGTTTCAGTCTGTAATTTTAATCTCTAATATTACAATGTATAACTGAGATGGTTCCCTGAAGCATTAACTGGGAATTATGCTTTTTTATCGGTTATTGGGTATTGGTATCGGCGGTGAAATTCAGTACCATGCATCTCTACTGTCTAGAAAGATAACGTTCCTACTGTTGATTTACAATATACTTCTGCTCACATGTGTGACCCTGGATCACGTCACCAGTCTCGAGTCGCACGGGTTTATTTGTGGCAATATCCAACAATACAGTGTATGGGTCAAAATTATTGATTTTTCTTTTAAGCCAAAAATCATGAGGATGTTAAGTAAAGATCATGATCCATGAGGATATTTTGTAAATTTCCTACCGTAAATATATAAAACATGTATTTTTGTGAGTGAATGCAGCACAATCGTGAATATAAATGGACAACTTTAAAGGAGATATTCTCAATGTTTTGATTTTTTTTTTGCACCCTCAGATTCCAGAAGTTCAATAGTTGTATCTCGACCAAATATTGTCCTATCCTATCAAACCAAACATCAATGGAAAGCTCTTTTAGTTTTTTAAATCTTAATTTTAAAAACTTGACCCATGTGACCCAGGTTTTGTGGTTCAAGGTCTCACATTTCGACTTTCTTTTTACCACTGAGCGAAGAACCAGAATGGACTTCGCTGTGAGTATATCGGGCCATTTAAGAATAAACCAGGCCTGATGAAACTGACTGACAGTGCTGTCACTTTAGTTTTACAATCTCATACTTAAATAATGAAGTTCTCCGACCTCTTTCAGTGACTGGTGTTCACAAGCAGTTGTGTGTGACACTCTAATTAGGTCAAGTGGTTTCGCTAGACTCGTACCTGAGCCGTCCTGTACGCTGACCCCGTGGTGACCCCGTCCTGAGTGCCAGTCGTCACTCACAGGTACAGCCGGGTTTCGAGTGACCTACCCTGACCTCTCTGTCCCGTCGACACATTGACACGCTGACAAACACACGGCCTCAGTGCCTGTGTCACACTCCCACGCTCTGCAGTCGGGCATGCTGGGTTATGACAAATCCATTACTCACAAATGCTTGATGGCCATTCATGTTGCATATGATAAATAACAGGGGGATGAATCATGTCAAACATGCAGAGGTGAAATTGAGGCATAGAGGTTATATAAAGAGCAGATACAGAGGCCTCTTTATTTATTTTTTTAACATTGCAAAATAATGCATGAATAACAGCTTGTTTGAACAAAGCTTATCTTTCAGACAATGATGTATCAGATTTTTTATTGTCAGAAATTGAAGAGGCCACAAACTTATCATTTTACATGCAAGCATGATTGTTTAACGCTTAATCCGAAAACCAGGCGAACAAAGCCGGGTAATGCCGCTTTTGCAAATACAATGAGGCCAACCAATCATTTTGTAGGAAAGTAAAAAGCATCAAATTGCACACACATTTTTATTTTTTTTATCTAAATTGTAACAGTTGAGTCATCATGAATTAACATGAACAAACAGTTGTATTTTTTTATGAATTAACATTAAGAAAGGTTAATAAATACTGTAGCTTTATATCATAGTACATGTTAACTAATGTATTAAAATATGGTACTTTGAATATTTGGCTTCACTTTATTTTAAGGTGTCATTGTTACAATGTAATTATATATTTATGTACTGTGTAATAATATTGAACTACAGTACATGTACTTACTCTAGGGTTAGGGTAGGATTAGGTGTTGTTTGAGGGTTAGTTGCATGTAATTATGCATAATTTACTGTTATTACTATGGTAAGTACATGTAACATATGTAACAAGGACACTAAAATAAAGTGTTACCAAAAAAGAGTTCTCACAAAAAGTATAATTTGGTCAACATCTACTCACCCTCATGCAGTTGCCAACTATTTTCAATGGAAAGTAGCAATAGCCTTCTCGAAAAGTAGCTAAATGTCGCTAAATGATGTAATGCATCAACTGTCTGCACTTCACATCTGTTTTTACAGCTACAGTGTAAAGCTGAATGTACAATAAAGCAGTTCTCATTTACATATTCTCTGCCAGACAAAAAAAAAAAATATATATATATATATATATATATATGAAATAGTGACTGACTACAAGCCAATCCAAAAAGTCACCAGATGTGCTGCTGGAGTCAGTGGTAAGGTGAGGAGAAAAGACAGTCCTCACCAAACTTTTGAATATCGCAATTCCAGTCGGATTTTCCCTGCAAAGGGAACGCCAGCTCTGAAACCCAACATGCTCTCTTCAGGAGCAGGTCTGGATGAATATGAATATGATTTTAGTCTTCCTCTCTGCCGGTTGCACCTTGAGTTCTGTGGAGGATTATTCTCATTTGAGAAGCAAGGTGTGTGTTTGTTTCTCAACTATAATCCCTGCCACAATCCCTTACCAAAAACATACATTTTGAATAGTTTGATTTGTAACACTGGCCAGTATTTATTTAGTCCAGCAGAATCTTCCACTGGTTTTGTTGGTGGATCTCTCATCTACTGTATTTAACAGGTGAAATTTTACTCTGGATGTTTGTTAACAGACTTTGAGTCAAGCATGACATGACCAAACTGGAAAATGTTTCTCATTTCATTTGTTTGTCGAAGAAGGCGATACCAGCAGTATAACCTGACACTGACAGCAACATATGAAGCTAACTAATCTGCTTACTTTGGTAATGCTTTTTATTCATTCTCTTTTATTCAACTGTAATATCTGAATGTTATCAAGAAGAAGAAAACGATAAAGTACCAGAAGTAGGATAATCCTAACAGTGATTTGCAATGTTTAGCTTCTGAAAACATCAGTGCCATATTCATATGCAGAGATGTGTTTCCCAAAAGCATCGTAACTTACGTGGATTGTAGAGACCATTGATGCACATGGTGTCCTGAACTGAAACTGTTTCACAGAATACATGTGTTGTGTCTGTTGAGCTTCTGTCTTCCACAACAAAAGTATAAAAGGAAATTTATAACACAAAGCTATAGTCCATACAACTCATGCACTATATTTCTGAAATCAGGTACAGGCCTATATTTAATGCATTAGAGCTCTCAAATCTCTTTTGCACTTGTTCAGTTTAGTAAATTGCACCCCTGGATGCATCGCATGTTGGCCCGGTTTGACCAAACTGCATTGGTTTGTGCATTTTAAAACACATGCAAATGAGATTTGAGGGCAGAGGGGAAGATTATCCATGAATGGATTTGTTCCTCATTCAAAGCTATATGAGCTAAATCGCCATTCACTTTTGTTGCATAGAAACACTTTCGTGACTGTTGCAAAGATTATTCAGCTATTCACCTGTTTCCCTGCTTGGGAAAAACACGGATATGCTTGTTTAGTTGGTGACAAACTCAAATGTGTGTGACTGTGCAGCATAAGTCCGATAAGCTGAAATAGAGTCAATTTAAACTTTAAAATAAACATTAATGAAGGAGAACTTACTCTAGGGGAAATGGCGATATGTAATACACACGTTATGAGAAACACGTGAAAATGCGCATGTGAACACACTTAAAATAGCAGAGTTATTTGTGTTTAATATGCACAAATTTTATATGATTACACTTAATTTTAAAGAAAGTTTAACTGTTAATAATAGCACATGCAAACAGTCTATTTACAGTCTGAAAAATAACCCAGTGTTTGAATCCATTTATGAAACTATGGTAACAGGCTGTGGTGATCACATGGTTGAAGTCCTCCTACTTGTGCTGTATTAAAATCAATTTCTTTCATCTAAAAACGTAGACTCGTAAGAACACTTCACTCACAGTGGAGAACAGAAATAGGCAGATACATGTAAGTTCTGCACATCTGAACACGGCTTTTACAACCCTAAGTGTCTATAATGAACCCTTCTGAGAAATTATTAATGAAAATAGGAGTTGAGTATCCTTCATAATGATCAGTCATTAATGGCTCACTGAGAAATTAGTTAACATCATTTTTAACGCTCTGTGCTTCAAGCACTGAAGATCTTCTATAAGGAGAGCTGAATGCTTTTTGCTTTCGATTAAAGCATATTTCCATCCTGATAAAGAAAAGCTTAAGCCAGCTGAAAGTATTGATATTAATATTTTGATATTGTTTTTTTCTTGTGAAAGAAACACACAAATGAAGAAGAAAGCCAAAAATATGTATGTGTTTCTTTCACAAGAAAAAAACAATATCAAAATCAATTTCTGGTTGAGTTGGCACTGAATGTCCCAGCTACCTTCAGCTGGCTTAAGCTCCTTTTTCTTTTCTTTATCAGGATGGAAAACATTTTGTGTATAAATTGCACGACAAACACAATGCGTGTTATAGAGACGCATTTTCATGAGATCAGGCTGAATGAATGTATATTTACTGAGTAATTCACTGTTTTGTAGATGAGGTAAGATGGCAGAATCATTATTTTTGGCACTCAGACAGCAAAATGAATGGCACTCAGACAGGTATATTATATGCAATTGTGTTGATAGAAAAATAAAATTGATACATTTCAAGTTTCAATATTATTTGTTGTTCAGATATCAAAATGACCCACATTTCGTTTTTGGCCACTGAACATGTGTTCAACTGACCAATTTACTGATGGAGCCGGATTAAGATCTCCATATCTCTGGGATTGAACAATCAAAAGAAATTACCAAAATTACCAATACAAATTACCAATTACAATTACCAAAAGAAATGTTTGTTAAAAAAGGATATCAAGAAGTGCTTTTTGCCCCATTTTTTTAACGGTCACTGTTGGCATATAATGCAACAAAGATTGCTAAAGTCGACAGGTTCCACTAATAGACCTACCAGTCTTTATTATTTGCATTATTTGATCTAACAGAACCTCACTGAGGGAAATAAAAAGAGAAAGTCCTCTTCCAAAAACAACACGTGAGTTTTGTCAGAAACAAACGTGGTCGGCTTGATAAAGACCGGCGGAGATCTCTGGTGGAAATGTGATGGCGAGAGATTGTGGCAGTTGTCTGATGGATATATTCATCAAAACTAGGCCTCCTCAGATCCGAGCGCTTTCAGTGAGCCTGGGTGTGTGTAGGGGTGTGTGTCAGCCCGGTCTCACCCCAAAACGTCACATACTGACGCGTCTTGACCATACGGCAACATACGACGAAAAGGGTACCCCTAAAACGTCCATATGAGACGAAGACATAAGCGCACCAGCAGCGCCTCTTAGCGGTACCCTAACGCATACCTAAACCTACCCATAACCCGAATAGTCACATATGGACGTTTTAGGGGTACCCTTTTCGTCGTATATTGCCGTTTGGTCAAGACGCGTCAGTATGTGACGTTTTGGGGTGAGACTGTGTTATGTGTGTAGGGAGGATAATTCTGTCCGCGGGAACCCCGGACACAAAAGGCTTGGAAAAGGAACTTTTACCGCTGCCCAAGTCAGTCGACCTCAGCAAAGAAGTTCTCCTTCATCACTTTAATGCTCTACGTGCAGCGGAAAATCTTGCATTTAAGTGATAATTTCTGACAAAAGTAGCCGTGTTTTCCCGTTAAAGAAGCTAATTAGAGAATAGATTGGATGCCCTGTGGAGGGCACATATATATATATATATATATATATTAGATCAAATAATGCTGATTTCTCCAGTGCAGAATGCATGTCGGTCAACACTTGAATATCAGAGGTAAAGGCAGTGAAAGTCTGGTGAGAAGAGGCAATGCCTTCTTCACACTCTGATTGGACACGGTTGGTTGTGGTTGGATATGATTACTTAGTACGATAAATCCTGCCTCTTGTTTTCATGCGCATTTGTGAATCCGTCTGAATGCCCGAAATGATTGCGTTAATGGGAAGACTAATTAAAAGTAAGTTAACAACTCAGCCACTTTATGTCTCATCAAAATCAAACTTGAAATGGCCTGTAAATATGATGACTGTGAGGGTTTTAGTGAGCGATCGGCTTGGGGAAATTAAAGGCTTAATGCTTAAAATCACTAACTTCATGAGATTTATAAAACTTTATTGGGCACCTATTTTCTTTCTTTCTTTCTTTCTTTCTTTCTTTCTTTCTTTCTTTCTTTCTTTCTTTCCTTTTTTCTTTCTTTCTTTCTTTCTTTCTTTCTTTCGTTCTTTCCTTATTTCCTTATTTCTTTCTTTCCTTATTTCTTTCTTTCTTTCTTTTTCTTTTCTTCTTTCTTTCTTTCTTTCTTTCTTTCTTTCTTTCCTTCCTTCTTTCTTTCTTTCTTTCTTTCTTTCCTTCTTTCCTTCTTTCTTTCTTTCTTTCTTTCTTTCTTTCTTTCTTTCTTTCTTTCTTTCCTTCCTTCCTTCCTTCCTTCTTTCTTTGTAATGGTTATTTATCCAGGAAAATGTGACAAGAAATTATAAGTGGGACATGACTTCAGTTTATGTTTGGACAGTAACGGTAACTGTGTGTGTATATATATATATATATATATATATATATATATATATATATATATATATATATATATATATATATATGTATTAAAGTGACAATCTTTAGTCATTTATTTTGATTTATTAATATTTTAAAATGTTGAAATTTTGGGATTAAAAAAAACAACAGATGTACTTAAACCAATGCATTTTCAACACAAACAAATCAATTTAAGTTTTATGTTTGAATGCAATGCACAACACTGATTCAACATGATTTTGAGCAAAAATATGTCAGACCAATATTGTTTTTAATGTTTTTAAAGTCTTTGTAATGCTGCGAGAGACCCTGAAAGGGCTGCTTTAGAAACATAGTGGAATGTAAACACTGAAAACAAGTCAAAATGAGGAAGAAATTACAAGAACATCAGGCTTTTTATGATTTCCAAGAAATGTTAGATGTGTTGATGTGGAATTGAATTGATTTGCGTCACAGGCGTGTTTTACCATGGATAAATGTTAAATCTGCTTTCACCCTGAGGCCATTTATTATTATTGATCATGATATCATTCATTTATTATGGATTATCTAATGTTTTATTTTGTGTCTAAACAAAACGAGAAAAAGGTCAAATGAGACGAACTTAATTAACATATAAAGCTTTTTTGTCACTGCATTTCCAGCAAGAATAACTTGTGATCTTTACTGTAACCGTCGTGTAAAATGACTTTAATATTGGAATCATCACACTTTTATGAGCTGCATTAATGCAACTCATATGAGTAATATGAACTGCACTGAAAGGTAATCATGATTAATCATTGGGTTGTTTACTCATAAAATAACTATATCTAACTTCCCAGCCGGCTGAATGTGAGGCGGGTCAACGAACCGAACGGATCTGTAAATTGCAAAGTTCAGAAGTCAATAACACAGGCTGTGCATCAAACAACCGCTTGACATTAACACTCATTAATCACTTTTTAGAAAGACAACATCACGTCATGCTCTTCTCCGCAGCCAAACTTAGACGAGTGTTCAGCTCCCATAGGATATTAAACACACTCATTATCCAGATTTTATGTAGAGATCATAAGTACCCTTAATTGTCGGAAAGTAATTGGTTGCTAAGCAACTGTTTAAACTGTTCCCTCTGGCTTGTGTTATTTTGGGTCTCTGTACACACGGGTTACTGAAGTGACTCATCCTCGCTATATGAAATTACATTTACCTATTAGGTGGGTCCGAGTTAAGAGACTGTACTGTGACTGTGCCGGTAATTAAAGGCCCGTTAGAATCACCTGTGTGAGAAAGCTTGACATGAGACGCTTAACATTTATCTCTAGTTATAAGTGTGTTGAAATTTCATTTCTAGAAGAAGCAAATAAGAGTATGGAATCTTATTTTGTAATGTCATATAATACTGTACTAATAGAAAAAAAAAATCTGACACTTTACAATAAGGTTCATTAGTAACTATCTTGAACTAAGAATGAACAATACTTCTACAGCATTTATTAACCTTAGTTAATATTCATTTCAACATTTACTAATACATTGTTAAAATCAATGGTTTGTTAACATTAGTTAATGCACTGTGAACTAACATGAACAATGAACAGCTGTATTGTTATTAACTAACATTAACAAAGATTAATAAATACTGTTATGTTGTTAGTTTATGTTAATTAATACATTAACTACTGTTAACTAATGAACCTTATTGTAAAGTGTTACCGTTAACGTCAATGCATTAACTAACAATAAGCAATTCATTTGATACAGTATTTATTAATCTTTTTTTAATGTGAGTTAAACGTACAATATGTTTGTTTGTTTTTCGCCGCTAGGGGTCGCTAGCCTCTTACAATAACAAAGGCGTAGTTTGACGCAACATTTGCTAAGAATTATGGATCTTGTCGTCAACGTCAAGCCGACCGATCTAATAATGTTTATGGATGAGTGAATACATCGATGCTTTTATCTTGACTGTGATATGAAGCAGTTCGGGATTGCTAAGAGACAGCTCTCAGCTCCACACGCGACGCGAGTCCCACGGATATAAAAGGAATCTGGACATTTCATTCTACCGAACTACACACAAGTGCAGAATTACAACCCACAGGTCAGTTTATTAGACAAATTAAACTTGTGAGGTAACGCAGCGCTGTTTCACTTGGTCTAACATTACACTAGCACACTAAACTGCATTTCAATGTGTTGAAATTAATGTGTTAGTTTGTCTGTATGAGACTAGCAGTGAGCTAGATCAACATTAGAATAACATACAGATCATATTCTAACATTTTATCATTGTTGAACTATATAACATTGATTAGTTTTATGTAAATGTGCTCACCTGTTTAATAAAGTACATGTAGGAGCGGTCGAAGTCTCGGACGTGGAGCTCTCGTTTATATACTGTCTATGGGAGCTCTCGGCATCTCGAAAACACCGCGCTGATATTGATTCTCGTTTTAGTTCTCCTTTTTTATCCAGAGTCTGCTTGCCATGGTCCGTAATGTTTGAACGAAACAACAACAGTGTGCAGATAGACATTGCGAACTACACAGTAGTCCACGTCTGTCGCCTTGGTTACTATCAGAGGGCTCTGGTTGCTATGGCAGCACGAGCGGAAACCAGGGAGAACGCGGATATGACATTGACGGCGACAAAACGGAAATAAAGAAACGGGACGTGTCTTCGAATTAAACAAGGGGGCAGCGTTTCATATTATTTTGAAGGTACCCCCGGGAGCCGCCATTGGCTAACAAGCATTCACCTGCTGTTAGCATCCCATTGACTCCCATTCATTATGGCGTCACTTTGACAGCGAATAACTTTACATCTGAGGCGTTTAAAGACTCCATTTGTCCATGGTTTATTTCTAAAGAAACACGACAATGTATAAAAGGCTCCATTACCTTGTATCTTACGTTATGGCCCCGTAGAAGCAGTTTTTGTAAAAGTAGGCTAACGATTGTGTCATAACCACGCGACTCTCTGGAAATTACCGTAGAGACAGGAAGAGAAGCTCGCAGGCAATCAGGGGGACGTGGAGGCATAAAGTCCGATAAAGTCAAGGGAGAAGCCCATAGAGAGTCATAAAGTTGCTCCTGCTCCAGCTCATGGACAGCTCCTACTCACACTCTCCGTCTCTGCAAGATTCGGAAGGGAATGGTTCAGATTTCTCTCGGCACAGCTACTAGAAAACTTACAACTGTCAGGCAGGCTGCTCACATCACATCCACATCATCAAGCTCAGTTTGAGTCTGCGCAGTTCGCTTGGCAATCAGGAAATGAGGGCTTCTAATCTGCTTCACTTTTCTCCGTTGAAACCTATGGGGTCGCTGTGTCCAGTTTATATACTGTCTATGGAATTAAATTACAAATTTCTCCTGGTTTGAAAGTTGTTGGAAACAGTCGGGATAATGTAAGTACACAACTAAAATATATATATATATATATATATATATATATATATATATATATATAACATAGATATAGTGATTTTTGCTATTTTTAAAGCAAAAAATTTACATATTGTACCTTTAACAAAAATGCATATGTTCATTAGTACTGAGGTCAATTTCATAATACAATGTTTATAAGGGAAGCCGGAATAAAAATTTAAATCACAAAGAGTAAGATTATTATCAGAGGTGGCAAGATTTTTCAACACATGTAATTTGTATAATAACATGCATAATATATTCAGAAGACCTATACATAAATACTACACTACTTACTAAAACAGTTTGATTCGACACACAGCCTTTGACATCAACAACAAATGATATGAGAAACATTTTTTTCTCCATTAAAAAAAGGCAAGGCAAGTTTATTTATATAGCACATGTCATACACTATGGCAATTCAAAAGCTTTACGTAGAAAGGAATTATAATAATCACGCTATAGCAATTCATAGAGCTTTTCATAGAAAATAGACACAAAATAAAAGCATGGGAAATTAAAAGTTATAAAAGGAATTAAAAGAGATAAATGATACAGTTATAAAATGATTTAGAGTAAAATGAATGCATAGAAGCTGGAAGAAAAAAAAAAGAAAGAAAAAAAGTAGAAAATAAGTCTATTAATGTTGCCTTATTTCTCTGATTGTATTATTTGTATTTAGCATTGTGTTCATTCTTATCAGAACAGACTCGCCACCCGTTTTGGGGTCGTGACCCACAAATTGAGAATCACGGCTGTGTCACCTTGGATAAAGCATCTGACAGATAAATTATAATTAGTGATGTCATTCACAGTTGTGTTGAGCTCTTTAAAATCACTGATTTCTGCCTTCAATGGCTTTTGTGCCCTGGTCTTCATTAAAATGACAGACAGACAGACAGATATTTATTTATTTTATTTATCAGCTTTAACTGCTGTTCAAACCTGTGGAGCTTTTTTTTTTTAAAATCCACATTACAACTGTAAAAAAAATGCTTGTTACTTAAATTAAAGGGTTAGTTCACCCAAACATGAAAATTATGTCATTAATGACTCACCCTCATGTCGTTCCAAGCCCGTAAGACCTCCGTTCATCTTCGGGAACACAGTTTAAGATATTTTAGATTTAGTCCGAGAGCTTTCTGTCCCTCCATTGAAAATATATGTACGGTGTACTGTCCATGTCCAGAAAGCTAATAAAGACATCATCAGAGTAGTCCATGTGACATCAGTGGGTTAGTTAGAATTTTTTAAAGCATCGGAAATACATTTTGGTCCAAAAATAACAAAAACTACGACTTTATTCAGCATTGTATTCAGTGACGCTGCTGACGTCTTACGTCAGCACTGCGGAGTCGTGAACGCGGATTGACAACAGACCCGGAAGAGAATACAATGCTGAATAAAGTCGTAGTTTTTGTTATTTTTGGACCAAAATGTATTTCCGATGCTTTAAAAAGTTCTAACTAACCCACTGATGTCACATGGACTACTCTGATGATGTCTTTATTAGCTTTCTGGACATGGACAGTACACCGTACATACATTTTCAATGGAGGGACAGAAAGCTCTCGGACTAAATCTAAAATATCTTAAACTGTGTTCCGAAGATGAACGGAGGTCTTACGGGCTTGGAACGACATGAGGGTGAGTCATTAATGACATCATTTTCATTTTTGGGTGAACTAACCCTTTAAGATGGTTGCCTTAACATTTTAAGTTTATAGAGAAAAAAAAAAAGAAAAAAAATGTGGTTACACTTTATTTTAAGGTGTCATTGTTACATTGTAATTATATATTTAACTACTGAGTAATATTAATTAACTACATGTACTTACTATAGGGTTAGGATAGGATTAGGATTTGGTTGAGGGTTAGTTGCATTTAATTATGCATAATTTACTGTTATTACTATAGTAAGTACATGTAACTTATGTAACAAGGACACTGTAAAATAAAGTGTTACCAAAATTGTTAATACAAAATAAACAGAATAATTTAATCCACAGAAACTCAAAATAGTATTATCTGAACAACATTAGGGAACCTAAGTCATTTTTACAGAAAAAAAAAAAGGTTTGATGGTAAATTAAGAATCCTATTTTGAGCTGAAACCTGTCTTCTTTTACACTTTACATTTATGCATTTGGCAGACGCTTTTATCCAAAGCGACTTACATTGCATTTCAAGGAACACATTTACATTCTTATCAGTTCTAGCTTTCCCTGGGAATCAAACGCATGACCTTGGCGTTGCAAGCGTCTCTACTGTTTGAGCTACTTCAGTTTGATCTGTACTCTGATTTACTCGTGTATTTGACAGACAGACACACTGACTTCATTCTGCTGTGGAGAAGCTGAAATGCATTGATCCCTCTAATGATTCAAGCTGTTGAGATCCTTCAGCAGGAACACACACCCGAGGCGCTGGACTCCCTCCACAGGCCTCACATCTGCTGTCAGATTGTGTGTGTGTGTGTGTGTGTGCGTGTGTGTGTGTGTGTGTGTGTGTGTGTGTGTGTGTGTGTGTGTGCGTGCGTGTGTGCGTGCGTGCGTGCGTGCGTGCGTGCGTGCGTGCGTGCGTGTGTGTGTGGACAGCATCATGACTACTGGCTGTTTCTTATCTGATAACATTTTAATCTTATGCTTCATATCGCATAACACTTTATTCTGATGCTTCATCTCTGATAACACTTTATTTTGATGCTTCATATTTCATAACACTTTATTATTCTGATGCTTCATATCTCATAACACTTTATTCTGATGCTTCATATCTCATAACACTTTATTCTGATGCTTCATATTTCATAACACTTTATTATTCTGATGCTTCATATCGCATAACACTTTATTCTGATGCTTCATCTCTGATAACACTTTATTCTGATGCTTCATATTTCATAACACTTTATTTTGATGCTTCATATTTCATAACACTTTATTCTGATGCTTCATATCTCATAACACTTTATTCTGATGCTTCATATCTCATAACACTTTATTCTGATGCTTCATATCTCATAACACTTTATTCTGATGCTTCATATCTCATAACACTTTATTCTGATGCTTCATATCGCATAACACTTTATTCTGATGCTTCATCTCTGATAACACTTTATTCTGATGCTTCATATTTCATAACACTTTATTTTGATGCTTCATATTTCATAACACTTTATTTTGATGCTTCATATTTCATAACACTTTATTATTCTGATGCTTCATATCTCATAACACTTTATTCTGATGCTTCATATCTCATAACACTTTATTCTGATGCTCACTATCTGATAACAGTTTATTTCAATGCTTAATATCTGATAACATTTCTATGCTTTGTAATCATTGTGTAACCTGACTACTATGTCAACTTATTCTACTAACCTTAACTCTAAAGCCTGGAACACACCAAGCCGACGCCGACGAACTAGCGCTGATGAAAGCCGACTGTGTTGTCGCCTCGCGTCAGGGTTAAAAGCGGCACCTGAACACACCGAGAGAACTACTGCCGACTGTCAGCTAGAATGCGCGTTCTGCGCCTGCGTGTAAATGAGACAACTGCCTATTTCTGCAGATATATTCGTCTATATTCATCATTCAAAAAGGGAAACAGACGCTGCCGGCTGCAGATACACACACCGTAAACAAAGCAGTGCGTTCTTACCGTTTTGAATATCAATCCTGCTAAACACTTTCTTTATTCCACTCCTCTCGTGTTAATATTAAAATATGCGCCAAGGAACACTCAGGTAAGATGACATATCATTAGAGCAGCGTCTATCTGTACCGTTTTGACTTCTTTGCTCGCTGTTATTGCTATTATTCTCGTGCACTGCCTCATTCACTAAGCTGAACAGCCAATCAGAGTTCCCTCTTTCGCCAACATTCAACATGTCGAATCGGCCGTTACAAAGCCGACGAGGACCAATTTCAGCCGACGGTGTGGAACACACTGAGAAGATTTAGTCGGCCGACGCACGGAAACTGCCCGGCGGTGTGTTCCAGGCTTAACAGTCTGCTAATAGAGTTAGTTGACAGAGTTAGTTAGTTTACTTCTAGTTATTAGAATATCTAAAGTGGACCATCGAAATAAAGTGTAACTGTGACTTTTAATCTCACAATTCTGACCTGTTTTTCTCTCACTATTGCCAGTTTACTATCAGTTCATAATCATAAATGTAGTACATAAACTCGCAATTGTGAGAAAAAAGTTAGAATTGTGAGTTTATATCCCGATGTATAAACTCACAATTATCAAAAAAAAAAAGGTACATTAATTAGTTAATAACTTAATTAATTTTATTCAATCACTCATTTGTTCGTTCATTAAATATATCATAAAAGTATAAATATAAATAAAACAAATATATATCAATTTATAACATGAAAATAAGGTTAATGGATTGTGATAAGAGGGTCAGAGAAAAAGTCAAACACCGCTACATTAAATATTATAATTATGTAACTGAAATTAGTTAATTGAAATGATTTTTTTGCTAATGGTAACTGGTAACACATTACAAAAAGGTTTAATTTTGTTAAGATTAGTGAATGCATAATGTTATTTTATCATTATTGTTAATGTCAGTAAAAATGTAATTGTTCATTCTCATGTTCATAGTTCATTAACTATTGTTATCAGACACATCCTTCAATTTAAATGAGTAAATGTTGCAGTTAAATTACTAATATCAATACATGCTTTAGAAATATTGTTCATTTATAGTTCATATCAACTAATATTATCAAATGACATCTAATAGTAAAGTGTTACTAGTTAATTGTATATTTGTGATGGTCAAGACTTCTGAGAGATGACATGGGAATAGAGATATTTGATGTATAAATCTAGTTATTTAATCATATTTTAGATATAGTAATGTTTGCAGAATGTATGAGTACTGTGAATTATGCATGTTGCCCTTGAGATGTGCAGTGTTTTTTTCTGAGAATCGACAGCATGTTCTCACAAACTCGAGGGCTCTTCAGTGGTTCTCGTTAATGGGCTTTTGTAGAACATCCAGACTTCACGAAAACAGCAATAATGAAGTGCTTAGAGGTATTCGGTTGGACTTCAATGGCTCTTATAAGGTCATATGAATTCATCTTTTGATTGGGCAGTGCTATACTTGAACCAGCTTATTAGTAAAGTAAAAATCCCATGTTTCATACAAAATCGTACAATTAGTATTTATTTTTTTCCTGAAGGTCAACTTCAATGACACATGTACAGTATATATATTAGACAATGAGTGTGGATTATAATTACTATGTTTCCATTTAATTTGAATGTAATTATATCACTATTGATATACAATACACTAAAAAGAAATGGTACAAAAGCTGATATGTAGCTTAAAAAGGTACTTTATGCACCATTTAGGAATTAAAATGCACCCTTTATGGGTATATAGAGTACAAAAGTGTACCTTTTGAAAGGGTAGCACCCCAGTGAGATATTGTGTAAATCTTGGTTTGCTTTTTCCCTCATGACTGCACTATTTCTTTTTTGCACCCTGATGAGAAATTTTCTTCCCTCATATGCATTTAGTCTTTATTTTAACAACTCTTTACTAAAGTCTAAAATCAGCAGAGGAAAATTAAAGCCAACAATAAATCAGCATCTTCTAATAGTGGACGGATAGAAACAGGGTTACTTTTAGGCAATGCTTGATTCACAAAGAACTTCACTGGCCACTATTTTATGTTCATCAAATATGAATGTTTTGCAGATTACTTATTAAATAGAGCCGACTGGGGCTAGTTGTCACAACGTCTATATATCAGACAGAACAACTAGGCACAGGCAACAGGACTGCTGTAATCAGCTCTCAGATCTCTTGTCGTGCCGGACTCTCTGTTGTCAGAGTTTGAAGTGTGTCGACTGTCAAAGGTCTCTTTCACGCCACATGTGTCACCGTTTCAGAGAAAATAGAGTATCTTTGTGTGTCGTAGCCCGGCACAAATCCGGCAACACCCAGCGTGAGGGTTGGCAGGAGCACTCGGGTCCCGCTGAGCTCAGGGATGTTCATCTGGGAACGTCGTCTCCCATCCCAGCCTCGCTGACACGACTGTCTCGTTCAAAGCCACACACTTTATCCGAAGGGACAGCGATTCTGTCGTTCAGCTTCTACCTCAGTGAAATCTCAACGTGCTCAAGAAGTGGAAAAAAACTGGCCGAGAAAATCCTCTCATCCTTCATGTCAAACTATCAAAGTTATTTTAAAGACAGAGAAATAAATAAACAAAAAGTTGATGTCACTTTGAATTTAGATTTTTGCCCATGTATGTTTTGGAGCCTTCTGAAAGGTTGACCAAATTAACGTTATTAGATGTACGCATTTAAAATTCTTCTAAAAGTCAGGAAAACAGGCTTAAAATATTCATGACTCATCTTGCACTCAGGGTTTTTGTCCAATCAAAATCCTCCTAATCCCCCTGCCTCTGCATAACAATTATTATAACAATTATAAGTAGCAAATCATGGTTAACTGCTGTGTTGTTAACTAAAACTATCCTGTACACTGTAAAACAAACAAAAAAAAAAAACATCCTGTTAAATTTATAGAAAACTAGCCTGGTTAAAACCAGACCATTCTCAGTAGTAACTGAGTTATGGTCTGGCAAAGCTTCATTAATAACTCATTTCCAAAGGGGCGTCACCAACGGACGTCGCTCAAATGCCTCTGGGCGCAGTTGGATAGATCTAAAACCAATCAGAACGATCGTCATCGTGTAAAGCCATATGCTGCGTTCCAATTCGCCTAAGTTACACTACGCCATAAAAGTATGTACTCTTTTTGTGAAGAAAAGGTATTTACTTTTGAATGTGTAGCAAAAAAGTAGGCAAGCTTTGGGACACACTACTTCGTCATCTTTATCGAAAATTTATTTTAGAGAAATGTAGTAGCACGTTCATCTGCCAGTGGGTCTTTCATGAAGACTGTCCTCATGTGTTTGCAATTTGAATATAATAATGCATTTAAAAGTTGCTGCGCTTCACCAACGAACGTCGCTCAAATGCCTCTGGGCGCAATTGGATAGACCTAAAACCAATCAGAACGATCGTCATCGTGTAAAGCCCGCCCCAACCTTTCTGATTGGTGCCTCGATTTCGACGGATTAGAAATGGGCTTGAATGAGCTCTTTGCCAGACTACTTGCAGAGCAAATCTAAATTTGCCGGAAGTTGTCTGGGTTTTCCCAGGCTAATAGAAAACCATAATAATAGCTGTATAATAATAATAGCATAATAATACAATTCCCCGTAAATAATATGTGACAATGTTTCTGGTGTTACAGAATTTCATATTGGTGATTGTATAGTTTACAACTTATAACGTTTTATTTTTGATCAGTGGTATAATAGGTATTCTTGAACTATAATAATACATGTGATTCAAAAGAAAACCATATGATGAATGAGAGATGATAGTAAGTGTAAGTACAATTAAATAAAACTATCCTGTACACTGTACAAAAAAAAAAAAAAAAAAAAAAAAAAAACATCCTGTTAAAGTGCCCCTATTATACTATTTGAAAGTTACCTGATGTTGTTTTTGTCACGGTTTGCGAATGCATTGCTTCCTTTTTGTCTCGTGCGTTTGTTATTTGTGTGTGTGTCGCGTGGATCTGTGGGTGTGGCCGGAGCAATCATGCTCATTCATCTATCTGCAATCATTATCGGCGCCAGCTGCGACTCATCATCACTTCCTTAAATACTCACAGTTTTCTCCTCTCCATTGTCAGATCGTTGTTTGATGTCTTGCTGTCTGGTGTTCCTGTTCCCGTTCTGTGATCGTGTGGTGTTCGTTCCTGGATTCCTGTTCGTTGTTCTGTTCGTTGTTCACGCCGGAGATCACCATCACCATCACTTCACTCTGCACCAGCTCAGACTCACCTGTGTTTGACCATCGAGGTCCCTGCGCCACCCGCCAGTGTTTGTTGCCTTATATGTGTTTCATCTGTGTTTTCAATAAAGAGTTTATTGCACCTGCTATTGCTTCCTCGTTCTATCAGCATGACAGTTTTGGAGTCTTCTACAACAGGTTTACATCCATCAAAGGTCAAAAAAACTGTTTCATTTACGCATAATATCCATTTGCACATCATCACATTTTTCAAAGATTCTCAAACGACTCGTCAGATGAATCAATCTCTCTAAATCCCACCTTTCCGTGAGCTACTCTGCTCTGATTGGCCAGACAGCTCAGTCTGTTGTGATTGGTCTACCGCGTACAGCACGCATTGAAAACAAAAACACCCATTGCCATAACAACAGCTGTTCTGAGGCTTCCTACACCGTAAACTAAAGACAGTAATGAACAATGACGTTGATTTTACCATATCAATGCGAGCGCGAGTCCGATGATGAAACACTGGAAGAACTAGTCATTCAACCCGAACCTCCATTGCAAGGACGACTCGAGCAGTACTCAGTGTTTCTCAGTGATACACTACTCAGTTTGAGGTACATTATATGAGATGTTGCAACTGTAATTCCTCACCATCAGCATTAACAAGTGCATGTCCCTCAACAAACCGATTATTTTACTTGTACTAATTTATTTACAGAGTATTTTTGTAATATATTGCGGTGAACACGTGGATCAATAACGTGCATATGCAATGTATGACTTATCTCCCAGATATGATATCAATAGGCTATTGCTTGGAAATGTCTTGTAGTTATTATACTGTAGGTCTAGCTGTATGATATATCATAAACAGAAGAATGTTCCTCACTGCATGCTGCGATACATGTCATTCATCTCCATCTAATCATTCTTTTTGTTTACGCTCTTCTGATGGTGTTCAGCTTTCTCTTTCTGCAAATTGTATAGTTGTATGGTGTATAGCGATATGACCCAGCACCCAAAATACTATCAAAACACTCCAACGCAGCCTCCATTCTTCACGAAAGATAGATAAAAAAGCGCACAGGAAACAAAAACCTTGAAAAAATTATAAACGACCCCGCCAAATCACAGAGATGCCGATTCGCACGGGACTAATATTATCACAGGACCTCGGTGTTCGGCGAAATATGGAAGGTCATTTGCAGGGGAATTTTTACGATTTCCCGATTCGCACGGGATTAAGATCACAGACAACCTCCACAATTATTACAAATGACTAGAGGTCATCAGGTAATACTTATCTCGTGCGTAAAGACAGTAATTATGTGAGTTAACCAGTTAGAAGGAGACCTACACAATATAAAGTATTTTGAACACCATCTTTCAAGAGCAAGCGGTTTGCGAATCCTGCATTGAACTCTGAGATTTGAGAAGCAGTCGTCAGTGAAATAAAGGGAACACAGCAAATGTTTCGGATTATACTGCTGTGATATCACTGTTAAGATGAATTTTAATCACTGATTCTTCACATGCTCGTCCTTGGGTAGTGAAAAAAAACTGGCTTTACCTTCACATTGTAGAGCACAGCGTCTTCTCGACATGATGCTCTCCAGTATCCACAGGAATCAGCTGCAGGTTTGAGGTTCAGGTTTTCCCTGGTGTCTGCATGCGCTATATGCTAATGTTTCATCTTGACGTCACAATGAAACGGCTTATGGCTCGTTTGAAAAACAATTCATTTCATTGACTCAGAGTCGACTCTTACTTTTGAAAGACAATAACTTAATATACAGTGCACTTTCACATTTAAAACTTTGCAGGATGTTGCAGGAGAAACTGATAAAAACAAATTGAGTGAGTAACAAGGTATGTTGTTCAGAGAAGTAGAAGGGGGGAACCAGCAAACGCTCAACAATTTTAATCATAAATAAGGGGAAACTAAAGCAGAAGCTGCACACACATTTGCTTTTTTTTTTTCTTCTTTCTAAGAAACTTATTTCACCTCTGTTCTCAAGTATTGAGATGTGAAATCTGACTGCTTTTTGTAGGTGTGTGTGTGATAGTGACAGATGAAGGTGTGTTTCTCTGTCCTCAAGCTGCTTGTCACACTGACACGTGTGGTTGAGAAAGAGCTGATGAGGCTCATAATCAACACACTTCATATTAATGAAGAAATCACCAGAGAGCTCGAGTTCCTGTGGAGCCCAACCTCGACCCGTGCTCCATTAATCCCTTCTGTGAGGCTTTACCTGCAAATGAAGCGGCTCTGTGTGTGTGTGTGTGTGTGACTCAGACGAGATTGAGGAGGTTGAAGGGCAGATTAGTAAACTCTTAAGGGACGAGCCCTGTTTGCTGTCACGTCATGCAAACGCTCACTTCTCGTCTGCTGGTTTGTTCTGTACGAGGAGAGGTTGCCCGGAGGAAAATTGCACTGCTCAGATGTTGCTCTTCCAAAGTTCAGGTGAAGTTCATCTCGGTTATGTTTCATTTTAGTATGAACTTTGTTTCTCCTAAACTCCTTCTCCTTTTTACCCGTAAATGAAGAAATAAAAATGACAAATCAATGATTGTCATCCAGCAAGAGTATACAGCTATAAAACGAATGTGGATAGAGCTCAGATCATTTGATCTCTGACTTCTGATTGCAGACTTTGGTATATTAGCAAACTGAGATACTGTATTGTTAAGATCTCTTCTTTTCTCAGGATAAAAGTCTTGCGCACTTAAGCAAATTTGTTCTACATTCAACAATACTATTATAGTACCAAAATACACTGAAGTACGAATAAATTATGCTTTTTTTCATAGACACACTCACACACACACACACACACACACACACACACACACACACACACACACACACACACACACACACACACACAAAAAAAAACTTTTATAATCTATTTTTTGATCATGTTTTTGATTATTGTTTTCACCTTTAAAAGCTTTTTTTTTTTAACCCTCTGGGGTCTGAGGGGTTTTCTGGGCCCTGGAGGTGTTCTGACATGCTCTGACATTTGTGCTTTTTTCAGTTATTTATAAACATGATAATGGCAAAGGTGTAAATTCACTCTATATAGCACAAACATGGCTACCATAATATGCAAGCAACATGCATGTATATGTTTGAATTTTTAAGAGAATAATGTTTATGCATGGTCATTGAAAAAAATAAAAATGAAAGTTGCTGAAATAAGACCACTTTTGACTAATGAATGTTGTCGCTTCGAGTTCTGGCTTCAAAATGATGTGAAAATCATCCTGCCTAATCATTCACACACAATTTAAATCAATGTATTGTTTTATAAGACAGGTTTTGCTTGGAAAGACAATATGCGAGGGGGGCGTGAACGAGCAGTGGTTTACACCTGATAATACAATGTCCCACCCAGTATGCGTAATGACTCTGCATAATGAGCCATTCATTCAGGTGTGACACTTCAGCCACAAGAATGAATGCAAGGACAAAAGATATATTTAGAAGAAGACTTATATTGACCATTTAAGATTTTGCTTACATCTATCTTGTAAATATGTTTTGCTATTTTATTAAAAAGGTTACATTACAACAATAATTACAATTTCAACAATATTTCAAGTGTAAACTCTATACTCTTTCTTTGTAAAAAAATGATTATAGGCCTACATTTTATCATATGTATTCATTAGTTTGAATATAGCCAACACTGGAACAGCTAACATCTTAGTTGATGACTTTATTTTTGACAAAAATAGTATGTTATATATATATATATATATATATATATATATATATAGGCCTATATATATACATACGTGTACATATACATATATATATATATAGAGAGAGAGAGAGAGAGAGAGAGAGAGAGAGAGAGAGAGAGAGAGCATATGAGCAGAAATCGCTAAACAAAAGCTTATTTGATGTGGCAGTATATTCTACAGTAAAAACTGTACCCAAATCTAGCCAACAAAATGTTGTCTTTCATATTTCGCCTGACTGTAACATTGTTTTTATGAAATATTAGGGCATATAAATGTTAATTTGCAGTTTAATACGTTGCTTATACAAATAGCCTACATTTTATTTCAACATATTTCAGTCGATTTTTACTCATCTCAGTATAGCAATACAGTTTGCTAAAACATCATCATTCATTCACACACAGAAGGCGATTTAAATTTAAACTGTCTTTTTGCGAGCTGTGGTAAACAGCGCGCATCTCTGCCGTTCATTCATTCACAGAAACGCGATTCACTTGAGAAGGAAAAAAAACTTACTACAGTATTCCTCAGCTCAGTCGGATCCTTGCTCCTCGAAATACCCACACTTCTGAGGTAGATTTTCCATTATTATTATTCCTCACAGCGATGCGAGACGGTGTAAACAAGTAGGCTACAATGATCTGATTAAACTTGTGTTTTCTCGAGCTGATAAGGGGGCGTTCACAAGTTTGCGTGGATTGCCTCAGTCATTTGCGTTTGAATAACGCGCGCTCTCCGTGGGCGGAGTCACATTAAAAATAATTAGATGAGATGAGAACGACTGACATCTCGCTCTTTTCTTACAGATTACATGAACTGAGAATATATTTTTTTTATATATAAATTACTTCATTTAAAAGAAGAGAATTCAAGCTTCATGCCTGTGTGTCTGTATGCCTGTTTGACTGAGTATTCGCTGAGTTATTGTTCATTTTCGGACGCGTTTCAGAATGGACTACACTGACAGAGAGAAGGCAGAACTCGCTTCGTGTTTATTTTTCTTTATCTGGCAAAAAGCACAACACTTTGTTTTTATTGTGAGTATACACAAAAATAATACACATTTAACAGAATCGATTGATGTATGAAACTCCTATGGAAAATCAAAGTCAACAGAGTATTTATGAGTCTCTTTTACACTGATAAAAAAAAAGCGAGCTGGTATCGCCGGCGATACCGCCGACCCCAGGGGGTTAATGTTAAATATTTTATCTGAAAATTATGTGTTCATTGTTGCATTTTGTAGAATGGGTATTAATGCATGCTTATGGCAAAAAAAGTATGAGCAAAGTGTTCATTTGTAACACTTGGATGGAAGAGAGATTTACATACAGGCGAACATTTCAAGAAAACGGAACACCGATCACCATAATGACGACTACATACAAACTATTATTATCATTAAAACAACAGCATTCAATAGAGACAAACCCACCAATAACATTTAGTCACTGTTTTTCCACGACCGTGTGATAAATACTGCAGCTACCAGAATTTATAGAAAAACACAACTATGTGTTATAATTCTGAGAATTTTGTTGTAAAATCTACTGTAGATTTTTCATGCCTATAAATCCCAGATGCAGACAGAAGTTGCAGTGATTGACAGCTGTAATCTAGTCTTGATGTGACAGTGAGCAGAACTACAGCTCTCCTGTGTCTCTAACCAGCTTGACTCGATCCGGTCTTGAATTATAGAGCGGGTCGGTGTTTCTTCAGTCGGCCAGAATGAGCTGAGGGCCGGGTGTGTGTGTGTGTGTGTGTGTGTGTGTGACAAGCGCTGCATGATCGGTACAATCTGTTTCTCCTAGCAGTTGTCGTCTCATTGTTCTGGATAGTCAGATGGTTACAGAAGCGCATTAATATATGATCCGGATGCCCACTGTCTCTCTGTGCACTGTTATTCTTTCCTTCTCGTAATTGGCTCCTGTCAAAGTGTCAGACCAAGCTCATTGTAGACTACAGGACAGAGCAAGCCTGGCCCTTATTAAGCGAGTCCTGCCGAGAGATTAGTCAACAGGAGTCGTCGTCTGTTCTCTGAGTGTTATTTCTCAATGAGCAAGACAGAAATATACGACTAATGAGCTGAATATGAGCACTCATAACAAACTGATGCGATGAGGAGTGAAGACACAGACAGAAAAGGGGAACACTTTATTTTACAGTAGATTGCATGCATTTACTATAGTAATGACAATAAATGATGCATAAATACATGCATCAAATGCTAAAAAAAAAGCCATGATTCTAAAACCCGAAAAGTGGTTAACTACTATACATGAGTTATTTTAACTTAATAGAAAATTGTTATGTGAACTTAACTGTACAATAACAATAACTGAACTTAAACTGAATGAGTTGCAGCATTGCTAGTTCCCATTCTTTGCGTCAGAATTAGAGAATAATTGTTGAAATTAAGTGTTATTTCGCATGTTTTTGCACAAGATTGCATGTTTGCTAATGCTAGCAATTAACCGTTCAAGTTTTGAGTCAATATACTTAAGTAATCAAATTGCATGAGTTAGTCAATATTTCATTTAGATTGAAATGATCTAATATTGTGCAGCAGTTGTAAAATACAAACAAGACGATGCAAAAGATACCGGCAAACACAAATACAACACAGACACATGCATTGACAATAATAACTGAGGAGTATAAATATGCAGGGATAATGAAGAGCCACACTAGACACAAATAAACTATCAGTAACTATAGAGCATGCTTAGAAAACCATGCAAACAAAGGAAACAGGAAATAAAAACAGGAAACTGGCACTCAGATATAAAGGGAACAGACAAATCTACAAAATCATCAACATTAGTTGTGACATTAGCATGTTTCTGTAGTACAAAATCAAACATTTAAAGTTCTACTAACTTAATCTGAGTTTGTTTACTCAAATTTGATGTAACTGATGATCTCATTATTAAGAGTTATGTTTACAGTACATATAGTAAGTACATAATTGTTACAAATGTTTGCATTGGTCAATATTTCAATTCAATTTCAAATAACATGTTCTGTTAAACTTCTTAAAGTTCTACTAACTTAATATTTGAGTTTAGTACCTCACTTTTTGAGTTATGCCAACTAATGAGGGGTTTACAGTGTAACCAGTTTAAATAATATTACGCAGTACTTAATTGTGCAATTATGCTGTAACAAAGACACCTTAACAATAAAGCGCAACCAATAATTTTTTGTTTATTTGCAAAAGTCAGTTTTGAGCTCTTTTTAATACAACAGCTTTGTTTAGCTCTTAATGGGACATATGGTAATGCTCAATTTCAATAGAGTCATTTGCACCACTTTTACTGTATTTCTGGTGTTTTTTAGCTTTTCTGGAGCCTGACAGGCTTACACCGTGTCCTAACTACACACGACGCGCGATAAAAGGTTATTTTCCATGTTAATCAGAGTGTTTGTCCTAACCAGCCGACAATTCTATTTTAGAAATGGTTTCTATTTTTCTGCGACGTCGCGCTGGAACAACAAACACAAAGTGTGGCGATGATAATCTCAGGGACTGTTTATGTGCTTTATTTAATGTTAAAAGCATGTAATGCGACTTTGAATATCATTTAGTGCTCCAGCTTTGTAGCTGTAAAAGCAACAATGGATAATTCACCTCAGATCTTGAGATTAAACAAATGGAAACAAGAACGTTCAAACTGTGAACAAACAAGTGTATTCTTTGACAAATACTGTTTTAGTAGCTCAGTACCCTGTTTAAATGGTGTAATATTTGTGAATTTGATTGTGTAGTCTACTTGCGATTGCCGTCGAGATTATTCTCTGGTGCTGTGCACTCGCCGTGAGACTCCGCCCACACACTGTTCTGATTGGCTGACTCCGCCCACACGCTGTTCTGATTGGCTGACTCCGCCCATACGCTGTTCTGATTGGCTGACTCCGCCCACACACTGTTCTGATTGGCTGACTCCGCCCACACACTGTTCTGATTGGCTGACTCCGCCCATACGCTGTTCTGATTGGCTGACTCCGCCCATACACTGTTCTGATTGGCTGACTCCGCCCACACGTTGTTTTGATTGGCTGTGGGTTTTGATTGATTTTTACGCATCTCACAGTCGCGTCTAGTGTGGACAGACAAATTGTTTGTCGCTGGAATCTTATCGCATCGCGTCTGGTTAGGGCACGGTGTTAGCCTCATGAACAGTTGTTGTATGTACAAGATGTCTAATTTCTGAGTCAACTATACCTTTAATAAAATGAAAAGAGCAATGTAAATTGGAGCGTGTCGAGGAAGGGCAGGTGAGCCGTTGTGCTCTATAGGATATTATTGGATCAAGCTGTTATGCATTAGGTGACAAACATGTAGATTTCTGTCCAACAACTTTATAGCCTTAAAACAAAATGAATGAGATCCGTGTAGTTAATGTGTGATTCATGTTTTCCAGCACTGAATCCTATTTTGTTCTCCTGTAGGCTTTCCTGGACAGATGGCTTGTAAAGAAAACAGCACGCCACCCCGTAATCATATGTGCAATAAATGCTGCTGGTTAAGACCCTGTGGATTGACTACAGATGGCACTTCAGTTTCAACACCTCCACTCTAATGAATGAGTGCAAAACTATCAAAAATTTTAGCTTTCAGTTTCATAGCAGTGCAAAGCCTCTATGTGTGATGGTGTCGGTGCAAACTGTGCATATTGTGAGAATAAGGCTCAATGATGACATAAGTGATGGTCAATGGCATGTTTGCCCTTTGTATCCAGTCCTGGGCATTTGAAGCAGGCATCTGTTCTTTTGGACCGGTTCACTGTAGCACAGAATTTGGATACCAAGTCTGATATTAACGGCATGCGACCGTGTTAAAGGAGAAACTCAAAAAGTATCTAGTTAAAACTAAGCAACTCTTTATTTTAATAGTCCACTTTAGACATACTAACTATGAGTAATGTTGCGTCTACATGTCATTAGAGTATTAGTAGATTGTCTGCTTAATATCTGCTACCACTTTATTCTGATTCTCCTCAACGGACATTCTACTGACTATAAGTAAGTTTGCAACTACATGTCAAATTATTTTAACTCTAACCATAACCTAACAGTCTACTCATACTCCAATTATAGTTGCAGTAATCATTAGACATATTTAAGACTCCAGCTTTGATATCTGACCACTTTTAATGATAAAACTAGGTTGCAGTAATTTCTTAGTTTATGTCAGGAGTGCAATACAATCAATCTGTAATTTTTCATATTTTGAATAGAATAACAACACAAATTCATATTCTGTCACGTCTGCTCCGGTTTATGTGTGTTAACGTGGAGACTCTACAAAGCATCCGCTAGGGCTCTTAGTCCATAAAGTGTGGATATTTGAAGAATTATTTATTTATTCTCACGTTTGCAAAATATTTCGTCATACAGAATATTATTTCTATTCATTTCCCTCTGAATTATGCGTTCTGAAGAGCTGAAAGAGTGTTTAGACCGAGCTCTGTCTCTCCTGTTCTGATTTTTGCAGAAGTTATGACTCATCGAGTGCTTGTTTGGTCTAGAGCTGTCAATCATCTTACGTGATCATAATTCCTGCACTTCTGGAGACGCTGTCCTTTACACTCCCTCATTTGCAGCTCCTCAAAAACAAACCTCAAAACAACATTTCTACACACGAAACAAGAAGCTAATAAACACACAATATTGATTGAATATGGTTTGTGTGTGTTTTTTATGCAATTTGGTGTATATTCATATAATGGATGTTTACATTATAAATGCTAGCAGGTGTAGCGATTAGCTGTGAATTAAAAGCTATACATAATATAGTTAATCTAAAATAAACACTGATCATAATAATGGTGAACTAAAAAGGGTGACTGTTTCCATCAGTGATTCTGTTTGTTAACATCAGAGGTCTACACTAATGGTCAATTATCATTGCATTAATCACTTAATTATCTAATCAACAATGCTTCAGAGTTCATTTTAACACTCTTGAGAGTGGAGTCAAATAAACTCTGGAGAGAGTTAATTAAACACTGTTTTTTTTTTGTTGTTGTTGTTTTTTAGCTGTGTACAGAATTGAACTTGTGTAATATCATTTTGCAGAAATGGTACTACAGGTAGGCTACATTTTTCCAATGAGCCTGGGCTGGATGAGGTACAGTAACTTGGAAAATGCAGTAAGTTCTTTTCAAATTCAATAATGTTGTTCATTGTGCATGAGCATGTATCCACATTATCCTAGGGGTGCAATGGCTACAATTTGAGTTCACCCCAGCTAGAAATTGTATTGGACGTGGACTCCAACATCACTCCGACGTCAAATTTTGGATGAAAATGAAAATTGGGTTGACGTCTAAACATTTGTTTGATGTCAGACTCCAACGTCATTTAACAACTCCAAAAACAGCATTACCAGCTTCACTTATTACACACCAGGTTGACTTTATTTCTGTCATATGTGTACAAAAGTTCTTATTGAGATTAACAGAGGTTTAGATGTTGATATTTAATTGAAAATAATAGTTATGTATATCACCATTATGGCGATTAGTGTTTATTTTAGTTGGCCAGTTTGACTCTAATACTAGATTTTCTCTGGCTGCTGTAACATTTTATAACTAAAATCCACTTTAGATTGTGATCGGAAATTCATTCAAACACTCGAATGGTGGTTTAAAGTGAGTTTTGAGTAGAAGCGTAAAATTAATATTTTAAATTGTGTTATGTTGCTTGATGCTAATTGTAGCTCTAATGGACCTGTTGCACCTGGAGCTATTCTGTTCCATAAACTAATCTGTTAAAATAATTCACATAAGGTCCCAAGAATATGAACAAAATCAATAAATTATTATGTTTTACTTATAACCATGCATATAGTTTTTGTGAAAATAGGTCGCCAGTCACTGCTACTGTTAAAAGTCTCTAAATTCATACCCTTTAAAATAGTACCAGGAATAAAAATAAAGAAATAATAAAAAAAATAATAATCAAGTTTAGATAAACTCGCTTGTAAAACTCAATACTCGACTAAATATTCTAGAAAAAAATAATCATTTATTAGGTCAAGGCCAAGGTCAAGGTCACTTTTATTTGTATAGCACCTTAAAACAACATTACTGCTGACCAAGGTGCTTCACAAAAACACATTAAAAAAAAATAACAGTCGAACAAAAATACTACATAGACACAATTATGAAAAGGCCTGAGAAAAAAGATACATTTTCAGAGATGACTTAAATGCATATAAGGAAGAAGATAACCTAACAAATTGAGCTAATGAATTCCACAGCTTAGGACCAAATACGGAAAAGCCTCTGTCACCTTTAGATATCAAGCGAGACAGTGGAATGGTTAATAATTTGTCAGAGGATGATCTAAGAGATCTTTGGGGAGAGTATGGACAAATAGAGATATAAACTGGAGCCAGACCATGCAAGGCTTTAAATACAAAAGTTAAAACCTTGTACTCAATTCTGTATTTGACCGGTAGCCAATGTAAATGTGATAAAATAGGGGTGATATGCTCACGTTTTTTCTTCCCCATTAAGAAGCGAGCTGCAGCATTTTGAACCAGTTGCAAACGCAATAGTGAAAACTGGTTTATACCGGCATACAGAGCGTTGCAATAATCAAGCCTTGTTGAAACGAAAGCATGAATGACTGTCTCTAGGTCACCAAAAGATAGAAAAGATTTCAATTTCCGTGAACCCGAGTTGGAAAAAACTGGCTCTGACAACAGAGTTTATTTGCTTGTCGAATTTTAACTAGCTTTTTTAATTAATAATTTGTATTAGCTACTAACTGCATCTTCTGCAGTGCAATTATAGATTACTGTTCTAATTACTCTCTTTAAAAAGTATTGCACTACTTATCAACCTCATTAAACAATACAGCATGAAACTGCTCTTTTAATTATTCCAAATAAATAGAACTGACCAACGCATTTAAAGGGAGAATGATTCATATATATATATATATATATATATATATATATATATATATATATATATATATATTAACATCAGACAATGTATTGATGTTAAATCCACTATTGTTTTATAATAAGATTGTTCTATGCAGTATTTAATGCAATTATATCAGAAGTAACTAATTCAATTACAGAGACATTATGAATATTCCCTTACTTTACAATTTCAAGGGAAAATATGTAATGCAATGAATAACACCCAGCACTGTATACTAGTTGGTTTTATTCATAGTAAATTCTGGTGACTAACACTGAAGGGTTTTTGACAGCTTTTCCTGTGATGTTCCATTGTTCCACGATGGGAGTTTGAATGTGCAAAAATGTTTGAATGTTTGAATGTGCAAAAATATGCAGCCATTACATTTGTAATTCAATCGAATGTGCAGTCAAAGCATGTAAAGCAAGATTACCAGGAACATGAAGTTAAAACAATAATGATGCAAAAATATGCAGCCATTACATTTGTAATTCAATCGAATGTGCAGTCAAAGCATGTACAATTAAATAAATATATCAATTAAGAAGACTATTCCAGATTTCAGTGCTGACCACAGAACAGACTTGATCACCCTCAGATGTATATTGACAGCACTCTAATGATCGGAAGACCTGAGAGAAGAAGTGAAGAAGGTCAATAAAATCTAGCAGTGATAAACCTGATACAGGGCCTAATGAATTTTAAAATGAACTCTAAACTTCACGGGAAGCCACTGGAGTAACGTGGAACCTCTTTGTTGACCCGGTTGCAGGGAACATGTAGTGACATGATAAGCAGAGATTTACTCAAACATTTTCTGTTTTTATTTTGACAAAATTTGAAAGTGTTTTTTCCTACTTCAAGGCAGCCACCAGTTACTGCTAGTAATATTTGTAAAAGCCTCTACATTGTGTGTCTCAAGAAGGTTTATAATACCTGGAGGGAAATAATCCCACAGCATTCCCATTCCCATTCACAAAAAAAAAAAAAAAAAAAAAAAAAAAAAACAAAACAATTTCACACAATAAAACCTCTGCCAGTGAAATTACTAGCAAAACATCTTTGGTTTCACTTCAGAGAACTTCAGAGCACATCCCTAGTAACAGTAATAGTAATACAGAATATATGAAGCCAGTGTTATAATACATAATATTTGAAACAACACAATAATTCATTAACTATACCTTTGGGTTTTTAAGGCAGTTTGCTATCCTAACTTTCTTCCCTATATTGTGACGTATATCCGAGTGAAACGGATTCTGGAAATGTAGGGCAGGGCTTGATTTTGCCTGTGGGGAATTGATTGGCTGGTTGTGGTTTGCTATTGGCTGATCTCATGTGATTGACAGGTTGCCCCGCCCTCGTCATCAGAGAAGAGAAGAGATGCTGCAAGAGGAACTTATTCCGATTCAAGATTACCAGGAACATGAAGTTAAAACAATAATGATGTGCACATATTCTATTAGAAAAAGTTGAGAATTGTCCATTTTGAGTTCATGGTGACTTTAAGATCATTTTTCCAATGATTCTTTACAGGAATTCAAATTATCATTAAGTGTTGTATTTAAAAAAAATATTTAAAAAAAATTTAAAAAAGCTTAAGAAAATTGATAAGAACATTCTTGGAAATAAAGGTATGAATATTTTGCATTCATAAACATTTACTGAGTTAGAAAATAAGAAAATATGAGAATGTTCTGTGAATCTGGCCTCAGGTTTCTCCATCCTACAGAAAACTAAACTAAATATCACACATGCAACACTCTTCACCCAGTAGACATATACCATATGTTGTAGATCAAACTACTGTTAAAACCAAACCAGATCAACACCAGAAAAAACACGATAGATACAGTCCTCACTTATTCAGGTGCTAACATCTCAGATCTCTCTAACCCTGTTACAAGCCTTTGCTGTGTATTTATTTATATATTTTGTTGCTGAAAGTTTTTGTTACTGATATCATAAAACCCAAGAAGTTTGTTCGGCTCTTTCTTTCAGTGTATTTTCCAAACAGACAAATATGAATTTGGCAGAGCTGAAGAGACACATTAATAATTAAAAAAGGGGTTTTGGGGGCATCCCATTATTCTACAGATGTGCTGTGCTCGTTTGGCTCGTGCGGCTCCTCCTCTGATCTGTTTACAGATCATGTTCCATGGTCTACTGGAAGGCAGAAAGCTTTGAGATTAGTTGCTGCCTCTTTTCTTCACTACACTTGAAGTCATTGCTGTGAGAGTTAGTGTGGAGTTTGCTTTCTACAAGTCGACCGCCCAGTGTCCCATTTCTCAAAGAGATTTAAGTGGCCTGAAGCTAATTATAGCACATTTGACATGGAGACACTGCCACTGCTGTTGGCACTACAACATTTTCAGTTGCTTTGCCAATGTTTTTTTTTTGCTTCTCCCTGATTTGTCTTTACTTCTGATGACGTCTGGTCACCTTATGAAAACGAGAAGGTTCCAGATCGTTCCAGGTTTGAACGAATTATGCTAATTATGCTGTATTGTACGGTGGTCGGTGGCCCAGTAGTGCACAACACAACATTTTAAAAGGCATGGAAAACGTCTCCGGTTACTTAACTGTAACCTTGTTCCCTGAGAAAGCGGAACGAGATGCTGCGCTGCTCAGCGCATTGGGAACGACTTTAATCGTGACCAGCTGTGAATATTGTGTGTAACACGTCGATAGAATTGACCCGGAGGTAATATAGCCTCGGTCGGTGACGTCATCGGCGCGCTCACGCGATACGAGGCTATAAATAGATGAGCCACAGGTGCATCATCAGGATATTTTGTTTGAAGAGCAGTCCTGGGACATCTTCAGCACGGCAAAGTAGCGCAGCATCTCGTTCCGCTTTCTCAGGGAACAAGGTTACAGTTAAGTAACCGGAGACGTTCCCTTTCGAAAGCTACAATCGATGCTGCGCTGCTCAGCGCATTGGGAACGAGAATACCCATGCCGCCGTGCTTGAACATGTCTGGACTCCCACGGTTGTGCAGGTGTGTTTCACAAGAACGTAAGAAGGCCTAGACACTAGCTTGCGATGTCGACTCAAGGACATGAGAGCCCGGAGTGGCATGAACATCCAAACTATAAAATCTTATGAATGTGTGCGGAGAGGACCAACCTGCCGCATCACAAACCTGTTGCAAAGGGGCCCCCCTTGCCAAAGCACTAGAAGAGGCGACCCCCCTGGTGGAGTGAGCCCTAAGGCCTATAGGTGAAGCTTGGCCGCGCGCCTCATAAGCAAGAGCGATAGCATCTCTGACCCAATGAGACATAGTCTGCTTGGTAGCAGCTCCTCCTCTGTTGCTGCCCCCATAACAGATGAACAGTTGCTCCGACTTACGCCACTGGCTAGTGCGGTGGACGTAAGCCTGAAGAGCACGGACTGGACACAGCCTGTGAGATTTTTCCTGCTCCGGCGTTGTGAACGGCGGGGAGCAGAAAGCCTCAAGAGTGACAGGATGTACAGCCGAAAATGGAACCTTAGGCAGGTAATCAGGATGTGGATGCAAAATCACTTTCACCAAACCTGGGGCAAAGTCTAAGCAGGATGGAGAGATAGACAGAGCCTGCATATCCCCAATTCTTTTCAAGGAAGTTATTGCCATCAGAAAAACCATTTTTAGAGTCAGAAGTTTATCAGACGCTGATTCTATTGGTTCAAAGGGGGTGTCAACCAGACCCTCAATAACTATAGCTAAGTCCCATGAAGGGATCTTGGTTCTTGCTGGAGGCCTCAGTCGCCTGGCTCCCCGAAGGAAGCGTGAGAGCAGAGGGTGTCTCCCAAGTGGCGCCCCGTCAACTAAGGCGTGGCAAGCCGAAAGAGCGGCCACGTAAACCTTAAGAGTGGCAGGACATGTGCCTGTTGATAATTTCTCTTGCCTGAAGTCCAGCACTGAAGCAATCTGGCAGTTAACTGGATCTACATTGTGTTCAACGCACCACCTTTCAAAAACACCCCATTTAATAGCATAACTTCTTCTAGTAGAGGAAGCCCTAGCACTCAGAATGGTCTCAATAACATCCGGCGAAAGCCCAGTGTCTCTTAATTGGTTCCCATCAGGGGCCAAACATGAAGATTCCACAGGTCGGGCCTGGGATGGAATATCGTGCCCTCCGCCTGAGACAGAAGGTCCCTCCTCTCCGGAATCGCCCACGGCGAGCTGTCGAGGAGAGCTATTATCTCCGAGAACCACACTCTGTTTGGCCAACGTGGTGCTATCAGCAAGAGGCAAGACCCTTGTTGGCGAACTCTGGCTAGAACTCCCGGGAGCAGAGAAACTGGAGGAAACGCATACAGGCGCATCTTGGGCCATGTGTGCGCCATCGCATCCAGACCCAGAGGAGCCGGGTGACTCAGAGAGAAGTAGAGGGGACATTGCGCTGTCTGCTGGGAGGCGAAGAGGTCCACCTCCGCTTCGTAAAATTTGGTCCAAATCTGTCTCACTACTTCCGGGTGGAGTTTCCATTCCCCCGTCGGTAGTGTCTGTCTGGACAATAGATCTGCTCCCACATTCAAATGCCCTGGGATGTATACTGCCCTGAGTGACAGGAACTTGCCCTGGGCCCAGAGAAAAATCTGCCTCGCTATTCTGTTCAGATTGCGTGAGCGCAGACCTCCCTGGTGATTTATATACGAGACTTGCTGCTGTGTTGTCCACCCGCACTAGGACATGACAGCCCCTCAAATGATGGAGAAAATATTTCAGAGCCAGAAATATAGCCATCAGCTCGAGGCAATTGATGTGCCAATCGAGCTGATGACCCTCCCATTCCCCTTGAGCTGGACGGCCATCCAAGACCGCTCCCCAGCCTATCAGGGAGGCGTCCGTCGTTAGCAGTTTGCGACGACACGGCGCCCCTAGAGTGGGACCCAAGGCGAGGAACCGGGGTCTGAGCCACAGAGATAGTGTACGAAGCCCGCGGCGCGTCACTTTTATTTGCCTTAGAGGATTGGCTCTTGGATGAAATCCTCTGGCTTTTAGCCACAACTGAAACGGTCTCATGGGCAACAGCCCCAAAGGAATCACCGTGGAGGCTGATGCCATGAGACCTAACATTCTTTGGTACTGACGAACAGTATGAATTTGGCCTAGCTTGACTTTGGTCATGGTCTGCCGAATGGTCTCGATTCGAGCAGGAGACATTTGTGCCCGCATCGTAATCGAATCCCAAACGATCCCGAGATAAATCGTTCTCTGAGCAGGAGAAAGAACACTTTTCTTGGTGTTTAGTTTCAGCCCTAGAGAAACTAGATGAGCTAACACGATGTCTCTGTGTTGGAGCGCCATCTCTCATGATTGTGCTAGTATTAACCAATCGTCTATGTAATTCAAAATGCGAATGCCCTGGAGTCGTAATGGAGCCAGTGCTGCATCCATGCATTTTGTGTATGTGCGGGGTGACAGTGCTAGACCGAACGGAAGAACCCGAAATTGGTATGCTTCGCCCCCGAAAGCGAACCTCAGGAATTTCCTGTGTTGTGGCAATATTTCTATGTGAAAATATGCGTCCTTCAGATCGATCGTGACGAACCAATCGTGATGTTGTATTTGCGACACGACCGTCTTGACGGTTAACATCTTGAACTTGAGTGCTTTGACTGTGCGGTTTAAGCCTCGAAGATCTAAGATTGGACGCAACCCCCCATCCTTTTTGGGTACTAGGAAGTATCTGCTGTAATAACCTGACTCCCTCTCTGGAAGAGGAACACGTTCTATGGCCTCTTTGCTCAGAAGAGTTTGCAGCTCTTGCGACAGTACATGCATCTGCTCCGGTTTCACGGTAGTGAAAATCACGCCGTTGAAACGCGGAGGACGACGAATAAATTGGATTCTGTATCCTAACTGTACTGTGCTTAATACCCACGCAGAAACGCCTGGCAGAAGTTTCCACGCTGCCAGACTTTCCGAGAGTGGTATTAATTTTAATACTTCCTTTTGAGGGGATATTAGATGTTCCGTGTCCAGAATGACAGCCGGAAACGACGGAACATCTAATATTTCACTGGAAACCGCTGCCCCCCGAGGCACGAGAGGTGGCGGGGATGGAGTGGTTTTGTGAGGGTAGCAGGAAGGGACGAATAGGTCTTGAACGCGCCCCATCCCGCGGGGGACTACCCCCACTAGATTGGGCGCCAGAACATCAGGACTTCCGCTTCTTGTTAATAATAGTCCTGAGGTCTGGCTTGGGAGGCTGCTGAGTCTGGCGAGTCTGTCTCCAGTCTCTCTGAGGGGGAGCACGACTCGCCACACTCTGCTTTTTTACCTCCCTGGCTTTTGAAGGACCGGGGCGGGGCTGGGTGGCAGACGGCCCCTCTCCTTGAGTGCGGCGAGGAAGGAACTGAACGAATGCTTCTTCGTGTTTCTTCACCTCTTTAAATCTGGTCACTACGGTGTTAACGGAGTCGCCAAACAAACCAGAGGGAGAAACAGGGGAGTCTAACAGAAACAAACGATCTTTCTCTTTAATACCTGTCAGATTCAGCCACAGGTGCCTCTCCGTGCTGACTAAAGCACTCATTGAACGGCCGATGGCACGGGCCGTCTGCTTGGTCGCACGGAGAGACAGATCTGTGGCTCGACGAAGCTCAGAGAACGCTTCCTCGTCGATGGTACTGCCCACACTCAAATCCTTCAACAGGTCAGCCTGGTACGCCTGTAACACTGCCATAGTGTGCAGCGCAGCACCAGCCTGACCTGCAGCTTGATAAGCTTTACCCACTAGTGATGATGTTATACGACAAGGTTTAGTGGGGAGGGTAGGTTTCTTTATCGAAGATGCAGCTTCGGGCGAGAGATAGCTCGCGAGCGTCTCTTCAACCCGAGGCATCTCCGAATACCCCCGCGCTTTCGCACCCACGATAGTTGAAAAAGTCGACGTCGAGGGCACAAAAACGCGAGAAGTATAAGGTTTACTCCATGACTTAGACAGCTCGTCATGGAGGTCCTCGAAAAAGGGGAGAGACTGATGTAATGTTCTCTCCCCCCTGCCACCGGACAGAAACCTATCCTTCCGGATTTTTAAACTCTTTGATGTAACGTGAGAGAAAAAGATTGAGAATGAGAAATTTCTGCACACTGCCTGACAAAAACTAACTCCTAACAAAGATCTGAGAACAGATGAGAGTAGAGAGAGTGTCTTTCAACGTACACATGCACAGAATGGTCTGAAAACAAAAGACCTGATGATGCACCTGTGGCTCATCTATTTATAGCCTCGTATCGCGTGAGCGCGCCGATGACGTCACCGACCGAGGCTATATTACCTCCGGGTCAATTCTATCGACGTGTTACACACAATATTCACAGCTGGTCACGATTAAAGACGTTCCCAATGCGCTGAGCAGCGCAGCATCGATTGTAGCTTTCGAAAGGGAACTAACTTTATCGCGCTCTGAGAGCCCTCTAGTGGTCAGTTGGGAGCATTTCCGTTGTGTTGCGGCTTTATTTCGTTGTGTTACATTTTCCATTGTGTTGTGACTTATTTCCGTTGTGTTGTACATTTTCCATTTTGTTGTGACTTATTTCTGTTGTGTTGTACATTTTCCATTGTGTTGTGACTTATTTACGTTGTGTTGTACATTTTCCATTTTGTTGTGACTTATTTCTGTTGTGTTGTACATTTTCCATTGTGTTGTGACTTATTCCCGTTGTGTTGTACATTTTCTGTTGTGTTGTGACTTATTTACGTTGTGTTGTACAATTTCCATTTTTTTGTGACTTACCTCTGTTGTGTTGTACATTTTCCATTGTGTTGTGACTTATTTACGTTGTGTTGTACATTTTCTGTTGTGTTGTGGCTCATTTCCGTTGTGTTGTACAATTTCCATTTTTTTGTGACTTACCTCTGTTGTGTTGTACATTTTCCATTGTGTTGTGACTTATTTCCGTTGTGTTGTACATTTTCCATTGTGTTGTGACTTATTTCCGTTGTGTTACATTTCCCATTGTGTTGCGGCTTTATTTCATTGTGTTGTACATTTTCCATTGTGTTGTGACTTATTTCCGTTGTGTTGTACATTTTCTGTTGTGTTGTGGCTCATTTCCGTTGTGTTGTACAATTTCCATTTTGTTGTGACTTACCTCCGTTGTGTTGTACATTTTCCATTGTGTTGTGGCTCATTTCCGTTGTATTGTGCTTATACTTAGTAGAATGTTACTTACAGTTAGTAGATTTAGTTAGTTATGAAACACTTTATATATACTGGATATGTGTTGTAAACAAAAATAAGAGAGAAAAAAGAAAATAAATCTCTAATGCATCATGATTCTTTCCTCAATAGGAGGAATAAATGCTTCTCCAATGCACTGCAATGCTTTCTTCAATGATTTTACAAACATTTTTGAAGAATTTCAGAATTCGGTAACTCTTTATTTCGATAGTCCACTATAGACATTCTACTAACTATAAGTAACTTTGCATCTACATGTCAGCTAACTCTCATTAGAGTATTAGTAGACTGTCTGCTTAATATCTGCTAACTCTTTATTTTGATGCTTCCCCAATAGACATTCTACTGACTATAAGTAACTTGGCAACTAGAAGTCAACATATTCTCCTAACCCGGACCCTAACACCTAACCATAACCTGACAGTCTACTGACAGTCTGCTAATACTCTAATGACAGTTAGTTGACATGTAGTTGCAAAGTTACTTATAGTTAGTAGAATGTCTAAAGTGGACTATGGAAATAAAGTGGAACCCAGAATTCTTTCTGAATTTAGATTAAATCACAGCCACCTTCTGTCCAAGTAGTACAAGACAATCCGCTTCAAACAGACTGACACACACAATTGCTCCAGGTGTGTTTTGTAGGAAATGAAAGAGCTGATTCGCGAGGATAGTGAAATAATGACAGTATTTTCTTTACCAGGATGAACGGCATTGCAGTGGACGACAGTTTAGATTAGGAAATATCTGACCACTGAATGCCAATCGATTTGAGTCATGCATGTATTCATCATTTCAGCATCAGAATAGAAGATTCCCACTGTTTAAATTGAGGTTTATTTTATTCTGCTTCTACTCTTTTATTGTTTCCAAGCTGTGTATCATTGCTAGTTCTAGATAGATGGTAGATCCGCGCAAGATGAGGATGCCTCTTTTTGCTTATTGTTTGTTTTGTATAATTAATTAAACTACTTTGGCTTCATTTGGATTTCGTTTTCAGCGGTTCTCGGATTTTGCTCATGAAATCTAATTAATTAATTCTGATTGAAGTATGATGTAATGGCCCAACCGGGTATTAAGTGAAATGGTTAATCTCAGTGTTTGTCAGTATACTCACTGTACGGCTTTCTGGTGTAATTAACCCTTTAGATATATGAGACAAAACCAGTCTACTGACGTGAGGATGATGAAAGTAAACTACCATTTTACAGCACTACATTAAGTGTTTTACGTCTTTAAAATTGCTTGTGAATGATATTAAATAATACTGTACAGATCCTGCTAAGTATAACCCTGAAAGTGGCTTTTAGGATCAATGTTGAACATTACCGACTAATGTTAGACTTTATTTGAAATGCCAATGAAAAATAAATAAATAAACAGAAATCTTACTAGAATCAAATGCTCACCTAAGAATTAATGAATGGATTTGATTCAAGCCACACATATTAAACATCATTAAATCGGCCTTTAAATTAGGTGACAATGATGAAATTAAATTGAAGAATCTGATAACATATACAGTACTGTGCAAAAGTCTTAGGCATGTTAATACCCCCCCCCCCCCCCTCCCCCCTGGACAAAATCTGTTTTAAACGCAAAGGGTCGTTACACAATATATTGATTTGAATTCGTTAATAGAAGTTGAATCATAAATAAATTCAATTTGTGATTTTATTTTTGAAAGCATTCTCACTTTACAGCATTTTAACACAAGTGCCAGTGCTTTTCACAGTCCTGTAGCTTTGCAGGAAGGTTTCTTCAAGCATCTCGGAGACGTTCCCGCAGTTCTTCTGGATTTAGTCTGTCTCAGTTTCTTCTGTTTCTTCATGTAATCACAGACGGACTCGATGATGGTGAGATCAGATCATACCGGCTGTTGTCAGACTCCTTGTGCATACACAAATCTTACCGGATTATTACAATTAATGGCAAAAAGAATGTTTGGAAATGTAAACTGATATTTCCTACTGACACACTACAGCAAAACATATAAATAACTGACTTACAACCATTGTTTTTTTGTGTGTGTGTGTGTGTGGGGGGGGTATTAACATGCCTAAGACTTTTGCACAGTACTGTACTTCCTAAGATAACAATTGAAGGTGTCCATGAAGCACAACCAAACAATTCCCATTGACATGAATGGGAATGCCTGGAAGTTTGTATTTTGAAACATATCGGTGGAAGGGTTTGGGACTGTATACGTTCTTGTCATGCTATCAACCAGTCAGTATTGTAATGACGTATTTTCCTGTAGCTCCAGACTGACTATTCACATGACAATTATGCCTCAGGTTATTGACTGACAGATACAATAGGCCTCCGGCTGCCTGCTCTTCTTTATCTTGCGTTCAATTTTCTCCTTTGTCACTGTCGAGCTTTCAATGTATACTATTTGAAATTCTGAGAAACATATGCTGGTTTGTCCAGATGAAACTGGATGTCCAAAATAGGAATAGCAGAAATAAATAAAACCCGTAGCTTCCATAAAATATTGACCTATTTTCCAGTATACAGTATTCGAGTGGCCAAGTTTGTCTGATTTGTTGAATGCACGAGAAAAACAATCAATAAGAGCAGAGCCAAACTAAGTTTAGAATCAAAAACTGTCTTGAACTTCTCTGTCTGAAAACTGTCTTTATTCTAGACCAATGCATTACGTTACAAATGCATGCATCAAATAATAGCGCACACACTGAAGGGTTTCAGCAATTTCTTTCATGCAATTAAGTTAACGAATGGAAGTTAATTGACCATCTGTTTGTTGTTTGACTAATCATCATGGGTTGTCCATTCCCAGCACAGATTCAGGAGAAATATTACCAGCATCACATCGAATGTACAGCACGTTTGATTAGATCTCTGAAGCCAGATGTTAAAAACACAAAGCCATAACTGTAGGCGACTATTTTTCTGAGGGATAATTATTTTCATTTTTCATCCGACTTTTTATTGTTTTTGTTTTCCCTTCACATTACCTTGAACAGGCGGAGGTCATTAAACAAATTCCTGAGCCTGGCAACGGCAGCCCTCATTTCCTCAGATGAGAATTTGTCATTGGCCTCTGGCCCATGTTGTTTTCTCTCTTTCTCTAATAATTTATGCATGCAACTCAATTTAATCAAGATCATATTTCATACTTCGGCCATCTCTGCGAGCACAGCACTGCCGGTGCACTTTAAAAAACTCGCAGCTACGTACAAAAGCACTTTTTGAAATCCGCCACACCAACCATGTCATATTATTTTCTTCTGCGGTATTTCCTTTCGGGTTTAGTGTAATTGCCGGGTGTTCTCAGTCGGGCGCTGTAATCTCTCGGAGGAGAACCTGCTCGCACACTGATCTCCCCCATTACTCTTCATTAACAAGCTGCTCTCTCCACTGTCTCAAGCGCTGATTCAATTAAATGTGTATTCTGGGATTGGGGATTTGTGCACCCCTCTGCAGAAGGATTAGATCATAATCGTTCTTCCTCTTTTCCTTTAAACCCCAGACTCAAGCTGTCTGTCGCACCGCACGACGTGCTCCATTTTGTCAATTACTGCAGTGTGTGATCAGTCTATCTATCTATCTATCTATCTATCTATCTATCTATCTATCTATCTATCTATCTATCTATCTATCTATCTATCTATCTATCTAGTTCCATCCATCACTCCATCATTCTGTCATTGTATATTATTCCCCCATACATCCATTGTTCTATACCTTTTCATCCTTCGTTGTATATCATTCCATCCATCCATCCATCCATTGTTGTACATCATCCATCCATCCATCCATCCACCATTGTATATAATTGAATCCATCCATTGTTGTACATCTTTCCATCCATCCATCCATCCACTGTTTTATATCATTCTATCCATCTATTGTTCTATATCATTTTTGTGTTTGTTTTTTTGTGAGTTTAATTTGTTTCATGTGGATTAAGTGTATGTCGATGTTTATTGGATGTTGATTGTTGTATAACATATATACTGTCTTGCAAGAAAAATTCCAGACTTGTCTGATAATGAAATATCATATCATTTGATATCATTCCATTCATCCATTGTTGTATATTGTTCTATTCATCCATTGTTGTGTATCATTCCATTTATCCATTGTTCTATATCATGCCATCATTCTATATCATTCCATCCATCCATCCATCCATCCATCCATCCATCCATCCATCCATTCACTCAACCATCCATCCCTTCATCCATCCATTCACTCATCCATCCATCCATCCATCCATCCACTCATCCACTCATCCATCCATCCATCCATCCATCCATCCATCCATCCATCCACTCATCCATCCATCCATCCATCCATCCAGCCATCCAGCCATCCATCCACTCATCCATCCATCCATCCATCCATCCATCCATCCATCCAGCCATCCATCCATCCATCCACTCATCCATCCATCCATCCATCCATCCAGCCATCCATCCACTCATCCATCCATCCATCCAGCCATCCATCCATCCATCCATCCACTCATCCATCCATCCAGCCATCCATCCATCCATCCAGCCATCCATCCACTCATCCATCCATCCATCCAGCCATCCATCCATCCATCCACTCATCCATCCATCCAGCCATCCATCCATCCATCCATCCATCCATCCATCCAGTGTGATACTTGTCTGAACACAGTAAGTGTTTTAATTGAACAGTCTAATCTGTGATCAGTGTTTGTTTTGATATGTTGCAAAAATGGTTTATTGCTGTTAATGCATCAGGATATCAAGCCAGTGACTAAATGGTCAAGTTCACACTGTGCCTCTGAGTAGTATTGAAATCATCTGTTTTTTTTTTTGTTTGTTTTTTTTTTGTTTGTTTGTTTGTTTTTTAATCGTGGTTACATTTTAAAGAGAAAGCGATCGAATAATTTTTGATCTTTTACAATCACCTGATTTGTCAATCACTTAAGTCTATCAGTGATTCGAGTTCTGCACTTGAGTTTAATATGTAACACTTATTTTGCATGCAAGTGTTTTCTATCATACAGTAGCAGTGGGTGATTACACTGATGACTTAAATGAGGTCCACCAAGGGTTCAAATCAGAGGGCTAAAATCATGGAAGATAATGGCCACTTATTTCTAAATTATGACAATTTTGATGCAAATATCTTTGTAACATTATATGTGCACCACAGGAAATACAATTGGAAACAAAAATGCAGTTCTTGACCCCTTTAAAAGTGTCTTGTTTACAAAGAAAGAGAGCAAACACTGGTTATACAGGTAAATATTAACTTTGTGTAATGGAATCTCCAACCTTTTCTTGTACCCCATTCAAAATGTATGATGTTATGAAAAACAGAGCATCACTCTTTAACACATTCTCATTTAATTTCCTCACCATGCAAAGAACACACGATTCCTGTGTGTGACGCTTTACATTTGGGACATTTCCTCATACCAGAGAAAAATCTATTGTTCATTCATAATTTATGAGTCAGTGGAAATGGAATTTGCAAACAAATATAACTAATTGAAGTTACATTTTGACCACCGCAGTTCCTCATCAGAATACCAGTCAGTGTTATTTTAATGTCATTCATATTCTATTATATTTAGTTGTTAATATTTTATATATATATATCTTATATATCTATATATATATATATATCTTAATTTCTTTTCTTTTTTAAACTTACCGGGCGACTATGCAGGCTATGACAGCCGTCCTTTACCCTGCCATACCCAGCTGATGCAAAGCGTAGGTTAATTTATATCTACACAGAGAGAAAGCCCTGTCTCTTCCTTGGTACGGGTTGTTTGATGAGAAAAATAATAAATGTAGCTTATACATTTTTACTACGTAGGTTAGTTGCAATGAACGCGTTAAGAATCCGTGCAACTGCAGCAGCGGAGGACTATTATTACTAGAATATTAGAAATCTAATACTCAAGCTGTTTTCTCATTTTTCCACTCTTAATATTAAATAAAAAAATGACTGAACGAAAAATACACGGATTATCTTGAACCACCACCGCGTTTGCGGCAGAAAACTACTGCAGTGCAGCCAAAATGCTCTGTTTGACTTTTCTGAGATCCTTTACTCTTCCCTGTGGATGACCTGTGACCTACTTTCTGTGAGATCTGAATTTTCCATGGTTTGAATTTTAGAAAACTGAATTTGAAGTTCTGAATTTTTTCTTCATCTCTAAAACTTGAATCTGTATTTTTTTAAACTGAATATTTGCAGTCTAAGAATTCAGAACAAAAACAAAAAAAAATAGCTGTTTGAAAATACATGTCTATAAAATTCAGCCATAAAAACATTTCAATTCGTTAAATTTCAAATGTTCAATATTCGTTTAAAGAAATCAAATTCAGAACTATTTAAAGTACCTCATAAAATTCACATTTGTTAGATTACACTTTAAATAATTCAAATTTACACAATTCAAATTCAAATCATTTTGTCATATTATTAGCTCCATACAGTTTCTGGCTGATGCTGTTTTTATTGTAAAAAAATATATTGCTTTTTTTTTGTTTAAATATTTTAATGCATTTTTTTGCAGGATGACTTTTATAATAACATTTTGTTGCAGTTCATGCATTAATCAATAAGTCATTCTAAAGTGTTTGTCTTTGGGCGACCCTCTAAAAGTCAATAGTTTCTTCGTGTGCACTGGTCAATGCAACCTAGAATTATACTTGGACTACTAGAATACATACAAACTATTTTATATTTCTAGGTTTATTTACTTTCTCCTCGAGCACTGGCCATCTTCAGTAAAGCATGGCAGAGTAGACTGTCTGTTTCTGAGATTATTGACTGCATGGGCCGCTTGGTGATTCCAGTCCTTTCCTCTTTCACTGAGTCCCTGTTATCAGAGCTTTGGGAGTCTCTTGGCATTGCTGCTGATGCACAAACCGACAGCTCTGCACAGAGATCCTCTTCAGTCCGCTGCTCGCTTTATCACAGGCTGTATTGGCTGCTGCTCGTGTTTGGATGATAATGCTTTGATAGGACAGAGAAGCTCAACACCGGAGCAGCCTGCTGGAAAGGACACAGTCCTCTGTGACCCAACTCCCAGAAGGCCTTGAGAGAAAAACTGTGTCGTGCGTCTACTCAGAATGCTTCTTTATTGCTAGTTCAATGGTAATGCATTGAACAGACATGCATATTATCCTCTCTGATGACTTTCTGAAGGCACTGCCAATAGCGATGTCCAAATTCAAAACCTTTTTTCTAAATCTTTTTTTTTTCTGTACAAAACAATTTTCCGGTGACGTCACATGCATCAGATAGGGCCAATTGAATGGTCTCTCTGTGCTAGTTGATGAAATGAGCAGATGGATATGCCACTGTAAGGCTGCTATGATTTTCTGATAAGACTGAACAGATTTATTTGTTTATTTAAAAAAAAAAAAAAAAAAGAATTTTCACCCTGCAATAAATTAATAAACTACTAATCTGAAGAGCTGATTCCCTTCTCAAAATCATACAAGAATGAAACTAATTCATTAATTTGTTGCCAGCAGGAAAGGGATTACTGGTATATATTCCCCTTGCTCTCCTCCACAAATAAACAGATAACGTCCCAGCCGGGTCCGTCACTCATTTTGTCCTCTGCAAACATTTCCATTGTGTTCTGTTCTATTTGCAGCGTGTTTCTGTATTTGGTTGTGTTGTGAGTATTTGGAGCACACATGTGTTGTAAAACGGATGAAGATGTTTTCTTAATTTGCGGGTGATTTTCTGTTTGCATGTGTTTTCTTCAGTTTAGCTCTCTCAGCCACCATACTAGACAGATATCTAAAGTTATAAACTCATGACTTTGAGTAACAAAGTAAAACTTCTACCTAGTAACAGAAGGGTTTGCTGAATTATACATATAAAGAACCAATCATATTATAGAATAAAAATGATGTAATGTATCATGTCACCTTTGCCATGCTCCTAATTCTATAAAAACTGTTGTATTCTTTTTGCTGATGGGATTCTCTCTGAAATTGGTCTGAGATCCTCCGGCCGTGAATAAATCATATTTTAAGGCATTGTCTGGAGCCTGTCTAGTTAGTGCAGATTAAGATTCTCTTACTAGTTTATTAATGTCTCCATATTGCTCCAAAATACCTTTCTAATATGTTGAATATATGAAATATCTAAACATCCAATAGTAACTTGTTGGTTGTAACAAAAAACACAGCAAAAATGTAATTTCGGTCCCAAACTCCGGAAATCTCTTCCTTCTACAAGCCATCGACTCACTATCATTTTTAAAAAGTGTGTCTCAAAGCACGTTTGGTTACTAGAGCCTTTCCTTGATTTATTTGATTGTTGTATTTTGTTGATTATCTTATTTCTATTATGTGGGCATGTTTTGTTGCACATGAAGTTTCAGTTTTAAAAGGTGCTATATAAATAAAACTTTACTTACTTACTTACCACATGCAAATATGCCACGTGATATCAAAGAACACAAACTGATGCATAACACGAAGACCCCCGAAAACGGTGACATGGATTTTTGAACCAGTTCACTGAATTATAAACCTTTAAAATTGGTACTTTTTTAAACATAAACATCTGCAGACATTCTACAATGCAATTGTACAGCAAGCAAATTCATTCACACCAGTTTTAGAGTCTGTTTCTAAGGGAAGTTATTTAGGACGAGGACAGAATGAAGATTGAAAAGAATAAAGTAAAGAAAGATGTAAAAATTTAAACCAAACAGAAGATGTTAACACTGGTCTTTTTCTTACAAGGAAAATGCAGTAATTGGTTGTCAAGGGTTGTCAAGCTCCAGAAAAGACAAACTGCAGAAGATTATGATAGAATAACACCTTAAATAGACCTTTAGATATGTTCACACAAAGCAATGGCAAGGCGTCGGGAGGCTTGAGGACGGCTGTGCGAGGAAGAACATGGACTTTTGTTTGTTTCGGATTTTTGGAGGTATTCTGAAAGTCACGAGGGTTTAAAACGACGTGAGGGAGAGTAAGAAACTGGGAAGATGGTCTCTATACGGTGTCATTTGTTTAAATGAAAAACAAGGTAATTTAAAATCTTGCTTTGTAGTTTGATGTGGACGCTGAGGTGAATTTTTACCAGAGAGGAAAGTGACTGATTGAGTTGTAATGAAAGACTTCTATGCAATTATTCCAGGCGGCTCTGAAAGTTCTTGTAAGTGATGGTTGTGTATCCGTTTCAGTGCATGTGGGAGGAGTTATGTGTAATTAATTGCTAAATGGAGGCGTGTGTTTAATCTGTATTGATTTCCCCTGTGCTGGGTTTTGTGTTTTTCCTTTTGAAGGGATCAGAAGAGAAGTGCAGGATCAATTAGGATGTGCACTTTGAAGTGAAAACATTGTCTAAAGTTACTTCCTTCTGAGAGCAAAAGACTTGTTCTGTGAAGTGAGAAATGAGCTGGAGGTTTGATTTACACTATTTTTGACGAGTATACACTACTCAGCAACAACAATGACATTTTTCAAAACACATATTTTGCAACATTTTTAAATATGGATTTTATTATCTGTTTTCTGGTCTAAAGTTTGGAATAATTTATTTATTTAATTTTGGGTCATAAGAAACATTCAATATTGTCAATGTTGAAAACAGTTGCTGTTTTGGTATTTTTGTAAAACTGCGATGCTCGACCATTCCATATTTTGGAGTAACTAAAAATTGTAAAAAAATAAATTGTTACTTTTCAGAAAGGACACATTAAAATGTGACAATATACAACATCTTTCTATTTCAATGTGGTTATTTTGAACAGTCTATTCATCAAAGAATCCTGACAAATACAATGTACCGCAGTTTGAAGCAACACAACTGTTTTCAACACTGATAATAATCATAAATGTTTCATAATCATCAAATCCTCATATTAGAATGATTTCTGAAGGGTCATGTGACACTGAAGACTGGAGTAATGATGCTGAAAATTCAGCTTTGATCACAGGATATAAATTACACTTTACGATATATTCCATCCAGAATCCAGAATCGGTCTGTCTTCGCCGGCCAAAAGTGGTCAGCGCAGACCACAACGATCTGCCCAGGTCTGTCGGTCCTGGGCGAGCCTCATCCAATTGTGTCCCAGATCTTGTCGTAGCGAGTCGCGCCATCGTGTTGCAGGGCGTCCACGTGGCCGCTTGATGTCGATCGGCAGCCAGACGGTGACTTCGCGCGTCCATCTTTCGTCCGTCCGCCGCATCAGGTGCCCGGCCCAGCGCTTCTTGGCCTTGTTGGCCAGGTCCACCGCGTCGTCCACCCTGGTCATGGCCCGCAATTGCTCGTTGCGGACGTGGTCGGTCTGTTGGACCCCGATCATGCGGCGCTCGATTGCGCGTTCAGTCACGGCCAGCTTTAGCCGGTCGGCCACCGTCATTGTCCAGGTCTCAGCCCCATAGAGCATGGCCGGCAGGACGGTGCTATTGAATAGGGCAGCCCTGATGTCCGGGTCAATGGCTCTGTTGTTGGCCGTCTCGGCAATTGAGCCGAAGCTGACCCAGGCTGCTCGGCGTCGTCGTGCCAGTTCTCGGCCAATCTTGTGGTCGATGGTCAGCTCCTGGCCCAAGTAGATATAGCTATCTACTTGCTGGAGCTGATACTGGTCGACATGGAGGGTGGTGTCGGCCACCTGGTCGTTGCGCATCCACTTAGTTTTGGCCAGATTGATTTTGAGGCCGGACCGGGCACCAGCCTGGTTGAGCTGGTCAAGCCGCTGCTGTACATCGACCGCCGAACAGCCTATCAGCACGATGTCATCGGCAAAGCGCAGGTGATTGAGCCAGCGGCCGTTGATCTTGATGCCGACCTCGTCCCAGTTGAGCTGCCGGAAAATTTGCTCGAGACAGGCGGTGAAAAGCTTAGGCGAGATGGTGTCTCCCTGCTTGACCCCGCGGCCGACCTTGATATTAAGCGGCCGGTTGAACAGGGTGATGGTGGTGGCACAGTTGCTGTTCAGCTCCTGCAGCAGGGCCACGTACTCGTCACCGATGCCTTGTTGTTGGAGGGCGAGCAACACGGCGTTAATCTCGACCGAGTCGAAGGCCTTCTCATAGTCGACGAAAGCCAGGACCAGCGGCATCTTGTACTCCCTGGTCCGCTCGAGCAGCTGGTTCAGCACCTGCACATGATCCATGGTGCTAAAGCCAGATCTAAATCCGGCCTGCTCGACGGGTTGTTGTTCGTCTAGCTGCTTGGCCAACCGATTGAGCAGCACCTTAGTGAAGATCTTGTACACGGCCGACAACAATGTGATCGGCCGGTAGTTGCTGAGCAGCTCGCGGTCGCCCTTCTTGAACAGCAGGTACTGTCTTGGCCGTCTTCCACTGTTTGGGGATTTGACATTGTGCCATGTAGCGGCTGAATCGGGCCGCCATGGCCATCCAAAGTGAGTGGCCGCCGGCTTTGAGTAGCTCGATCTCAACACCGTCCAGGCCAGGCGCCCGGTCTGCCTGTGCCTGTTCGACTGCATGTCGGACCTCACTTTCCAGTACTGGCAAAAAGGACGGCAGCTGGTCGAGCTGAAGGTTAGGTGGGGGGATGGGGACCTTGCTGGCAAATAAGTCACTATAGAAGCGCCTGCACTCGGCCTCAATACTGGACCGAGTCCTGATCGTCCGCCCGTCTACAGTCTTCAGTGCTGGTATTTGGCCGCGCTGCTGTTGCATTTCCCGCCTACACTTTTTCAGGCTCTTGCGGTCCTCGGCTGTTACCAGCAGGCGCCTCTGTCTATATTGATCGAGGTCGGTCTTGAGCTGCTGCCGGATCTGCTTGCACAGCAGGCCGTACTCGACGTGTGTGGGTCCGTCAGCGCGCATCTGCCGCCGCCTCTGCATCAGGGCCTTGGTGGCGTCCGAAATTCGGCTGGTCCGGCTGTTGGTCGGCACTGTGGCTGCATCGCGGCTTGACTTGAGCAGGCCAATGAAATGGTCGTAATCCTGGTCGATGTCCGTTTCAAGCTGGGCCCAGTTAGTGTGGTCAATCAGAGTGTGAAAAACGGCCGGATCAGTGGTGACCGGCTGCTTTGCCCGATTGCTGGCTGCCAGTACACGCTTTTCAGTCCTGCCGTTGATGACCAGCTTGGCCCTTACCAGACGATGGTCGCTGCCCTTTATTTGTCATTGTAACAGTCCTTGTCAAGTGCCAAACATCTAAAAATACAAAAATACTACTACTACATTAATACTAAAAACACATAGGAGACACACCCATGCAGACATGGAAAAATCATCATATGTGTAATCAAACTAAAGCAGCCTTGGTGAGCAGAAGAGACTTCTTTCAAGAGCATTAGCCATTGCAAACGTTTGACCGGTAGTATGCATCAGAAAGAGACGTTTGTAATGAACCGCTAAGGGATAATGTATAGAGAGGCGGTCGTTATAGCGAAGCGGAGGGGTCTTGAATCAGCCTGAAGGGGTTGTTATTCACTATAACGACCGCCTCTCTATACATTATCCCGCTTATTACATGGCTACCTACAAAATAAATAATTTGCCACGAATTATTGATTTAAAAAGGAGTTTATTGATTTAAAAACGATTGTATTGCTTCCGCCAAAGAAAATAGTCCGTTCCGCGTCCATAGCAACGCGCTGTTTTGCATGGCAACGGTCTGTTATACTTCGCAGCGGTCTGATATCAAGAAATAACAGACCGCATTCTACATTGGAATTCAGCCAAGCCATGTAATAATGCAGAATAACAGATGGCATGTTTGAAATAACGAGAGACCCAGCACAGGTTCCTCTGCGCCTCCAGTTTACGCTGACGCACCCTTCAGGGTTTTACAAAACACATCAGCTTGTACTGAATCCATGTAGTTTCATTCTGAGTTGTTCTGCTGAAAAGTTGGTGTTTTGGAGATGCAAGCGTTTCTCCAGGCGGTGATTATATATAGAGCTCGCAGTGGCCTTGTACAGCACAGATCCCGTCTCATCTTCACACAACAAGCCCGGGCGACGACAATGGCAAGAACCACAAAATGCAGAGACATCAGAATGCGCCGGGTGCCGTTTCGTTCCCCTTGTTTGTGCTCGAGATTGTTTGGAGAGCTGTCTGAGGAATTCAGCAATTTATTTCACAGCTCACCCCCGAACGACCACATGCACACTGTGCAAGTAATCAGTTGCCATGGAGACAGTGTATGACAGCACACGGTCCGCTAAGAATGACAATTGGCTGGCATCTCGCAATCTGTTTGTGCAATGAAAGATATGGCATAATGCTGTGGACATGTACTTTAACCTTACAACCCACATCCAAACCCTCATGTTGAGAGAACGAAGCCACTGTGAGAGTGAGTATGGAAGCATGATTATACATGATTCATTTATCACCACTGAAATCAATAAACCAGATCCTTTCTGCCTATACCAGCCATTGCAATTTTCCAACCTGGCCTTATTTTGTTTCCCCAAAAATGTTCCCAGCTGAAATTAACAGTAATGGCAGTAAAACATCAGCAAATTGTATTTCATTTCACATTAATTATACCTATAGGATCACATTTTTGAATAATAAAGACTTACATTCATGCACAACAGTAAAGCACTTTTACTATATAGTGCATGATTTGGAAAAAACTAATACATTTTTAGGTTTGCATAACACAACCAGCATCATATGTTTGGTTTCTGACAGAGTAAACTTGCTCGGAAACTCGTCTGGTGCAAAATACAAGTCATGATAAACGAGATCAGAAGAAGCAAGATGAAATGCCATGGTTGCTTCAGCAAATGTATTTTACCTCACGTTTGCTTGTGTTAACATTGTCTAGCGTAGGTGATACATTTTCAAATATAGTGCGTTAAACTTTTAGCTCCACTCACTGAGCATTTATATTCTGAACAGCTGCGATACGGGCAATAAAATGCTTCTAGATTCCTGTTCATCTGTGTAAGGACTGAGAGCACTGAAGGGCACCCATTATGCTCCAAGATGTCTCAGATGTCCCAGAATGTGTCTGTGAAGTTTCAGCTCAAAATACCCCACAGATCATTTATTATACCATGTTGTAAATGCCCATTTTTGAGTGGGAGGAAAAACATACTCTTTCCGTGCATGTATCTTTAAATGCAAATTAGCTGATGCTCCGCCCCCTTTCTAGAAGAGGGCGGAGCCTGTTCAGCTTGTGCCTCAGATACTCTGCCAAAAACTAAACATCTGTTTGGTTTTGATTATCATGCTCACGTTACATTGCAGTTCTTCATCGTCATGAAAGTTTATTTTCTGCATGCATTTTAAAGCCATATCAGTCTAAACTTCTGATATATGGTTTTCTGAGCGCACACACCCGAATCACGCGCACAGAAAGCTGGATTTCAGTTCTCTTTCACTCTTATTGCACTCAAATACACACAAGGTTAGTTAAAAAACACACAAAGGTCACATAAACACAGTCAGTTATGTCTGTGAACGAAAACAGCAGGGACAGAAATTGCATGTGTATATTAGATCTGCGTATTAAAGTGAAAGCAGCGTAATATACAGAACCTGTTGCTTTATATGCTGTT
>NC_137126.1:1787500-1977500 GCF_949319135.1 Squalius cephalus | reverse complement strand
CAGCAGTTGTTCATCAAAAATGTACGGTTTCCTAAAAAATATGCAGCAAAAAGCCATTATAATCATATCATAATCATAATAATCATAAATGTTTCTTGAGCATCAAATCCTCATATTAGAGTGATTTCTGAAGGATCATGTGACACTGAAGACTGGAGTAATGATGCTGAAAATTCAGCTTTGATCACAGGAATGAATTACACTTCACTATATATTCACATAGAAAACAGATATTTTAAATTGCAATAATATTTCACTCTTTTACTTTATTTTTGATAAAATAAATGGTGAGCATATGATACCTCTTTAAAACAACAACAACAACAACAACAAAAAAACATTAAAATACTGTAATTATTCCAAACATTTGACAGATAGTGTACTTTAACAGTGTGTGTGCATGAGTGTGTGTGCTTGCGTGCGACGTGCGTGCATGTGTGTGTGTGTGTGCATGAGTGTGTGTGTGTGTGTGTGTGTGTGTGTAGATTTCAGCATGTTTAACACCGGAGCTCCGTCTGGCTGCAACTACTTGATTTAGGATTTCACATCTTTGGTCTTAAAATATTGATTGATTTGTCTGGAGTTCTCCGGTCCTCGAGCAGAAAGCACTATTAGAGGATCTCGGAACAACACTGTACAAGATTGCGAGAGTTACTTAATTAGACAGACCTCCGTATTTCATCAAAAGCCTTTAATCACTGAACCAGTATTTTATATCGGTTTTCTTTCCCCAGAGTTATTGGTCATGGTATAAGCCTTTGTTGAAATATTAATATTTGTAGCACAAATGTTGCAGGTTTGATCTCAGAGAAGAGCTCGACCCTGAGACACATCAACATTAAGCCCTCGAGCATTTAACTCAGGGTCTTTGTTTATTTCAGGCGCTTTGCTGCAGACTCATGTTCATTATAGGAGAAACACAAGTGCTGTTCTGTTAGAGAGGAAAAGTGATTCAATAACACAGTTGAACTGCTTCTCTTACTGTGGTAAACAGCTTACACTAGTGTCCGCATGTTAATGGCACAGCTAGTACTGTACTTCAAATCTTAAAAGAAGTATATTTAAAAATAACTGTACATGTAGATTATAAAACATTAGCACAAGAGAGCACACTTTCATTACTGTTTCTTAAAGTGCATGTCACATTAAAAGTTTTACTTTTAAATCATTATGTTTTAATATTTTGTCATGCTTTAAAACAATTAGTTTGACGTGATGAATAACATATTATCAGATATATATAACTCCTACTGTTTTTTTTGTTTGTTTTTTTATGCTGCTACCACTATTCTTTTAATTTGTTTCTTTTATGTAATCATTTATCTATTGACCTCTTGTGCACCTTAAGAATCTAAATAGATTGCCTCAATTTGACGTGTCTTGATTACATTCTATTTTATTTTTTTTCATTTTGTTTTTCACATCACTGTTTTTTTATATGCGGCAAACTGGATAAAATGACAATAAAGAAGTCTAACTTAAAGCACATGTAAACTAGTTGACTATAGTGTGCTATTCAATATTGTATTTAATATATATATATACACTCACCTAAAGGATTATTAGGAACACCATACTAATACTGTGTTTGACCCCCATTCGCCTTCAGAACTGCCTTAATTCTACGTGGCATTGATTCAACAAGGTGCTGAAAGCATTCTTTAGAAATGTTGGCCCATATTGATAGGATAGCATCTTGCAGTTGATGGAGATTTGTGGGATGCACATCCAGGGCACGAAGCTCCCGTTCCACCACATCCCAAAGATGCTCTATTGGGTTGAGATCTGGTGACTGTGGGGGCCATTTTAGTACAGTGAACTCATTGTCATGTTCAAGAAACCAATTTGAAATGATTCGAGCTTTGTGACATGGTGCATTATCCTGCTGGAAGTAGCCATCAGAGGATGGGTACATGGTGGTCATAAAGGGATGGACATGGTCAGAAACAATGCTCAGGTAGGCCGTGGCATTTAAACGATGCCCAATTGGCACTAAGGGGCCTAAAGTGTGCCAAGAAAACATCCCCCACACCATTACACCACCACCACCAGCCTGCACAGTGGTAACAAGGCATGATGGATCCATGTTCTCATTCTGTTTACGCCAAATTCTGACTCTACCATCTGAATGTCTCAACAGAAATCGAGACTCATCAGACCAGGCAACATTTTTCCAGTCTTCAACTGTCCAATTTTGGTGAGCTTGTGCAAACTGTAGCCTCTTTTTTCCTATTTGTAGTGGAGATGAGTGGTACCCGGTGGGGTCTTCTGCTGTTGTAGCCCATCCGCCTCAAGGTTGTGCGTGTTGTGGCTTCACAAATGCTTTGCTGCATACCTCGGTTGTAACGAGTGGTTATTTCAGTCAAAGTTGCTCTTCTATCAGCTTGAATCAGTCGGCCCATTCTCCTCTGACCTCTAGCATCAACAAGGCATTTTCGCCCACAGGACTGCCGCATACTGGATGTTTTTCCCTTTTCACACCATTCTTTGTAAACCCTAGAAATGGTTGTGTGTGAAAATCCCAGTAACTGAGCAGATTGTGAAATACTCAGACCGGCCCGTCTGGCACAAACAACCATGCCACGCTCAACATTGCTTAAATCACCTTTCTTTCCCATTCTGACATTCAGTTTGGAGTTCAGGAGATTGTCTTGACCAGGACCACACCCCTAAATGCATTGAAGCAACTGCCATGTGATTGGTTGATTAGATAATTGCATAAATGAGAAATTGAACAGGTGTTCCTAATAATCCTTTAGGTGAGTGTATATTTAAATGTACACAATTGCAACTTCATTACAAATGTGTTCATTGTGACAAATATATGTAAATACATGACATACAAAGTTTAAATAGAAATGTCATTAAAGTATATTTAAGTTTACCATAAATGCATAAATGCCATATTTCAAGGACAATATAATTAATTACATATGTGTTTAAGCCCTACATTAGTGGGTCGAAATAATCACTCTAAATATCATCTTATTGCTTTTAATATACATTTAAACAATAATCCATTTTCATTTAATTGCAACTAACCAAAAACAAGTGTCCAAAATAACACGTTTATTCTGGATTTAAAGGGTTAGTTCACCCAAAAATGATTACTTATTTATTTATTTATATTAATAAAGTATTTATTTATAAATATTATTTATACATTTTTTGTGTATATATATATATATATATACAAAAAAAAAATATATATATATATAGAACGGAGGCTCACTATTGGCCACCATCACACGCATCATCACACATGACCAGCATCGGCCAATAGTGAGTGCCGGCGTTCTGATGTAGAACCCAGAAGCGCTGCACTACGTCAACAGCGTAGGAGAATAACGAGAAGAGATTGTTGAATAAATAATATTTTAACAATGTTTTTACTACCTTTCTGGGCCTTGAAAGTTGGAATGACGTTGTTGTCAAAGGAGGGACAGAAAGCTCTCAGATTTCATCAAAAATTTCTTCATTTGTGTTCCGAAGATGAACAAAGATCTTACGGGTTTGGAACGACATGAGGGAGAGTTGTTAATGACAGAATTTGCATTTGTGGGTGAAATAACCCTTTAAGTACATTATATAAGTGTGCTTCTTTTTCAGAAGGGTAGTCCTTGATTAACTAAAGTTTGCATGTTTAAAAACAAGAGCAAACTTTATAGTACCTGCAAAAAAAGAGAGAGAGAGAGAGAGAGAGAGAGAGAGAGAGAGAGAGAGAGAGAGAGAGAGAGAGAGAGAGAGAGAGAGACTACATGAGTACTGAGTACACATTCTGTGTTTTCTCGTTTTTTTTTTTTTCCTTTCATACACAAAACTTATTTACCAAGCTTGAAAGTCATTTCAGAAATAATAATTGCAAGAGCAAATTAACATGATTGAAAGCCATTGCATTCATTTGATTTGCTGTCATTGTGTCAATTCTACAGAAATGCTGACTGGTTTCATGTGATATCAATTAAGTTCCTCTGCACAAAATCATATCTGAAGGTAATATTTTTGCACGTTGAAACTAAATCCATAAACTGATCCCATGATGGAACCCCTAAAGGTTCAATATGTGACCCTGGATCACAAAACCAGTCACGAGTCGCACGGGTATATCTGTGGCAATAGCCAACAATACATTGTATGGGTCAAAATTATAGATTTTTCTTTTATAATCTTTTAAAATCATTAGGACATTAAGTAAAGATCATGTTGAAGATATTTTGTAAGTTTCCTACCGTAAATATATAAAACATTTATTTGTGTGAGTGAATGCAGCACAATCGCCAACATAAATGAACAACTTTAAAGGAGATTTTCTCAATGTTTAGATTTTTTTGCACCCTCAGATTCCAGATTTTCAATAGTTGCATCTCGACCAAATATTGTCCTATCCTAAAAAACCATACATCAATGGAAAGCTTATTCATTCAGATTTCAGATGATTTATCTCAATTTAAAAAAATAAATAATCATGTGACTGGTTTTGTGGTCCAGGGTCACATACATGAAGCGCCTGACGGAACCCTTTAAACATTCTAGAACCTTTTCATCTAAGAGTGTAACCTTCGTTCATTTTCCAAAACTCTTGTCCTGTGTTGTAACTAAGACGATAAATTCTATAACATGACTTAGAGAAAAGCCTGTTCTTCTGCAAACGAGTTGCATCCACAAAAAGAGAAGGAAGAATAAGAAGGGGAAACACAGAATGCAAGAAGCAGAATACACCACATTCAGCGACGGGACACTAATCATTATTACACTGACTAATGATTAATGACTCTAACTACAGCTGATATGTATATTAATTCTAAATCACAACTATCCCCGTCAACCTTTGCTTAAGATGCTTTAATAACATTCCCTGTCCAAAAGGTCCCAGCGGGTCCTTAATAAGTATTAAATCAGTAAATTTCAGTTTTAGTTTTAAGGGAACTGACTGTCATCAGAAAACGTTCGATGGCATCTTCATTACTTCTTGCCTCCGTATATAATCCAGTCATTTTAAGCCAAAATGGGGGTCAACCTTGAACAAATTGCAACAGAAGCAAACTCAACTGATTTTGTATCCTCAATATGTCCTGAGTAAGGGGAAAAAAAGCCCAGAAGAATCCAATTAGGGGAAAGTTTCGAAAAAGACCCAAATGTAAACTATTCAAATGCCTATTCATTCTTTTTCTTACGTGAATAGGGTAAAAATTTTAACCTTTAGATATCACCATGACAATTACTGAGTTGATTACTTACATCAAGACAAACAAAAAATGTATTACAAGTTTTTTTTTTAAATTGTTTTTAACATGGACAAACGGTGCATAATCTAATTACGTATGTAATTTGCATAAATACCACAACAGATCTAAACATTGGGTATAGCCAGGCGAAAATGTCTTGTTGAATCTTGTTGACATATAACAGTAAAATACTTGATGTTAAGGTCTGAATGGAACCCATTTAGGCTACCCATGAGCATTAATACGTAGAGGCAGGAAGAAGTACTTTAGAAACCAGCCTTTAAAAGGTTAAAATTTTTACCCTATTCATGTAAGAAAAAGAATGAATAGGCATATGAATAGGCTATATTTGGGTCTTTTTCTAAACTTTCCCCTAATGGGATTCTTCGGGGCTTTTTTTTTTTTCTTACTCAGGACATATTGAGGATACAAAATCAGTTGAGTTTGCTTCTGTTGCAATTTGTTCAACCTTTTTTCATAAAATGACTGGACTAATATTGCCTGATAACGCTTTGTCTTGGCGAGCTGGACTTGTCGGTCAGATAAAAATGCGTTCTCAAGTTTGGCCAGAAAAACATAAGTTTAGTGGAAACAATGCTCTCCTACACACTCGTGTAAGTGCAGCGATCAGGGTTTCCTGAGGAACGGAGTGGGATCTCAACACTCGAGCTGACACAATTATCACTCGCCCTTCCTCAGTCCCGGAGGCTCCAGCATCTGTTCCCTGTCGCAGGAGTATTTCTGGGTGTATCATTATACGTGTGTACCATCCCTCAGGACACAGTGTGCAACACTTCACTGTTTCTAGGTTATTTCTGACACTTTATTTGGAGAGGACACAGTCATTACAGAGGATGCGGCGCAAAAACACGTAACATTATTATCTAAATCAAAAAGGACTATGCTTACTTTTTATTGAATATTGCAGTATTTATTATAAAGGATTTATCTGTGCAAATCATTATTATTGTTTTAAATGCATGTGCCCTCGTAATCTTGAATTAGAACAACAGTGAGATCTCTTCTCTTCTCTGATGACGAGGGCGGGGCAACCTGTCACTCACATGAGATCCACCAATAGCAAACCACAACCATCCAATCATCCAATCAATTCCCCACAGACACAATCAAGCCCCACCCACATTTGTTCTTGTTCCAGAAGTGTTTCACTTATACACAAGAAAAGAAGAGTGAAGTGAAGAACAGATGCCGTTTCATGCCGACTTTAAACTATTAAAATATTAGGTAACACTTAATTTTACAGTGTCATTGTTACATATGTTACATTACTATAGTAATGACTATAAATTATGCATGATTACATGCAACTAACTCTAACCCTTTAGTATGTGTAGTTACTTAACATTAATAAATACTTAAATGTATAAATATAGTGTAACAAAACACCGTAAAATAAAGTGTAACCAAATATAATGTTTAGTCATATTGTATAAAATCGCTAAATAATGGGTACTGTTAAATTCAATACCTGACCTCTGTTTAATCAATCTACCTCCAACCGATGCTTAATGTGACATTGTTTAATAGTTGAGGTTAACAGTTTTGCATTTCTAGCTCTTAATTATTTACAAATGAAGTCTAATTGTTTAGAAGGACTACAGAGACACAAATCATGTGTTTGAAAGACGAGAGCCGAGTCGTTTCCCGTCCCCGCTTGCATTATTAACCACCTTTAGATTTTTGACATAAAGTGAATCTTTGATCTTTGATCATGCAAACCCTCGCGCCATAAAATGTTCACACACACAAAAAATGTATAATATTGCACAATTCTGTCTTTCTTTCATCCTAATACTGCTAACAATCTATTAACATTGTGCAATGTTACGTGAGTTCATGTGCATGTTATGCGTTTGATAGTGCGGTATCTGTAATATTAAAATATTTTTCCACTCCACACTGCTCATATACTCTACATGACACAGCATATTGAATTTTTGGTTTAAGCTTCCATCTAGAAAGCACAGACATCGTCATCCTAACATACAAAACTGACCTGTGTTGATAATCACTGAAACAATGGCAAACATCTGCAAGCATTTAAGTGTGCATTTATTAAATATACTTGTACGATAACAATCACTAAGGTAAGTGCAATAGCATTGTAAAAAAATAGCATTGTAAAAATCAAATCTTGTTTATAAAAAGTTTCTCTGAGTATTATACTATTGCACTATTTCACACACAAGTTGATGTCAAGTTGATTATTTTGATGGGTTTCTGATCGTGACTTTCACTAACAGCCACATCCAACATTATATAATAACTACAGAAATGCCAACACTCTCTCTTGAAATTTGGTAACTGTATTGCAATTATGCTATTTTAAAGGTTCATAATTTTGTGTGAAAGGTCTCCTACAACAGGTTTACATGCATCCAAGGTCAAAAAACACTTTAATTTCCTCATAATCTCCACTGCAGCGTCAGCTCTTTTCTCTCAGTGTCTGAAACGCCCGCCTCTTTGAGAGCTCTGCTCTGATTGGTCAGAAACTAAATGCTCATTACCATATCTGAATCTCAGCTCTTGATCACAGTGATACAAACAGTAACGATGGCGTGGGTTTTACCCATAGACTGTAAAAAATATGGACAAAGCGTCTGTGAAGTCACCCATAGACTTTCTGAAGAACGGTTTTGAAGCCGTTTATGGGGGGTATGGGCGGCGCCATCTTGGAAAATCTTGGGAAATCCTAACCCCGCCCACCTTCTGGCCAATCCATATATGGGTAAAGGACGCAGCGCGCGTCACTCAGCTCGCTCTGCTACTCCGGTTATCTCTGTGTATATTTTAGGGAACGAAATATGTTATAAAACACCACACTGCCTCTTTTCGTTTTCATTTAAAGAAATCTTAAACATTATAGCCACACAAATGTGGTTCAGGCAACGCATATTGATTATATTCAACTGCACATAACGTTTGCCTATTTATGAAAAAACACAATATAAAACACAAACCTGCCTCTTTTCATTTTAAATATATTATTAAAATATTACACATTTTATGGTCCAGGCAATATGTGCATTTGTACTAACAGATTTTGCAGTAAAAAACATTACAGATCATCTTCGTTGTATTCAAATTTAAAATGACAAAACTCAACCCAGTCTATTTTTGTTAAATTTCAGTTTTATCAATATTAGCCATTACAAAAGTATAAGTAAAAGGTATAAGAAGCTATACAAATAAAGCAAACAATTCAGTCAAACATACAAAGTCAGCGCTCTATAGTCTATACATCGGTAAAGTTAAATAGCTTATAAAGTTATGAAACTTCCCCTCAGCCAAAACGATTGCCCAGGGAAAAAAAATGTAGATTCACGAGACCAAAAATCGCCCATTAGATATACACAAGACGATATAGATATACACAATATCTCATGTTTAACCACTAAAGAGACGCCAGAGTCCGCGGCATTGGCGGCAAACCTCATAACGTCAAGCTGATGAAAGACTGCTCCAGGCGGGGTACATGAACGCCGAGCGCCCGGTCATCGCTGGATCAACTGGATAAAATTTTCATAAATCTTTAAATAAACCACAGATTTGAGCTTTAAACAACTACATTCTCGCCTGAAAAACTCTTAAAACTACATTTCATGATACATAAACAGTAGTGTATTATATGTCAACTGTATTAAAAAATGGCGCTTCTTGTTGTCATTCTCCGTGGCGCTGCCTTGTCAGCTGTCAATCAAGCTGTCACTCAAAGTTAACCACGCCCTTATTGTCATATATTTTATATCTAAATACTATCTAAACTAACAAGTTAGAAAAAAATTCACCCCCCTCGCCGTTGTCAGGCACTCGGAACCTATCGAAAAATACAATAAAAGTCCATGGGACCAACCTGTAAAAACATGAATTTATGCTGTGAAAACGGACATTTTAACATGGGGGCTATGGACATTTGCTCCATTTTGGGACCACCCTCTAGCGGATTTTCGATGTATTGCAGTTTTTCGCACTTCCGGGTAGGCTTCATTTTTCAGATCAGAATGTTGCCGCTTGGTTTTACCGTATTAATCTCAGAAAACAGCATCTTCTCGACATGAACAACACGAACCAAGCTCTTCCAGTCTCAGATACACTACAGTGTTTGAGGGCGGAGCTAAGATACGCTGTTCAGCCAATCAAGACCAGAGGTGGGCATTATGCAAATCAGTTACAAACCTACATAGGTTCAACAGGAAGTGAGACTGAATTACTGATGACTCGAACTTTCCAGAACTTTTACATTCACAAACAGCTGTATTACACACTGAATAAAATGTTATATCTGAAAAAGCATAAGAGGTGCACTTAAGGGTGGATCCTCAAGCTTCTTTCTTATTAAAAACAATTAAATAATATGAATTCATATAAAATCAGAAACCTGTAAACTACTAGTTATGCTTTCTGTTGTGATGGGGCTGATGACAATCCAAATCTAATCAGTGCATAACATCACAGACGATAATCTGTCCAAAAAACGCTGGTGTAAGTAAAAGATGCAGTGATCTGTCATATGAAGCCAAGAGTCAAGAGGCCGGTCCACATGAATACTGCATAAAACAGCGCTGGAGACCAACACCTGTTTCACCAGCACAGGCAAACAGACTTGAAAAAGACCTTGTAACATCACAAGCCTTTAATCTTTGAGGGAAAAGAAGAGCAAACTTTCAAGGTGGGAAGAACAGAGTTATGTTCATGCCAAAATGACATCAGAGAACACTTTGATTATGTAGCTCACAAACATAATTACTGCAGTTCATCCAGCCTGATTAACCAGTGGCCATCCCAACCTAACCGCCAGGGGTTCATTACTGGAATTAATAGTTGAAATGATTTTATATAGTTTCAATCTATCAAATATCACCTCGGAGCTGTTGTCAAAGAAACCTTGAACATATAACACTTATATAACACTTATATAACATGTAAGTGCTCAATCCTGTTCTGTTCAGTTCAGTTCTCTACAATAAAATTCACTCCTGAAAATAATAATGAAATAATACTATTTATTTTATAAACCACATTTCTTGTAAAACTACTATATGCCTGTCCGGTCACATAAAATGTGTTTTTGCATTTATTTTGCCTTTGACCACAGTGTTGTGTTTCATTGCTTCTTCAGTGTTTTTCACATGAGTGCGAGTTTTACAGTTTTTCTCAATTGCTTTAGCACATTTTTCGAAACAGTCTTAACATTCTCTAAACTGTGAGTGCAAATGTCACAACTGTTTGCAGGAACTTCAAAACTTTATAGCATGTCTGCAAAATGTAGTTACTCACCCAAAACATTTAATTCATGCTTCAAAACCTAGTTATTGTGTCAATAATTTGGCCAAGGCCACCAAAATCTAAAGTATTTTTGTCATTGTGTGAGCCACACTGGTCAAAATGTTTAGTTGTTTTTTTCACCACAACAGTCAACCATGGAAATTAAGGGTTTAAACAAAAATCTCATATTTGTTGAGAAAAGTCAATAGTATATAGAAAAAAAAAAAAGAAAAAAAAAGTCTATGAACATTTGTATTTTTACAGTGTTTATTTTTGTACTTCATGTGTATATACACAATACAAGTGTATTTACTGTACATGTAAAGTAACTGACAAGAGTAACAAGATTTCACTTTGCATTTCATATTTGTGTATTACCACAAATACACAAACAACAAATAACATTCATGGAAAAAAAAAAAAAAAAAAAATAAATATATATATTCTTGGTGAACATCTTGTCGCTCACGTTGGTCAGGCCAAAGATTTTCATCAACATCACATCTGATGTTTTCCATTGCCACACACCGTGGAAAAAATCTCCTTGAATGCCGCACCCATCCCCTGCAATGGTCAGCTGTGATGTCCTCACATGCAGCATTCATGGCATCCAACAAAGACATCTGGTTTTGTGGTCTATGATCATACACTTTCCACCTCCATGCTGAAAAAAACTCTTCTATTGGATTTAGGAATGGAGAGTATGGTGGAAGGAATTCCACTGTTATCCTTTCATGTGCAGCAAACCAGTCCCTAACACTGTTGGTTCGGTGGAAGCTGACATTATCCCAGACAACAACATAATTAGGCAAATGTGGTCTAACTAAACCTCTTTCTTGTTCTGGAATCAGGTCTCTGTAAAGTGCATTTAGGAAGGCCAGGAGAAGTTGGGTATTATAGGGCCCAATGTGTGGAATATGTGTGCTCACACCGTTCTCTGAAATGGCAGCACACATTGTATATTGGCCCCACATTGGCCTGGTGTGTCAATTGTGGCTCGGTGTCCAATGAGATTGCGACCACGTCTCCGGCCTTTGGACAGATTAAACCCAGCCTCGTCCACAAAAACAAGAATGTGGGTCGTTTCATGTACTTCTAACTCCATGATTCTCTATAAAGAAACACAGAAAAAAATGTAACAGTAAATGTATTTTCGTATGGGTTTCTGAAACTTACAGTAAAGTAATACAGGCATCTTAGAAAAACAGGAAAACTCACTAAGTGCACACCAATGGTTTACCTGGACATACTGGTACCGCAACGCCTTGACTCTTTCACTGTTCCTCTCAAATGGCACCTTATAGAGCTGTTTCATAGTCATCTGATGTCTTTTTAAAACTCTGTCTATGGTGGAAATGCTGACAGAATTTATATTTGCAAAGACATTATTGTCATTTATGATTGCACTTTGGATCTCTCTTAGCCTGATGGAATTGTTGGCTATGACCATGTTGCAAATTTCTTGTTCTTGCAGTTGGTTAAATACTGCTGCTCTGCCACCAGCGCGAGGTTGTCATGCAGTTCTATAGAATAAACAAATAGACTTGCATTTACCTTTACAATATTGTTGTTTATACTGTAAAAATACTTTACATACTGTAAAACATAAAAAAACATATTTACCTGTTTTCCCTACGAAAGGTTTGCACAATTGATGACACTGTGGACCAGTTTACATTAGGCTGTACTCTTCGACCAGCCTCTTCCATTGTAAAACCATGATTTATGACATGATCCACAAGTGTGGCTCTGATTTCATCAGAGACTCTGACTCTTCTATTTCCACCTCTTCCTCGATTATTTCTTCCTCTACCACCACCACGTATTCTTACACGCCTTCCAATTGCTCTTCCACGAGCATGTTGCTGCAGTTCAGGGTTGTGACCGTCCTCCATTCTCAAAAACTTCTACAGCAGTGATTGTGCTGTGGGCAATCTACATATATATATACATATATATATATATATATATACTCCCAAAGTTGATTGGTTAAATGGTTAAATGGTTGATTCATATTAGAGGTAATTTGCAATTAGATTGCGAATGCAATTAGAGGTCATGTGCCAATTTAGCAGACATTACAATGTCAGATATATTTTAGAATATACATTCATGTATACTAATTATGATAATTGAATAGATCGTTTTGAATGTGATGACTTACACAATAAAAAATGTCTGAGAAGTTCTGAAGTGTTTGACAGTGTAAGTGAGAATCGAGTCATCAGTTTTGATCAACAAGCCATATGCAATTATTTGTTGTCCAAACTGCAGACAGTTGTATGTACTCTTTGCACACATGTGCCAAAGCATTTGCAATTTGCTCAAATCAATACGAAATTCCAATCTGATGTGAAAAAGAAGCAAATTGTTCAGAGATCTGAACTTAATGTTTTGGGAAATAAAAAAATAATTTGAGAACTGAGCCAAAGCAATTGAGAAAAACTGTAAAAATGGAGCAAGAAAGATTAGTTAGAGAAAGAAAGAAAGAAAGAAAGAAAGAAAGAAAGAAAGAAAGAAAGAAAGAAAGAAAGAAAGAAAGAAAGAAAGAAAGAAAGAGATAGATAGATAGATAGATAGATAGGTAGATAGATAGATAGATAGATAGATAGATAGATAGATAGATAGATGGATAGATAAATGGATAGATAAGTTAGAAAGAAAGAAAGAAAGAAAGAAAGAAAGAAAGATAGATTAGTTAGAAAGAAAGAAAGAAAGAAAGATTAGATAGATAGATAGATAGATAGATAGATAGATAGATAGATAGATAGATAGATATATAGATAGATATATTAGAAAGAAAGAAAGAAAGAAAGAAAAAGAAAGAAAGAAAGAAAGATTAGATAGATAGATAGATAGATAGATAGATAGATAGATAGATAGATAGATAGATAGATAGATAGATAGATAGAAATAAATAAAGATAGATTAGTTAGAAAGAAAGAAAGAAAGAAAGAAAGATTAGTTAGAAAGAAAGAAAGATAAATTAGTTTGAAAGAAAACTAATAAAACTTTTTTATTCTTAAAGTTCACGTTACAAAATTCACACACACAGGTTTCCATGTTTTACAGTATATGGACTTTCCATAGACATAATGGCTTTTATACTGTACAAACTGTAATTTCTCTCTTACACTAACACACACACACACACACACACACACACGTCAAAATAACGGAAAAACTCTGTAAATGCCTGAACATTTTTGTGAGGCAATCAATCCCAATAAAAAAAGTCATTAAGGTTCTTATTGAGTGGTTTAACATAACATTGCATAAATGATTTATTGATTTTATAACTAAAGTGTACAAGTTACACTCTTAATTTGAAGTTCCACATTAGACAATCTACTAACTATAAGTAACTTTGCAACTACATGTCATCTAACTCTCATTAGTGTATTAGTAGACTGTTAGAGTTCAAATACGTTGAAATAGTTGCAAAGTTCTACTTATAGTGAGCAGAATGTCTGTTGAGGAGCATCAAAATGATGCATTATCAGATATTAATCAGACTAATGCTCTAATGACTGCCAGTTAACACGTGGTTACACCGCTACTTATAGTCAGTAGAATATGTAAAGTGGACTATCCACTACACAAAGTCTCATTAAGTCTCGGCACACCTGTCAAACACGACCTGTCTTCATTTATTCATGCTTTGCCGTTGCTCAGGCATGACCGTCCACCGCAGACTCGCTCTTTACTCTTTTCTTAAAAGTGTGGCAGTAGTTAGAAGCAGCTAAGTAAAAAAAAATCCATAATTTAAAGGAGTAATAAAAGCTTTTGAGAGCACCGCTAAATTTGAAGTGAATTGCAATCGTGGCAGTCTGAAAGTGCACGGAGGAGGAAGCTTTTGTGATTAAGTGAGACCTCCATAGAGATTAATGGAGGAATATTCCTGTGGCAGATAACTTTATTCACAAGATGTCAGCTTTGGCTGCCGAATGCTGTAAACTGGACCGTAAGCTCTTTCAAAGCACTGTGTCGGATTATGCTTTGCTAGTCATTAAAATGTAATGCCAGCCTCAATGCTGCGTAAGTTCCCGGAAGAATATAACTTTATGATTACATTTCAAATTGATCTGGATGTTCACAGCTCGGTCCCCGGTGGCGTCTCTGGCAAACGATGAGAGAAACTACGGGACTCGGAGGACAGACGTTGACGTGCCTTGTTGAAGTAGTTGGCCTAGTTTGCCGCTGTGTTTCGTGCATTTGTTCTGCTCGTTTTATGCTGTCAAACGGTGTGACATCATAATGATTGAGGATGAAAAGCTGTGACTCATTGTTTCATCAAACGTCTCGTCAAAACGTTTCATCGAATGTTCCATCAAAAGTTTTCTGGGCCTATGGGATGCATAATGATATTATTACTTGAGACAAAGATGATATCACAGATAGCAGGTTATCAAGTTCATAAAAAATGGAAAAATATGAATATTACTCATTTTGAGATGAAAACAGAAGTTTTGTGATATTCATCTGAGAACTCTGGTTTCACTGTGAAATCTAACAATTGCAGGATGTTACACTTCACAACATCGCCTTGAGTTTTGAGTTATGCATACAAAGGTTGGTGAATAAATATTGAGGCTTTTTTGACAAAGTATCTTGGTTTTGTGTAACAGCCTGTTTCTCCTTCCTGCTGTGATAATGAAAGTCTTGTTTATCTTTTCAAAACAAAATATGTATCAAATATAGAGAGCAATTTATGTTTGATTGTTGCAGTATTCTTTCTGTAGATAATGCATGCTTTACAAATTTATACTGTGATTCCATAAAACATGGAAACCCAACGCGTGTGTGTGGGTGTGAGTGTGGCCTGGTAAACCCTATATTATGGGGGGGGGAAATGTCCCAATAAAGTTGGCGATATTCAAAATCTTTGTCCTTGTGGGGAAATTTTTTTGGTCTCCATGAGCTTGTAAATCACACTAAGTGATGTTTAAAAAAATAAATGCAGAAAGTGTGTGTGTGTGTGATGAAGGTTTAGGGGTAGTGTGTGTGTGTGTGTGTGTGTGTGTGTGTGTGTGTGCGTGTGCGTGCGTGCGTCCGTGCGCGTGTGTGTGTGTGTGTGAAGTATAGAGAGAAAGCAAGAAGTCATCAGGCACATCTTACTGCATGCGTAAAACTTATATACGTCGCCATATAATAATATTTAAAATATTTAAGGGATTTCAGATGTAGGAGCTCCGCTTTCACACCCTCTTCGCCACTACCAGAACCGCCTGCGATCAGCACATTTTGTTTTCTACTATTTGGAAATTTACTAAAGACTTACACCGGGAGGTTTGGCGCAGGATTGACTGATGTGCTGCTTAAAAGATAAGACAAACTGTGAGAAATGCTGAACAAACAACAAACAGATTTCATATGTCTTTCATTCATAATTTGCTAAAGTCTTCACAGCTTCTGAATCTTCTGTCAACACAGCAGTGTCAAGGACACTGGAGTCACTTCAGATGAACAGCTGAGGGTTGCTGACACGGCCAGAGTCTCTCAGGTAAAGTGAAGATCTCTCAGATACTGAAACTGCTTACCTTCACAGCGGATTAACCTCGCTAATTAATGTCCTTCATAGACTCACAGTCACCTCATTCTCACATTAACCCTTTCATGCATGATTTATCAAATCACTAAGAACAAAAAAAACATTGTAATGTTTGTTTCATATTCAAAACAAGAATATAATCATCCTAATCATGTAATGTAAACTCTTCTGCAGCATGCATTAAAATATCTATAAACATTTTAGGCATTAACTCTTTTCCAGCATTTTGTGTAAGTTGCTAGTCAGCTCCAGCATTGTTGATCACATTCACATAAAAATGGTATGGTGCCCAGAATATTTTGATGTATGCATATGTAAAAAGTCACAGATTTCGGATTCAGAACGCTGATTAAAAACATAGATGGAGAAGATTGAGTATATCGACACCAGAGGTGGGTAGTAACGAAGTACATTTACTTCGTTACATTTACTTGAGTACTTTTTTGGAAAAATTGTACTTTTAAGAGTAGATTTAAATGTGGGTACTTTTACTTCAACTCGAGTACATTTCTAATGAAAAAACTGTTCTTTTACTTCGTTACGTTGGGCGACGTTCCTCTCGTTACTTTATTTTAATGCAATATGTGTTGTTAAATGCGTAGTTTATTCCAAGCGCGCTGTATCTTTTTTTCTGGACTTGAGCGATGCTCAATTCACAAATGAATCACTCTTTTGAGTCGATTCTGTTCAAAGACTTCATCAAACAACAAGTTAGATCTGTCTAAATCGGTTCGTGAATCAGTTTGAATGAACTGTTCAGTTCCTGCACGCACTGAATCGTCTGGAGCGATTTCAATTCACACTGGACTCGGAGTCGTAACAGGAAGATTTAAGGACATCAAGAGCGTTAGATGAAGTGGCAGTGGACCTACAGTACAGTCAGTGAGAGCAAATGCATCATATTTTTTGCCAGCGATGAAGATCTTTATTAGTTGAACATCTTCGTTTAGCTGTGAATGAATGATTCCACAGGACGATATATTCGATTTCATTTCACTCAGGTAATACATTTTACAACCAAACAGGGCCCGGTTTCCCGATAACGCTCACTCTTAGCGTGCTAAGAAAGCTCGAAAGATATATCTTACCAAAGTTGTTTATGTTCCTAAGTGTGTTCCCCGAACCATACCTTAGGAAGCTGCTTAAGATATACTTTCTTACGTGCGACGTTACCCGGCGCTGTCCGTGGCGATGGTGCTGAATTGTTTGATATCGATGGCTCGAGAATCAATTATTCTCTCGTGCAGGGGCTGTTTATGTGAGAAAGCGGTGATCTTTATTAATGAAGCACTTCAGAAATAGTTGAAATTACATTTATTAGGACTATTGGATATTATAAAAAATAATCCAAACTATAATAGCCTAGCCTACATATTTTAAAATTGTAACATATATTGCTGCCACAATAACCTTTTCAAAAATTGACGTGCCTTCTTCTCTTTCTCATTTTTGTTCGCTGAGGTGGAGCTGTGATGAAATATTGTTCTTGTAAATACTTTCCAGCATTTCAGTAATAAAAGTTTACATCTTGCGTACGGTGCTCGGCAGTGATCAAAAAGGGTTTAAACCGTGAATTTTGAATCTCTTGTAAACTCAGAGATGTGGATTCAGACGGCAATTAAATTACCACACGACCTGTTTGTTAAAAAACAGAAGGTACTAATTTGGCCAGGGATTTTTACGCGGGTTGGGTGAGAAAAACACTGATATTATGGATTCGGACGGCACTAAAATCACCGACTTACCCCTGTAAATGTTTAAAATACCGGACGAGCCCATGAGAAACAATATGAGCGTCCAAATAAGACTTAACTGACAGTAGCCTATGCTTTCGTCAGCATTGGTGAAAAACTTGAGAAGATGTTGTATTCAAGCCAGGTCTATGTGTTCCCGATGTTTATCTGCCGTAGTACAGTAAGATTGAGCTTATATACACCACTGAGGGACTTACAACTTCCTTGTAAAGTAGAAAAACATGTTTCTTATGTTTAAAATGGAACGTATACCTCATGCTTACACATGGTACAATCCACTTTCCATATTAAGAAACTATTTATCAGTGTATACATTTGTGGTATATTTGCATCAGTTGAAACATTCCTTTACTTGTAAAGTATCATCATCATTGGGCATCTCTGCTCAGTGAACGTTGCATTGCACACATACCTCTAAGCAAAATATATAACTCTCCCAGCTCCCCTCCTTGTGTCTAAAATATGATCCTTAAGCACATGTGTCCATGCAATCTACAGTCTAACTAATGCATTTTAAACTTCATAATATAATACAACTGATTATGACTTATAAAGAATAATAATACAGATACATAATATTAAATAATGAAATTATATTAAAAGATGAAATTTTAGTCTTCTATAAGTAAGTGCAGAGGCATTGTGTGTGAACATGATGGGTATTTTAGTTCTAGACTAAAGTAAGCATGCATTTACTCATCTCACTTGCACAAAACAGATTTAGCATTCCTCAAAATGAATAAAAACGGTAAAATGCAAAACAGAATATCATGCAAACCTGCAGTAATTAAATGTGTTAAATAATACAAATATACTTAATGCATTTAATCTCACTTTATTATCCAATGTTTTTGCAGCTGGCCTTCGATGATCCAAATCAACCATACAGACTTTAAATATACATCTTTTATTTTATTTGTAATTTTTTTTTTATTGCTGTGCCCTCTCTTGTACAGATGTGAATTTGCATTTTCATCAGCCTGAGGCTTATTCATTTCACTTTTGGTGGGAAATGAAGTGTGACATTGTTGTGCACTTTACTTTGATGGTCCCTTTTTAGACAGCCTGTTGACTATAAGTAACATTGCACCTACATGTCAACTAACTCTCATTTGAGTATTAATAGACTGTTAGATTAGGGCTCAGGTTAGATATAGTTGCAAAGCTACTTATTGTCACTAAACTGTCTGGTGAGGACCATCAAAATAAAGTGTTATCAGATATTAAGCAGACAGTCTAATACTCCAATGACTGCTAGTTGATATGTAGTTACTTATAGCCAACAGAATGTCTATATAGGAGACCAAATGTCTATATGTCTATATAGGAGACCAAAATAAAGTGTAATAAACCCCTTTTTTGTTGTTGTTATTAAAAACCAAACAAGCAAGTTGCAGCCCAGGAGACAAAAAGTAATGTAATGGATTACTTTCCATAAAATGTAACTGACTAACACAATAAGTAACGTTTTTTTTTTTTTTTTTTTAGAGTAACAAAATATTGTAACACATTACTTTTAAAAGTAACTTTCCCCAACTCTGGCCTTTAGAGACTGATTTTGGAAGCAGAATTGTGAAACATGCAACATTTCCAATCACCATGTCAGTATACTGTATGAAAAAGAAAGTAGAAAAAAAGCAGCTTATGAATTAAGTTCGATTCATAAGAGGTTGATGGTCAGCATGTTCTGGTTTAGCACTGACCATGTGTTGACTGAATAACAAAAAATTGACTTCATGTTTTTGAGTTCCAGGGCTCTATTCTGCCAACTAATGGTCCCTCAATCTATATTTAATCAATAAAGCTGCAGTGTTAATGACACTGTTCTGGCTCAGCATTGAAAGTCCTCTTGAGCATGAGAAACTGCCAGAGCTCTACGTTGCCTTTGAATACAGGCAATGTGAAACGACTCTGATGTCTGTAAACAACAGGTGAAAGCGGCTTCATCCACTGCTGATGTGGACACGCATGTTGAGCACATACAATTAAAGAATGTCACAGATATCATATCATTTTTGTTTTACTGATAGCTTTCAGACATAAAGCAAATTAATCAATTAAAGAGATTAAATGTAATTATTTTTTTAAGTCATTCATTTTCTTGTGGCTGTTATGTTCTAATTTTATTTTAATTAAAATCATAATAAAAAAAATAATAAAAAGATGGCATATAAAGGCCACATGCTAATGCAATATTCCAATCAGAAGTGTGTGATTTATATAATTGAGTAATTGATGATCCAGAATAGCAGCTATATATTATGTAGTTGATTCATAATCCATGTATAAATAGTGTTGAATTAAAGTTACTATTTTCTTCAAAGGGCAAAAGTATGTTTCTCCTTACTTTCTTTAAACAGCATCAGTTGTGAAGCAACTGCTAATGACAACAAGCGACAAGTCAATATGAATCTGGATCAATATATACTGGTGCAGGTCCTTGAAATGATTTATGAAACACAAGAACAAATACACAAACACTTAATCAATTGCTCTTTAATGTCTTAACATTCAGATTCTTGCATACAATAAATAAATAATAATAATGATAGTATTAATCTCATTTATAAACTGAAAAGCCAAAATAATTTTGATGTAAAAATAATTAATTTGCAGTGCAGCAAATATTGTAATGTTGACTTTCTAATCTCACCAGGAACAGCATAGATTTCATAATATATTTTAATACAAGCCTGATGTGAAATCGATATGAGGCATTGATTATATGTCTAATTAAATCTGATATGCATCTTTTAGTTTGTTTTTAATTAGTTTTTGTCTCAGTAATGAAACTGCATGTGAACTTCAAGAACCCGACATATGAACACACGACCCAGCATTGTAATCGTCAGCAGAGGTCAATGCCACGTGTTCAACAGCCAATCACACACTGAATTACATTATAATTAATAATTATCATGATGACAACCATTGTGAAAAAGAAGTACACTTTAGCATTCTTTAAAAAGAGCACTTAAATATTATACTTTGCAAGTGCAAACTGAATGTAATGTTTTCGGACACATAATTGCATGTTATTTACAATTTAATACATTTATATTAAATGTAATTACTTGAACTTAAAGGAACATGCCGACTTTTTGGGACTTTAGCTTATTCCCCGTATCCCCCAGAGTTATAAGTCCTTACACACCCTTCTCATCTCCGTGCGTGCCGTAACTCTGTCTGACGCACCCACCGCTAGCCTAGCTTAGCACAAAGACTGGAGGTAAATGGCTCCAGCTAGCATACTGCTCCCAATAAGTGACAAAATCGCGCCAACATTTTCCTATTTACATGTTGTGATTTGTATAGTCACAGCGTGTACAAATAACAAGGTCACATGAGACACAGCCATCTTCTAACCGTATACATACTGGGAACTATATTCTCAGAAGGCGAAGCACTTTTACAGTGTCCTTGTTACATATATTACCCAACCCTATACTTACCATAGTAATTACAGTAAATTATGCATAATTACATGCAACTAACCCTCAACCAAATCCAAATCATATCCTAACCCTATAGTAAGTGCATGTAGTTAATTATTATTACTTAGTACTTCAATATATAATTACACTGTAACAATGACACCTTAAAATAAAGTGTAACCATGTTTTGTTATAATCCAACACATTCTTCTGAAGTCATGCATCTCTCAACAAAAGTAAGTCCTGAAAAGTTGCAAAAGCAATCAGGACAGAGTTGATGCGGAGAGCTCAGGCGTTCGCTGCTGCATGTTGTCCTCACACGAGGCCAAACTCGTCCATTGAGGATTAAATGTGATTGGCTGTGGCTGTCAGGAGCCTTCGAGCCTCTCGCACCGCTGGCGTTTGACTTGTCTGTTCGCCGCTGACCTCCTGCCACCTCTGCAAACAGTCCATAATTAATGCTTAGGCCATTCGGAGGCTGATTGATTGGCAGGCCTGAAGCCTGGGGAGAGATTCGGGATCTCAGCTGTCCCGTGACAGACATTCAGACCCCCATCAGCGCCTCTTCCCGTCCTCAGACTGCAGATTAGACTACATTTCAGCTGACTCTCACATCGCCGCACGTCAAAGGCATGTTCTCACAGATCGAGCGCTCAATATAAACATTTACTCCATAAACAGGGGGAATGCTGTCAGTGTGTGTGCATCAGTGAGATGGGATTCAACTCTGGGCTGCACTCTCCACATCGTAATGAAAATCTTACATTACATTTACAATTTATAATCTTGGAGACGGCTTTCTTACCGACTTGTCTTTTGACAGTTCACTCAGCAGACAGCAAGGATACAAACCAATTATTGATACGTAAGGAAGGAGTCACTAAAATAACTTTGACAAACTTTGAATATTGGTTTGTGAAAGCTTTTTCTGCACACATACACACACACACACACACACACACACTTTGTATGACTTTATATAATTTGACTTCTGAGAACAACGTCACAAATTAAAACATAAAAATGCAAATAAATGTGCAACAAATTCACCAAATCATAAAAACCCTTATGAACTGTCATGAGACTGCTGAATATCTTAAATTCAAGGTACAGTATGTGCATATGAATGACCAAGTGAAGCCATATATATAAAGGTGTAAACAGATATTTCTTGCTGGATGAAGGACCACCATCTTCAACTCAAACTTACAAAGACAGAACTGCTTGTGATCCCGGCCAACCCAACACTACACCACAACTTCTCCTTCAGCTGTAGGTTCATCAACCATAACTCCATCAAGGTCAGCCAGGAACCTTGGAGTTGTGATTGATGATCAGTTGAACTTCATAGACCACATTGCTAGAACTGCTTGGTCTTGCAGATGTGCCTTATACAACATTAGGAGGATCAGGCCTTTCCTATCAGAGCATGCTACTCAACTCCTTGTCCAAGCACTTGTTCTATCCAGACTGGGCTATTGTAATGCTCTCTCCTTCCAGCATCACTGTCAGACCTCTGCAACTGATCCAGATGCTGCAGCAAGAGTGTCTTTATTTAGCCGAAGAGACGCAAGTCACATCTCTCCTCATAAACTTGCACTGGTTGCCAATAGCCAAGTTCAAGGCACTGATGTTTGCCTACAGAACAACCACTGGCTCTGCACCTCTTAATTCATACTCATATGCATACTCTTAACTCATTACTTCAGACCTACATGCCCTCCAGAGACTTGCGTTCTGCAAGTGAATGGCATGAAAGGCACAAAATCACTTTCACTGACCTTTACCTGGACTGTTCTAGCTGGTGGAATGACCTGCCCAACTCAACCCGAGTCTTTAGACTTCTTCAAGAATCTACTAAAGACGCATCTCTGTCTCCAAGATTTGACTCAATAATATATATATATATATATATATATATATATATATATATATATATATATATATATATATATATACTGTAAGAATCCTTGCTACATGTGCTGCGCTGGTCTAGCTGAGACTGGTCATAACATTTGAATAGTGTTGCCCTTTTGTTGATTTGAATGCTTCTATCGCTCTCTTCATTAATAAGTCACTTTGGATAAAAGCCTCTGCTAAATGATTAAATGTAAATGTAATGGTGAAACTACATTAGTTTCATTACACGTATACATAAATCATAAAGTTTTGAAATGTGACACGTGCGTTCAATGTGAGCATTGACATATTATTCACAGCAGGCTGTCTATTGTTTATTTATTTATTTATTTATTTATTTTAAATTTTTTTTTTTTTTGGTAAAATATTTCCAACTTGTAATAACAGATATGTCTAACTTGGAATTAGAATCTCACCAGGAGTGATTGAAGGCATCTTAGAACCACAAAACAACAATTTTGATTTCAAAGGATTTTAAAGTAAATTGCAGGTCCATTGTAAAGGTTTTTGATGAAAGAAACATTTATGAATTTTAGAGGTGGTCTTCAGGGGAAAACAATAGTAAAAAAGCTACTAGATTGTAGAACATGGCCACTTTAAAAAAAAAAAAAAAAAAAAAAAAAAGTGACTACTCAAACAATGCAGACGTCTGTTTAGCAATCAATAGGTTCAACTAGCTGAGCAGCACACTAAGTGACAAAGCTGACATTAAGTCATTGGATCAGTACCTCGCATAATTACAAAGAAAAAGAGATTGTTGCACATGATGACAGGACCTGTCTCTGGATGGTCTGATGGAGACGCCGCTGTCTGTGTTCTCAGTGACAGAGAAGCTTATCAGAGTAGGTTCAGGTGAAATGATCTGACACACTCTTTCAACACTTCTTCCAAAACAAGGCAGAAGCAAAGCTGTGATTGTGGTGTCAGACATATTTAAACAATTTCCCAAGAAAACAATCACCTTCTCGCTAAAAAAAATGGCAAAATCGGTCTGAATAGACACAACAATCATGTTGTAAGCTGTCAAGGTGTGCTGTCGTTCTATTTGAGTGTACAATCTACAGGGATATTAGGTTTCTCCTTGCTTAAGATGGTTAAGGATAATCTAAAATTATGCTCTTGAAAACTTTTATGGTCCCAAACCAGAGCCCTGGTGCACTCCTACATAAAATACAGTATACACACACAAGTTTTTAGATTGAGATAGACACAGAAATGTACAATATCGAGATAATGACAACATACAATAGTAATTTATTTGCTATTTATTTTTTATTTATTTATTTATTTATTTTGTATGGCCGAAAATAATTATCATCAAAGCTCAAGTATATCATATACAGTAAGATAAATGTCGCCAATTTCACAGTGTTACATTAATGTTCATTTTCAGTAATGTCAGGATCATTTGGTTCTGTGCAATTTCTAATGATTTGTCAGTGCCATTAGTGACCGTCTGTGTGTGTGTGTGTGTGTGTGTGTGTGTGTGTGTGTGTGTGTGTGTCTAACCTGTTCCGGTTCCAGTAGCATGGGTGAACGCCGAAATGTTAAACTAAGCAACCACACCCGTTGTAATTGCCATTGTTAATGCAATAGTTGCAGATATGATGTTTTGCCAACTATTGTGGACTATGTGTTTGATCGCAACAATCAAGCTAGCATACAAACAAGCATTACTCACTGGGAGAATTTACCAACAGCCGCTGCCACCCCATGATCCATGGATCACATCTAATGGGAGAAGAGCCTACGGCCTTCCAGCAGTATGTATGCCCGCTGTCTGAGCATCAATGGATATAGAGAGAATCTGAACACCAAACGCCATCGCAAGACGAGCTTTTGTTCCTCTGGTGATCCAGGAAAGTGGATAACGCTTGCTAAATTGTTAAACGGGATATTCTTCAAGAACGGATTTTTTACAGCTGAAAGCCACATTGGTAAGCCTTTCGGATTACAACTCCTGAAATATGTGGCGCGAGTTTTAAAGAAGTTCCCGGTGACACAATCATATCCTGAAGACTTAACATCGGTCTCAACAGCTGACTGGATCCGCCAACAGCTGCCCTATCTGAGGGAAACCACCTTTCCCTCTCTGCGGACGTGAGCGACTCAACCCAAGCTGAACAGAAAAGTGAGCAGGAATAAACTTGCATACCTGTGGCAGCATAGAAGATCTAAAGTTATTCAAGTCAACAACAGTGAATATCCCGCCCGCCCACCGTACTCTAGCGATATCACAGTTATACAAACTTATTATGACAATAAATGCCTAAATCAGAGGCGTAATGATGATCTCCCACCCCCACCTTGGTATTTGAATGTGCCGCCAATGAAACCAACTTTTTTCCCTGAAACCACGCACTTCACATTTAAGGAAGTAGAGACTGTCTTAAAAAGCCTCCCTAACAATAAAGCAAGTGGTAAGGATGGCGTGACATATGACCATACAGTCATGTAAGATTTTAACAACTATCTTTAACGTCTGTTTGGAAAATAAGAGGGTACCAGATTCATGGAAAGGAGCACTAATCCATCGTATTCCAAAAAAAGATATATCCCTTCTCCCTACCATCTATAAGGTGCTCATGAAATGCATACTGGCCAGAGTTCTCCCTTGGTTTGGTGGAAGCTGTCATCTTATCCACTAAGTAAAAGGCATACATCAATAGACAAGGTATGCATGAGCATGTATTTTGCATCAAAACAGGGATAAATGACTTTAAGCATGAGTCATGTAGACTGTACTCAGTCTTCTTAGACTTTAGAGATGCATTTGGAACTTTATCTCACAATGTCATGATCAGATCACTGGAGGAAATACAGCTACCTCAACTGTTCATTGACATACAGTAGTGAAAGATGTATATAGAGGCTCCTTTATTGAAGTAATCTGTGGAGAACAGCTCACTCATCCAACACCACTCCAGATAGGCATTAAAACTGGCTGCCCTCGGAGTGCAATTCATTTTATAATTGCCATCAACCAATGGTTAAAGTCAATGTGTTGATGTGTTGTTGTGTAAAACCATCCATGTTTCAGAATTGTAATAGCTCTGAAACCTTTTCTCATGTGTTTGCTAATACACCAGATGTTGTTGTGATTAATGAGGAGATCAGCGAGGTGTTTGTTGTGGAGGTTGCATGTACCTTTGAAGAAGCCTTTATGACTAAGATTATTAAATATCAACCACTCCTAAACATCATCTCAGAATTAGGTGATCAGAGCCGACTACTTGTGTTCATATTTGGTAGCTTAGTTAGGACACACACACAGGCTGGTTGTAAGAGGGCTTCAACAACTAGAGATGCCCAAAAAGAGAGCTAAACGGCTAGCAAAGTACTGTGCTCTGTCTGCTATTATAGGCAGCCGTCATATCTGGCGGAGACGGTGCTACTTGTATCCATAACAACTGAGTGACGCTAAATATTGTAAAGATCTACTGTATGCCACTGGTCCATGATTATGTGCATGCATTTGACTGCATCTATAGTACTTATGTCCCTGTAAATCATTTATTTTAAGTGGACTTAAATAAATAGTTAAAATGTGTGTGTGTGTGTGTGTGTGTGTGTGTGTGTGTGTGTGTGTGTGTGCATGCGTCAGTACACTAAGTCTTTAAAAATGACACAGATGTGATGAATATATATAGCATTGAACAAGTTTAATTGATATTGTATATTGTATGTATATGTCTAAAGTTTTAGCTGTCAATGTGTTACAGAGAAAATTGTACAAATAGTTAGATCATGTTGATGCACAGTATACTGTATGTAAACAATATTTACCCCAACATCATCTTCTTAAATGCATATGCATCTCATTTAACACTCTCTGCACTGATGTGTTGTACATTTGTTCACTGCAGCTCACTGAGTTTACATAACACACTTTAATTCAGTAGCATACTGTATGTACAGTATGTCAATGTGTGGGAATGTGATGCCATGCTATAACTGTACTCCAGTTGATGAAGCATGACCTTCTGGTTTATAAATCAGATGAGTTCATATAGGCCTACGTGTTCTGTACTCAACAGTCTTCAAACTGCAGTGTAAAGTATATTGGAATTACTAACATGACTTCATTTTACATCATATGTGACATGACTGATGCAGTATTGCAATGATTTAGAGCAGGAGCTTCTGCACTAGGAAACATGAATGTAGTAAATAACTGCTAGAGGGACCACAGACACAAATTGAATGCATTATTCTGCTGTGACTCTTTGACCTGAATTTCATCAGTGCAATTGCATGTTTCTAATCGATATCCAATACATCAAGATGAAACGTGCAATCACATACACTGAGTATTTTTGTTTTTGCTGTTTATTTATTTATTTATTGGCTGCACTGGCAAAACACCATAAGCTGTCATTATATTGTATTGAAGTGTGCAAAAAGCACGTAGCAAAGGTCAGGAGAAATGCACTGATAATGCACTGATGGGTACTGCTCTAATGGAGAGGCAGAATGTTGAGTTTTTTGAGTGCTTGTGGATTTTTAAAGTTTTAATCACCATTCATGTGCATTGTACATTTCTAGAAATCTTAATTTGATTTAGGCAGAAGAAAGCTAGTCATACATACCTGGAATGGCCTGAAAGTGAATTTCCAGAAAGTTCTGGTACTATTCTGGGACTGCACGATGTTGTTCATTTAAACTCGCAAAGCCTTCCCGTGTTCAGTGCTTTCATTCATGCACGTCCCTGACGGTTGGTCCAGGAGAGTGTGAATGAAAGGAATTGAGGCGGACAGATGCAAATATGTGTGACATCACAATGTGGAGAAAGTTGTCACGTGTTCTGTGCATATAATTCACAAAGAGAAAGTCAAACACGTCAAAAGATACTTTTAATGAACACCAAGTACTAGAATACCATTTACATTTACCACACAACAAACCATTAACAATGCAGAACCATGAACAGAGGGAAACTGAGGGCTTTAATACACAGGGAATGATAATCAACGGAACGGGGAACAGGTGCGAACTAATCAGAAAACATGACAACAGCTGAATGAATGAGAACTCGGGTAAGACAATGACAAGAAAAAGCATGGGAACAAAACTAAACAGAACATGACAATGAAACTATTAAACTATACAATAAATGATCATGGCAGCAGTAGAAAACAGCTTGATTTAAACAGAATTTTGGTCAGAATAGCTCAAACAGTAGAGCGTTGGCGCTTGCAACGCCAAGGTCATGGGTTCGATTCCCAGGGAAAGCAAGAACTGATAAGAATGTAAAAATGTGGACCTTGAACTGCAATATAAGTCGCTTTGCCAAATGCATAAATGTAAAGGTCTGAATCTTTCAGCATATTTTATAGTAAAGTGACCTCATATGTCAAAAGTTGTAAGAAAATGTGTCCGTTGGGAAAGTAAATGGAAACTGTTTTTACATCATGTTAACTCTAAGACTTTAGTGTAGGATCCCTAATGTAATGATAAGCCTCATATTAATGTTTTATCTTAAGACAAAAAACATCTCTTGCAAGTCTGTCTCTGTATTTTGCATCATCCATTGTTCTTTCTGCTTTAGATCCCTGCTGATGAGAAGAAACCTCCTGCACGGCGCTATGTCTCTGTACTAAACTCTAACAGTGATGTTGTTTTAAGTGTGGTCAGTCCTGGGTTTGTTCACCAACTGAGTTCAATCTTGACTGAAGCGGTCTGTTTTGCTCTCATTTGACTACAAAATGTTTTCCCGCTGCATAACTTTCTTACTGTCATTATATCAGACAAAGTATGTAAATCCTTTTTAAGGCAAGGCGCTACAGGCAAAACTTTAAAAAAGGGGGTTTTACACAGCGTTTTTTGTGAAAACAAAACAAAAAACCATGTTTTTTATGATTTATGGAGAGATTAAAAGAGATATCCGAAATATTTCAGCAAACATTAAACAAGAATTGCGTTTTTTGTTCAAGTATCTGTTCTGGAAATTGGTGCATTTTTTTTTTTATTTATTTATTATATAATGTCTAATTTGCATATTTTAACATGACAATTCAGAAAACCTGTAATGCAAAATGTGATTAATTAACTGGGGATGTATGGTGATTTTTATTAGTTAAAAATGCCATCGCCTGTGATGTCTTGCATTAATTGTGCAGTTAACTCCAAGCAATTTTACAAATGTTTTTGTTCTGTCATCTTAGCATCCAGATATTTGTATAGGTTTTTCCTCTAACTGTAGATTAATTTGTGTCTATATATTTATTTCTCCTGAGGAAGTTTTAGGAGAAATCTCTTAGTGTCATGTCCACATTTTAAGGAGAAAAGCTCAGTTAACCTTGCTATATAGACTCTGATGTCTCAGTAAGCAGTGAATATTGCTTGCGAAGCACTGCTCATGTACGCTGTGATATTCAGCGAGCATTAAACCAATACACGCAGGTTGACCTTTGAGTCGTAAATGCTTTTTACTTGAAATGTCTCCCGGCTGCTGAGTAAATCAGTGAATATTCATCATGCAGGTCTATAACACAATAGCAAAGTTAATTGGAAAGACAGCGTTCTTGGCCACAGTTCATCACAACACAATCGCACAAGTCTGCCAAGAACAGAAGATCGTACAGAGTGACACAACATCATGAATGGAGCAATTGCTGTTAAATATTTGGCACTATTGCATTGCATTTTAATTCCATTGAGCAGATGTTCACCGTGCTAAGAGTTTATGGAGAAATGAAGCTTTATCCCGCTGTCATTTAGATTATTTAATGGCAACACATTGTAATGGGGGAGACCGGGATGGTTGTAACACACGGCGATCTATAACACCATCATTTTAATCAATAAGAAAGGAACTACGGGGTGAAATCACCATTAAACATGATCTTCAGTAAAGAGGTGAATATATTTGAGCCCATAAGCAAGTCAAATATATTCACCTCTTTACTGAAGATCATGTTTAATGGTGATTTCACCCCGTAGTTCCTTTCTTATTGATTAAAATGATGGTGTTACAGATCGCCGTGTGTTACAACCATCATTTTAATCAATAAGAAAGGAACTACGGGGTGAAATCACCATTAAACATGATCTTCAGTAAAGAGGTGAATATATTTGACTTGCTTTCTGTGAAAAATGGGCTCAAATATAATTTAAAAATTATCATAGTTTGGATGCAAGTAGTAAAGATTTCTGAACTACTTTAATTTGTTGCAGACAAATATGGGGATATTGGACAAAAATAGCTTAAAAAGAGAGCACTGTTTCTCCAACTCATTTCTTTCTGAAACGCATTCATGCATGTCATGCTTTCAGAGCAGTTTTCCCGAGGAAAAGGTTAGCACTCATACAGTTTGTAAAAGGATCATACAAAGACACACACTCACACATCAAAATAACCAAGGTCTCTGCAACAACAACAACAAAATAAGAAATGCGTTATTTTATTTATTTATTTATTTTTGATAATGGAGTTTTCATCACTGTGTTCATGGACTTTTCAGTTAGTTGCCATTTGTCACACGTTCCTTTGTTCAGTTTCCCGCCACTAGCCTGTCTCCCTGGTTACCATCATTAGTTCATATGTACCACTGTATTAATTACCATCATCTGTGTTTGCTATTTACTTCATCCCGTTCACTCTGTCTTTGTCCGATCTCCGTTATGTATGGCTGTTTATCCTGCCCGTCTGCCCGCTTGGAGAACTTTCATTAAAATAAATGTATATTGATCTTAATCTGTTTGTCTTCGTCTTCCTATCTACCGTAAGCTAACCGTGACAGGAGTGCAGGTTTGATCCTTTTGTCTGATATTTGAGTAAAGGAGAGGAATGGCTCAATACTCAGTTCAATACTGTTTGGATTAGACTGGATTTTTTTCCACTAAGAGTCACACTTGCTGAATCATAATGTACTGAAACTCTTACTGGAATACAATGTGATGTATTATTTCAGTAAGAGATTAGACAGAAATACAGACATATACACTCACCGGACACTTTATTAAGTACACCTTGCTATTATTGTGTTGGACCCTATTTTGCCTTCAGAACTGCCTTAAAGGAGAACTCCGGTCAATTTTAACATTGAGCTCATTTTTTAGTAAATTTGGAGTGCTGTCAGTACAGAGAACAACGACAAAAATCGGTGTTGCCTACACCGTGTTATCCTCTTTTTAAAATTTGCACCCTGTTGACTTCAATGGGGCAAGTTTTAAACCTGCTTTTAGCCTCTTAACATCCTTGATGTGTCATTACAAGTGCCCAGCCATGTGAGTGATTCCTTTAGAGTGAACACGGTGAATCTGTCTGCAGTAGATGTGAAAGATATGAATAAAAGTGATGTTAATTCAGCCAGCGCTCATACCTGTATTTACATCCTGTTTTCGGTCGAAGTCCAAAGTAGTCGATTGTCGAGTTCACGCGCATAGGTTTAGTTACCTATTATCACGCGCGTGAACTCGACAATCGACTACTTTGGACTTCGACCAAAAACAGGATTAAAAACGGCACTGCCCGTCTCCGCCCCTTAGCCGGCCAAACGCCAGGCTAAGCAGCACTCTCGAGACGGGCAGCTTGGAGTTAGGGCTCAGTTCTTCTCAGGAGTTGGTAGCAGGGCCACTCCGTCCCCCGGCCCTCCGGCCGGGGTAGAATCTCTTGTTTCAAGAACTGATGCCCCTTCCTCCGATCCCCAAGAGGCTGTGGATGACAGTGCGTGCCGCTCACGAGCCTCACCACTCTCGTCCTCTTCTGTCGCCAGACCCCTGCCAGAGCACGCCACCGTGGAACGCTGGTCCTTCCCTGGCCTCTTCTGGCAGGACGCGGTTAATGACCGTGCCCCCACACCGGGCCGCTATGCCACCCACGTCCGGGCCGGTCATTCCGCTTCGCTGCACCACCAGGGTACGTTTGTGGTTCGCTTGACCCCGCTGGTACAGCTTTTGGGAGTCTTCCCAGACTGTCCCGTTGGGTCGCGAGAACCATCAGGCTCGGCTACGCGATTCAGTTCGCGCGGTCTCCTCCCCGCTTCAGGGGAGTCCGCTACACTATGGTCAGTGGCTATGCCCCTGTCATGAGAGCGGAGGTCGCCACCCTACTGGCGAAGGGTGCGATCGAGACTGTCCCTCCAGCCGAAATGAAGTCCGGCTTCTACAGCCCCTACTTCATTGTACCGAAGAAATCCGGTGGGTTACGACCGATCCTCGATTTGCGCGTCTTGAACCGCTCCCTTCACAGGATGCCGTTCAAGATTCTCACGACCAAACGCATTTTCGAGTGCGTGCGGCCACAGGATTGGTTTGCAGCGATCGACCTGAAGGACGCCTACTTCCATGTCTCCATTCTTCCTCGATACAGACCGTTCCTACGGTTTGCTTTCGAGGGGCAGGCATACCAGTATGCGGTTCTCCCTTTCGGGCTAGCCCTGTCTCCTCGCGTCTTCACGAAGGTCGTCGAGGCAGCCCTTGTTCCTCTACGGGAACACGGGGTTCGCATCCTGAACTATCTTGACGACTGGCTGATCCTAGCTCACTCTCGAGAACAGGTTTGCGAACACAGGGACCTTGTGCTCCGGCACCTAGCTCGTCTGGGCCTTCGGGTCAACTGGGAGAAGAGCAAACTCTGCCCCGTGCAGAGGATCTCTTTTCTCGGTATGGAAATCGACTCAGTCGCCATGTGCACGCAGCTTACGAGCGAGCGCGCGCAGTCACTGCTGACTTGCCTTCGTCAGTTCGAGGGCAAGAGTGCGGTTCCACTGAAACTATTTCAGAGGCTCCTGGGGCATATGGCATCCGCAGCCGCAGTAACGCCGCTCGGATTGCTTCATATGAGACTGCTTCAGCTTTGGCTTCGTGATCGAGTCCCGAGGTGGGCATGGCATCACGGCACGCTCCGAGTTCCAGTGACTCCGACCTGCCGTCAGACCTTCACCCCGTGGTCGAACCTCAGTTTTCTTCGGGCCGGAGTGCCCTTGGAACGAGTTTCCAGGCATGTTGTGGTATCAACAGTTGCCTCCACCACGGGTTGGGGCGCCATGTGCAATGGACATGCTGCCGCGGGCTCCTGGACAGGACCCCAGCGCCTTTGGCATGTCAATTGCCTCGAGTTGTTGGCTGTACGTCTTGCCCTGCACCGCTTCCATGCGTTGCTCAGGGGTCAACACGTACTAGTCCGATCAGACAATACGGCGACCGTAGCGTACATCAACCGTCAAGGTGGTCTGCGCTCCCGCCGTATGTCACAACTCGCCCGCCACCTCCTCATATGGAGTCAGAAGCATCTGAGGTCGCTTCGAGCCATTTATATCCCAGGAGACCTGAACCAGGCGGCCGACGAGCTGTCTCGGCCTCGGCCTCTCGCTGGAGATTGGCGACTCCATCCCCAGATGGTTCAGCTGATTTGGGACCAGTTCGGGGACGCACAGGTAGACCTGTTTGCCTCCCACGACTCGTCCCACTGCGACCTGTTTTATTCCCTGACCGAGGGCACGCTCGGCACGGATGCACTGGCGCACAGCTGGCTGCGGGGCCTCCGCAAGTATGCGTTTCCCCCAGTGAGCCTTCTTGCGCAGACTTTGCGCAAGATCAGGGAGGACGAGGAGCAGGTAATTTTGGTTGCCCCGTATTGGCACAACCGCACCTGGTTCCCAGAACTAGTACTCCTCGCGACAGCACCTCCCTGGCCAATTCCTCTGAGGAAAGACCTGCTTTCTCAGGGACGGGGCACCTTATGGCACCCTCATCCCAATCTTTGGAACCTCCACGTGTGGCTCCTGGATGGGACGAGGCAGGTTTGAGTACCCTACCACCAGCGGTGGTGGCTACCATCACTTCCGCTAGAGCATCGTCCACGAGACATGCCTATGCATTGAAGTTGAACCTCTTCGTCAACTGGTGTTCTTCTAAACATATAGAACCCACGAAATGCCCGATCAGTGTTGTGCTTTCCTTCCTGCAAGAAGTGTTGGAGCGAAGGCTGTCTCCCTCCACCCTGAAAGTGTATGTTGCCGCCATTGCCGCACATCACGACGCAGTTGATGGTAAGTCTCTGGGAAAGCACGACCTGATCATCAGGTTCCTGAGGGGAGCGAGGAGACTGAATCCTCCTCACCCTCCCCTCGTACCCTTTTGGGACCTCTCAGTGGTTTTAACTGCCCTGCAGAGTGCTCCCTTTGAGCCTCTGCAATCAGTGGAGCTTAAGTTCCTGTCAATGAAGACAGTGCTCCTGGTTGCATTGGCCTCCATCAAGAGGGTAGGGGACCTGCAGTCATTTTCGGTTGACGAAGCGTGCCTGGAATTCGGACCGGCTAACTCTCACGTGATCCTGAGACCCCGGCCTGGATATGTGCCCAAGGTTCCCACCACTCCCTTTCGAGACCAGGTGGTGAACCTGCAAGTGCTGCAAGACCCAGCCTTGGCACTGCTCTGTCCAGTACGCGCACTCCGTGCTTACGTAGACAGAATGCAGTGTTTCAGGACCTCAGATCAGCTCTTTGTCTGTCATGGTGGGAAGCTGAAGGGGAAGGCTCTCTCCAAGCAAAGGTTGTCTCACTGGATAGTGGACGCCATTGCTTTGGCTTACCAGCAGCAAGGTCGACCGTGCCCCCTTGGTGTGACAGCTCACTCCACCCGGAGTGTGGCATCCTCTTGGGCTCTAGCGCATGGCGCCTCGCTAACAGACATCTGCAGAGCTGCAGGCTGGGTGACACCTAACACATTCGCGAGATTCTACAATCTCCGAGTGGAGCCAGTTTCTTCTCATGTACTCGCTTCAACTAGCCGGTACTAGATTCTGCTCAGGTGTCTTCGTTTGCTCGCCATTCCTCTCCACGGACGGGATACGTGCGATATTCCCTCAGGTGAGCCTAAGAAGCCCTGAGTCTCCTCCAGCACTGTCGACGTCAACGCCAGAGTTATGCCACCGGCAGCTTTCGCGCTTGGCTAGGTGCCTCCATGTGCATGGTTCCCACTCTGGGTGACCCCCACATGTGTATTCCCACTGTAAGCCTCTCTGAGCATGTGTCTTTCCCTTGGCAAGCCACCTTGCCAGCCCTGGGGTTGAAATATTCCACCTGCGGCTGGACACCCCAGTGATACTCCATATGCAGCCCCCCGGGGTCATATGTGTATTCCAAGTCCCCCCCTTTCGGGCTGGACATAATTGCATATTTCCACTGAGATATGCTTCCCAGTGTACCTTGGTATTCCTGTGTTAAGTAGGACTCCTTCGTCCGTGCTAGTCTCACGACAGGGAGCTCAGACTTACGCAGGGCACTGGAAGACAGTCGAGAGGTGGCATGATTAGACTGGGAACCCCATTCGTCGTCATCCGACGTAACTCGGAGTGACTACGAAAGGGAACGTCTCGGTTACGTATGTAACCCTCGTTCCCTGAGTAGGGAACGGAGACGTTACGTCTCCCTGCCACTTCTGCTGTACCGCTGGAACGCCTGAGTTCAGTCTCGGCTCCTCAGCGAAGACATATCTGCATGTTGCCGGCGTACTTCCATACCCCCAGGGTGGGGCGGGGATATGCTATGCAAATTCAGCAGACCCACGGCATTTCATTGCCATTGGCTCGTTTTATATACTCGAAGGTGAGAGGCTTTCTAAGCGAAACTCCATTCGTCGTCATCCGACGTAATGTCTCCATTCCCTACTCAGGGAACGAGGGTTACATACGTAACCGAGACGTTTTCTGTGCAATGTCGTTGTGTAAATGAACCCTCAAACTAATCTTCAAGTTGCAGGTGTCACGGAGTGACAACTAGGAACCATAATTAACTGAACGAGTTCCCGTGGGGAGACAGTTCCGGCGGGACACCAGGCCGGTTCCGGTGGCCTGTCATGGCTGCCCGTGTTGATGAGCGACAGCTGCAGTGAATTATGAAGTGGCTATTTCAACGTTCGGCGTGCAGCGTTCCGGGCAGTGCGGGAAAGCGGAAGGGCAGAACGGAGGCAGCGGGCAGCTGGTGAGCTCGGCTTTGGCCGAAGCGGAGGAGAGTGGCATTATGAAAAGATGCTCTGTTGTGCGGCGGTCTGGTGTCCAGTGTGCATGGCGGCTTGAGAAGAGAGAAGCGGCAGTTTGAAGAGGAGGGGTGCAGACAAGCAAAGCGGACTTGATTAAAACTGAGGTATGATAAGACGAGAGGGCAGTGTGAGTGTTGAGTGTTATCTGCCGGTCCTATTAGGAAGTTAATGCCTGTAGTGCCCGCTATCCGCTATAGCTCGGTGAAGCCGCCCCGGCGTTCAGTGAGATCTGGTTTGAAGCCTTTTAATGTCAGTTGTGACAGTTATAGACTCAGTGTAACTGTTGGATTCTGTACGCACTATTGTTGTTCTATGAACAGAGAAAGAGATCCTGATATCCGCCGCTGCATTCTGCCATTGCCGCCCTGTGGTAAGAAGACTCAGTGTAACTGTTGGATTCTGTACGCACTATTGTTCTATGAACAGAGAAAGAGATCCTGATATCCGCCGCAGCATTCTGTCATTGCCGCCCTGTGGTAAGAAGACTCAGTGTAACTGTTGGATTCTGTACGCACCATTGTGTTCTGTGAACATAGAGAACCTGCTCTTTGCCATTGCCGCCCTGTGGTAAGAAGACTCAGTGTAACTGTTGGATTCTGTACGCACTATTGTTCTATGAACAGAGATAGAGAAATTGTCTTCTGCCATTGCCGCCCTGTGGTAAGAAGACTCAGTGTAACTGTCGGATTCTGTACGCACTATTGTTGTTCTATGAACAGAGAAAGAGATCCTGATATCCGCCGCTGCATTCTGCCATTACTGTCCTGTGGTAAGAAAACTCAGTTGTTGACTGTTGAATCCTGTACTCACCACTGTTGTTCTGCAAACATAGAGAAACTGCCCTTCGCCTTTGAATGCTGCCATCACTGTTCTGTGGGGAAGTCACTGTCCGTCGCTGTATTTCAACTGCCGCCGGCTTGTGGAAGGAGGGAGACCCCCAGCTAGCTGGCGTGGCCCGTGGAGAGAGCGAGAGAGCTTCCCGTTTGCCATCTACGACTGACTAATGCATTGCATCGGATGATCCCCTGCCCTATCCTCCCCCCATCCCAAAAAGAGGTGACACTCAAATACTTGATGCTGTCCTGTGAGAAGAGTAACCCCCTCCCTTGTTGTCAATTTCCTACCAGTGCCTGTCTCAACACATACCGCCGGCTGAAGAGGAATCGCTGTGCGAACTTCTCACGCAGCCTGACGAAGAAGGAGAGGCGGATCAGTCGGTGGATTTTAGTTTCAGATTGGACTTATTTTAACTAAATAAAATACAACTTTTGATACTGATTATCTTGTCTGGTCTGTTGGTGTCTCTGGGTAACTCCTCGAGGTGGTACGCTCAGAAGGGGAGGGAAGGCCGTCCCCGGCCTGTGACACAGGCATGGATTTCTCCAGCCAACATTCAACGTTTGTTTTAATGAACTTTTTAGATGACTTTATATAATATATCTTCATTTTCCCTCTGTAAGTCTCCGTGTAGCCTAGACAAAAGCAAAGGCTCTCATGTCTGTCTTTGTTGAAAGCCCTCACTGCTGTTACTCTCTATCATTTTTCGACGTGCTCATCAGCCAGACGAAAGATCAAATGCATTTCTGTGAGTAATTTATAGCCATCAATAAATGTGATGGTTCCAATTTCTCCATTTAAGATGACACACATTTTGTGCCCTTAAGAAGAAAAATAGTGTATTAATGGGTATCAAAGTGGACTAAAACTTCAGAAAAGCCAAGGCTAATGGAGTGTATTGAGCACATTAATAACAGAGGCTGTGGGTTTGTAATAATCTTGTTATGGTTTGAAATTATAGGAACACGTAACAAACAACACTCAAACTGAAGGACGCGTGTTTAATATGATGATATTAACAAAGCTGACAACAAGTTTCTGTACTGGAATGATTAGAGAATAAGAGTTTTTAACCAAAACATGTAAATGCACATGTCATTGTGTGTGCAGCTCTGTTATTGCACATGATTTCCCCAATTACAAAACATTACTTAAAAATTAAGACCCATCATTTAGACACTTTCTACATCATGTGAGTAAAATAAAATAATTTCTCATTTTGTTACACAAATTGAAGGGACGTTTTCATGTCATATCAGTTATAGTTTACGTATAGTGTATTAGAACTGGACCAGCAATGTACTAATTGAACTAGTAAACCTGTTTGGCAAATGAAATGTAATATATTTTCATACTGTTATTTGCTATTGCGCATTGTTATGTTCCCCCAGATTATCTCTTCATGAGTTAATTTCTCGTTTCAATCACTTGTCTGAAGGGTCACAGGTGCACAAACAGAGGATATAATTTACAGCCAGGGTCCAAAAATAACGCCAGTAAAAATTGGCTTTGGTAAGTAAAGTTACTCGCCAACTGGCTGTTAGCGTCATTATGAGCTGCAAAATTCTGCGTGATAATCAGACCCTCGCTGCTAACAGGGATGTGAGTGATTCAAAGTAAAGACTTACAAACCGTCTACTAAAAACATCTGGCAAGACTCAATTATCTTCTAATGACTTTAACCAGCTGTTAGACCTTTTATTGACAGGCGTGTGCCCTTCCAAATCATGTCTATTCAATTGAATTTGCCACAGGTTAACTCCAAACGGTGTAGAAACATTTCAAAGGCGATCCAGAGAAATTAAAATGCTCTTGCTAAATATCCAGTGTCCAGAAAAGGGTGTGAATACTTATGTAATTATTTCAGGTTTTATTTTAATTTGCCAAGCTATTACAAATCCGTTTTTGTTTTTCATGGTGGTGCATACAGTGTAGATTGATGTGGAAAGTAAGTAATTTGAAGCAGTTTAGCAAAAGCCTGCATGATAACAAATGTTAAAAAATAAATTATGGGAAATTAAAATTGGCTTTGGTGAGTAAAATGACTTGCCAACTGGCTGTTAACATTATTATGAATTGCAAAATGATGCTGAACTGTTTAAATTGAGTTGTAAGCGTGATAATTAGACCCTCGCTCGCTGCTAACAGGGATATGAGCGATTCAAAGTAAAGACTTACAAGCCTCAAGATGACTCATTCGTCTTTTAATGACTTACCAGTGAAAAATTATTACCATCAAATGTTATAGAACTCGAATAACTGTTAGCTGACATGTAGTTGCAAAGTTGCTTATAGTTGGTAGAATGTCTAAAATGGACCAATGAAGTGGTTATTTCATTTTTCCTTTGGCTTGCTGAGAAATGTTTCTGCCATTCTTTATGCCAATGTTAGTTCACCTTTTTGAAAGCCAGTACCTTTGACATTTTGCAAGTAGTGAACTAGACAAAATGACAGCTTTAAGCTCTTTAGACCATGACAGGGATGAATTAACCCACATTGTGTCCCAAATGAATGACATTTTAAGCATGACAAGGCTGTCACACGTTTGCCTGACTGACCAAGTTAAGATAACTGCACAAAATGGCCCCGAATAACAGCCTTCTGAAGACTGACTGCAGAATGAAGTGTCACATCAAGGGAATCTGGGACAAGATCATTTCCTTTTTTTCATCAGGTCAGAAGTTAACCAACAAAGATATCCAATCAGACATGACAAAAAAAAAAAAAAAAAAAGACATAAAATGTGACATTCAGATGTGCTGTACTATATATAATCTCATATCGCATTACACGTCACTCCAGGAATTTTCTCAAATACACAGTCAAGTAAAAATGCAAATACTTTAAATAAATAAATACAAGTTTGGCTATATTTGCATCCACTGTACATATTCAAGTTATAAATATTATGGCAAGGAGATGCAGAGATTTTTGATCAAAAGCACCTAAAATATGCTGTTTTGCACTTGAAAGGTTATGAAATGAATTATCTTAACTCAGTTCATTATTCATTAACTACTATTAGTGTGCAATTCATGGGTTTGTCTTCCCCCTAAAAGTTTGAACATTGAGACCCTCAGGCACCATCTAATCACTGAGAGCGTCATTTAAGATCTGTCAATCTCTTTCCAGCTCAACCAATAGGGTGAGTTTGGGGGCGTGGCTACTGTAGAATGCTGAGAGTTTGGGTTCCCCCAGTGTTTCTGAAACTATACTTCACCTTTAAATAATTTTGATCTCATTATTACACATTATTCACAGTAAAAGTCAACATTACTGTGGTGACCACTTGTCCTGCTCAAGTCATGCTTGCGATGGTGGTTCAGGTTGATCAGCTGCTTCTTCCAACGTTTCATTATCAATGTCATCGTTACTCTTCGATTCACTGAATATCAAGTGCTGAGGAAGAGCTGAAATTTAGATTTGCTAACGGGCATTTGGTTTCTGACATGCACTGTAAGCGGTCGACCAATCACTACAGACTGGGACGTCTGACCAATCAGAGCAGAGGAGGCTCTCAGAGAGGCGGGGTTTAGAGAGTCCATGTTCAAGCTCACGCAAAGATTTGCTACAGTTTCTGGGTTGAACGACATGTTTTTTTCTGGAAACGGTGTGCAATTTGAGATAGGTTTTCTCTTGTTTGGTGGGTGTGTCAAAAATGTCAGCCCAATCAGCAGGAACATATATATAAACCACACGGTGTTAAAGAGACAGCTCACACAATGGGTCCAAGTAAAGTCGTTTACAAATGTGTCCTGCAGCTCGATACACGCAACAATTGAAGATAATAGAAGACATATTTGTCATAAGAGTTTTATAGTATAGCATATCAACAGTGATCAGCAATAGTGATAAGCCTAATACCCACAATAAAAATGAATAAGGTCATATAGATTATAACACAGTCTCAGAGGTAAGAAGTGGATTATCCTTCAACTGAAATGTTTGTCTTTTCATCCTGAAATGCGAGGCAAATGCTGGATCACAATAATTAGGAACCACAGTTTCCTCAAATCCCCTCACTCGATTGGGATGTTCTCTTTTATTCTGGACGGCAAAGGCAGTGACTGTAACATCAAGCGTATTTTGCATTATTAAACACGTATTTATACCGATTTCATCAGACTCTGAAAATTCTTCAAAAAGAACAGAAGGAATGGCCTTCTCAGCTGCCGTAGTTGCAACTCTTGCGTCATCAGAACAGGGTGTTCAACTCACCGCCATTTCCATTTAAAAAAAAAAAAACGTTTTGCAACTTTCTGTCGGGGCTGAACGCATCATTTATCAAACTGTTTCAGACACTGTGAGAAAAAAGCTGATGCTGCAATGTATATTATGAGAAAATGAAAGTGTGTTTTGACCTTGGATGCACGTAAACCTATTGTAGGAAACTCTATTAGGAACCTATAAGGCTGTGTTCACACTTGGCATTAACATGCGACCTGTATCCGGATGTTGTCCACATACTCACATTGAAAAGACAAGTGTAAACGCGCTTCTGATGGGAATGTTATCCGATCAGCGTGTCCAGGTTCGGAGGGAGTCGAGGACGCATTGTGATCGGATCTCAGTGTAATGTAAACGCAGTCCAGCCATCGTGTCTGCATTCACAGGTGGACGTCACACGAAACTGTCATTATTCCCCCTCCTCTCTCCGGAACTGAGAGCTGTGTGGTTTTGCGAGACAGTCGAGTGCGAAGTACATCGCAAATATACTGAAATGTTTGCCTTCGCACCCGAAAGTTGCAGAACCCAACACTTCAGGTCGACTTTGCACCGGAGACATCCTTTTTTTTTTTTTTTTTCGCGGGAATGCGAGATCCAATCTGTTATCCAGATACAGAAGCCACTTGATGTGGACAGGTGTAAACACACCATGTCCTGATTGGCTTATGATCCGATATGCTTGATTGGATCACGGTGATCACATGTTAAGGCCAAGTGTGAACGCAGCCTAAGACAGCATTAAAGGGGCTCTTTAGGTGTGAATAATTAGGAGGCAAAACCTGTCTTGCTGTCGCCCTGTTCCTGTCTCTCCACCTCTGTCTCACACAGAACTGCCTTTCGAGTCGATTGATGTTGTTGAACGGAGCGGCGCCGACTGCGTTTGATAATCTGTCATCCACACGCCATGCTCTGTGTCATCAACATGCCACGAACACTGCTTCACAAATTAAACACTGACATTTTAACTTGAAAATCTGCACTTACGTGACATGCTGACAAAAACGAAGCAAATACCAAGAAGTGTTTGCTTAACTGGAAAACCAGTGGAGGCTTTCTGACAGTGAGCGTTTAGTTTTTTTTCGCCACTTCCCAACATGCATCAGCCAGCGTAAGATTTATGGCTTTTCTAATTAAATTTTGCTAAGCTGGCAGACACTTGAGCGAACTGTGATGTTCCTCCTGGATTGTGATTAACAGGGGCTGAATTCATTATTGTCCTGTAGTGCTCGTCTGGGTCCTTAACAGCCCCGGCTAATTAAAAAGAATAATGCTGCCAATATTATATCGCATGCAATCAACATTTATGCTTACTTGTAAAAAAACATAAATACACAAAAGACTGTAGGTGTGTAGTATTAACCTTGACCTAAAGCAAGAACACTTTTGAACCTTCAAAAATACTTTTTATACTTGCAATTCTGAAATATGACGATAACGTATGTGGCCACAGACGTAAAACGAGACACGACTTGTGTTGCTTTAATAATTCAGCATCTGGGTTATTTTTATTTCAATCTAATTTGGTGCTCAAATGTCTTTACTTGTTCAGTCTTTCAAATAATAGAGTCGAGAAGAAATGTTTTCATTTATTACACTGCAAGTTTGGTTAAAGGTGCTCTAAGAGGGGAGGGGAGGGGATGAGGAGGAGGGAGGGTAGAGCTAGCCTCCGTTTTGTTTGACAATACTTCAAATGTGAATAAGAAGTGACGTCACCCAACATGGCTTAGAGCACCTTTAACTTTAGCACATTGTTTAGGAGGGTAAAATCCCTGAAACTTTTTGCAAAGCATTTTCATTTCAATGGCAGGTCTAGTCACCAGTAAAATCTGACTAAAGTGCAGTCATAATATCTAGAACTTGTTTTAACTTGGCTGTTTGACTTTATATCCTACAGCCCACATGTTGAGTTTTACAAGGTGAGAGTGCGTTTGGTTGTCACACTCTTTAGTCCAGAGAATATTCTCAAATTTCTGCTTAGACACCAAACCTAAAGTCTTGACTACAAAACGCTATTGAAAGTTTTAAAAGGATACCGGTCATTGAAAACAATTTGACTTTTTGTAATACCATGGGAAACACATTATATAGGTTTATAGGCTTTTCAACAGTTTTTTTTTTTTTTCTTTTCTTTTTTTAATTACAATACGCATAAATATTAAACCATTGTTTTGGTTAACAGAAAGTGTATTTAATAATTTGCATAGCTTTTAAACACATGTGACAGCTTGCCTCGACTTGACATTTATGAACAATGCTTTCGTGCTGAGAACACAAGCTTCAACCTTTCCAGTCACCTTTTGAATGTCTGATTGTATTGTGTTCACTTGTTCCCAACAGCAGTTATAACAATGATGAATGTGGAATTGTTGCTTGGAGGACAGAATTCACAAAACAAACATAACAAGCTCAGCTAGAGAAACACACATTTGAGTAATTGGACTTTTTTACTCAATGAGTATTTTGAATGAGTATATGTACTGTACCCTGTGACAACTTGCCCCATCCTACCTATAATTAATATGGTAAACATATTGTGCTGTCAGAACAGACTTGTAACAACTATATTTTTATTGTTTTTATTCATATTTTGAATTGGTTTTATTGTTTATATTTTCAATTTTAATATTCAAGTTTTTTTTTTTTTTTTTTTTTTTTTTTTTTTTAAATAAGCCTGTATCCAGTTTTTATTCATATTTATTTAGTTTTAGATGTTTTAATATACCAAGTTAAACTAAAGGAAAATAAATGTTGCTGAAATAAAATAAGATTGCGCTATATATATATATATATATATATATATATATATATATATATATATATATATATATACACCAGTTATAATGTTCTTATAATTAACTATAAATTAATAATGAACCTATACATTTTAAATGATGATTTATTTGTATGGCTTTAGTTATATTTTTAGTTAAATATAATAACAATCCGATTGCACAGTGTAATTGCATAACATTTTGACTTTTGGTTCCCAATATTCCAATGAACATTGATGGTGAAAAGGTTTCAAAGGGGCGTTGGGATCATATCTTCTGATATGGAGGACAGTGAACATGAGTGGATCCAAAAGTCTGGAAGATCTTTATTTGATCCCATGATTCTGTTTTTATGAAAATGGTGTACTGGTATACATGTACATGATGCATCACTATAGAGGATCCTATAGAGGATCATGTGAAGGCGGGCAAAGATTGATATGTCAGAAGACCAAGGTCTTCCCAAAAGAACCTTGGTCTTCTGACATATCAATCATTTCTTGATCATATTTGTGTGAAAAAGTAACAGGGTTTCTGCATGTGACGGTTAAGTTGTGCTCACGAACGCTGCAGTGTGTTGATAGTCAAATGAATATCCGGATGACCTTCACTGAGAATGACTTAAGCCACAGACTTTAAGGCTTCAAAAGCCTGGCCTCTTTTAACTTGTCGTCTGCTTTCATCTGTTTTAACACAAGGCTTTCCTCTCTTCATAACTCTCTTCATAACTCTCCATCATGTATCTGAAAGTGTGCAGTTTAACAGTCCTGTGGCAGAAACCCGTCTGATGTTCTGGATGAGAAGTCTGAATGTTGAATTTGGTCATCTGAAATTCACTTCATCGCTTACTCTGTATGCATATCATTTGATAATGGTAATTTGGTATCTTGCTTTTTATGTCTTGTGGTTCTTAGCATTTATTTATGCTTGAAACCAGAATGATTAAACTGTAAGTGATAGTGAACCGGTTACACTTTACAATAATGTGTCATTCGGTAACATTGACTAACAATGAGCAATATATTCTTACAGCATTTATTGTGAATGTTTGTTAATAAAAATGTTCATTTCAGTTCACAGTGCATGGACTAATGTTAGCGGATACAATGGGCCTTAAATGCTGAAATTAACATTAACTAAGATTAATAAGTAGAAGAATTAATGGCATTTTAGAAGTAGAAAAAATATTCATATATTCATCAATGAACCAATTAAACTAATTTTTTTACAGGTTAAACCAGGTAGAAAAGGCTCTGTACGGTAACAATCACATGCTAGTGTGGTTGGTAACAACATTATTGTAAAGTGTCATCAGTGAAGCTTCTTGTGAAACTAATAGTGGGAAAAAAATAAAAATAAAAGGCACTATTTCTATGAATATGGTACAAATTGGTAAGATACAATGTTGTTTAGAGCAGTGGATATATTAGATTGTCTACCTCAAAACAAAGCATCAATTTTAAAACTGTATAAGAAGTTATTTACCTCAATTCTCTAGTGCAGTGATCTCAAACTCAATTCCTAGAGGGCCACAGCTCTGCACAGTTTAGCTCCAACCAGCTCCAACTCACACCTGCAAAGAAGTTTCTAGTAATCCTGAAGACCTTGATTAGCTGGATCAGATGTGTTTGATTAGGGTTGGAGCAAAACTGTGCAGAGCTGTGGCCCTCCAGGAACTGAGTTTGAGATCACTGCTCTTGTGTATCTGACAGTTGTTACGGCACAACATTTAATATTTCATTGATGTTAATGTCAAACATCAGAATTACACAAGTAAAACAGCTCATGTAATATTTAAAGGGGTGGTTGATTATGATTTCACTTTTCTAACTTTAGTTAGTGTGTAATGTTGCTGTGTGATCATAAACAACATCTGCAAAGTTACAACGCTCAAAGTTCAAAGCAAAGGGAGATATTTGCTTTTACAGAAATCGCTTTTGGACTACAACAAACGGCTGGTAGAGACTACACCACATTCCTCCCGGGTTAGTGACATCACTAAGCCTAAAATTTACATAAACCCCGCCCCTTGAACACAATTTATAGATTATCAAGACAGAATATGCTAATCAATGACTAAGATAACTACACATCAGCTAAATAAATTCATCAACTAACCGTTCAGAAATGTCCTGTTATATTTTACATGTTGTCACTTCTTCTTGAGTCTCTCCATCATTGACATCATCTGACTCCGGTTTGAACATAAAAGGCTAAAAGTTTTTGAAAATGTCAGTGCATGTTTCTGTGAGATAAAAGGACATGAGTTGTTGAAGCTCCGCCCCCTGTGCCGGGAGCAGCAGCTCATTTGCTTTTAAAGGGACAGACACAAAAACGGTGTGTTTATGCTCACCCTCAAAAAGTGACAGTTTTAACATGCGATATAAAAATATCTGTGGGGTATTTTGAACTAAAACTTCACACACACACTCTGGGGACATCAGAGACTTATTTATATAAGTTATTATATATTAATTATATACTTATCTTGCGAAAAGGACATTATACCACCCCTTTAAATAAACATTGTGGTTGTTTGGCAAAGCATCTGTCTTAAATGAGCATTCACTAAGAATACACTATTTTCACTATCATTAAGTGTTTCCTGCGACATCTCTTTTTCTTTTCATTGGGAAGTGCCTTCCGAGTTAGAGACATGTCGAGCTGTTTTACGTACACTGCTGTTGACTGTAAGTTGGCATAAATACATAGATTTACTTGCAGTGTTTCACAGGAGGAGGGCAAATGCTAATATCAAATGCAAATGATCAGGTCTGATCTGCCTAATCTGTGATAATATGAGAATAAATGACAGCGGCTGTCTGCCTTTGAAGCTCCGCTTTGAAGACCATTTCTTTCGCTCTGCCTTTCTTTTTTCTTTTCCAGTGGGGTTGTGTGAACCTTTCGTAAGACCACAACAGACTGCTAATGAATTCAGTCCCTATCAAAGAGAATTTGATAGTTAAACCTGACCTTTTTTTTTTTTTCATTGATTGATCAATCAGTTGCAGTGTTTATCTACACATGTGCACATGAAAAATTACATATTCAAAGCATTACAACTGAATATTGCTCATAAACCTGCACGGCTGATCATATTCTTGGCCACACATCCTGATATTCACTGAATATTCATAAAATGAATGCAAGTAAAAATTCACTGAGACAGTTTGAGAATCCTTTGAATTCACTTATAAGTTGCCTGAGCGAGTACGTGTTGCATATTAAAAATTATATTAGTATGAAAGTGCATATTCCTCTCATGTCATTAACACTTTCACACATCATTTTTGAGCACTTGTTAGCTCTTGGACTGTAATCATATCCAACCTTGGCTCTTCGCCGCAGAGAAAATCCTCAGTTTTAGCTCTTTGTGAATTTTCAATACAGCAAAGAACCAAAATGGGAAATATTTCTGCATCATTTCATAAATTATTTTTGGACGTTCATCGCCATGGTGATCTCACTGCGGCAACAACGGCATCAAATTCATGGATATTGCCTTTAATAAAACATTAGACTTTAATTTGACTTGGGCGTCTCGATTATAGCAGTAAATCCAAGAGTTTTGCAAAAAATGATAAGGGGAAATATTCTGCACTGATTGTAATACTGCAGAATGTGATTTTCTAGTCACTTTTGAATCTCCCAGAGGAAAACGTTATTGCTCACAATTGCTCTTTCATTGCTTGCGATCAGCTATCAGCTTCGTCTCAGGGATTCTCCTACAATTTCTTAGGATAAACAAAACATAGTTGTCATACAGTAAGAGTCCCGTACAGAGCTAAACAGAAATAAAGGTGGATGGCTGGCAGCTCTGACGTGTGATCTTGAGAGAATCTGATGAGAAAAGTTAAACTTCAGATAAACTTCACATGAGTTTCTAGATGTGGCTTTTTATGACAAACCCTCATAAGTGAGCAGAGAAATCTAGACAAGTATCTTACCTGACACTAGCTGTGTTTCCATCCAAAGTAGAGAATTTAACTTATGAACAAAATGCACAAGTTCAATTCTTAAAACTTGTGCGAATAACGCAACATTTCCATCCAATGTGTTCAAGAGATCAAAATCATCACTTCCAGGGTGATTGTGGAAGTTGCTGCACTCATGGAAGCCACTGTGGCTTTTCCCTCCATCATAAACGAGTGTGTCTCAGAGCGTCAGACGAAACACAGTAAACGCTGTCATGTTCTCTTGCGTTCGGATGCCGGTGTTCGGGAACACACTCGTGTGTGAGACGCTTCTGGAGGGAATTAAACCAAGTCTTTCTGATCACACACTTCGACTCCGGCGTTTCAGAAACACCAAACCAACATTTGAGATGCTACGATGCCATTGGTCCACTGGTTACTCCAGTTATCCAATCACAGCCTATACTCACTCAAAGACAGATTTTTTGCGTATAGAGGGATTTCCTTGGTGGATGTGTTTCCATCATAGTTATCGGACAAAAAAAAATGATACGCCTTAATTGAGCGCATACATTTTTATGCACATTTTTCACAATTCTTAAATCAAGATGCATTTACTAGATGAGTAAAATGACATAAGATAGTATGTATAAATTGTATTTCTGAGTTGTTGCTTAAAAAAATGTTAAATTATCTGCTAATGGGGTAAGAAAAATAATCTTAAAGGAGAACTCCGGTCAATTTTATCATTGAGCTCATTTTTTTGTACATTTGGAGTGCTGTCAGTACAGAGAACAACGACAAAAATCGGTGTTGCCTACATCGTGTTATCTTCTTTTTAAAATTTGCACCCTGTTGACTTCAATGGGGCAAGTTTTAAACCTGCTTTTAGCCTCTTAACATCCTTGATGTGTCATTACAAGTGCCCAGCCATGGGAGTGATTCCTTTCAGAGTGAACACTGTGAATCTGACTGCAGTAGATGTGAAAGATATGGATAAAAATTAGGTTTATTCAGCCAGCGCAAATACCTGTATTTACTTCCCGTTTTCGGTCTAAGACCACAGTAGTCAATTGTCGAGTTCACACGCGTGATCATAGATAACTAAGCAATAGTGGAGAGGATAACACGGTGTAGGCAACACAGATTTTTGTCGTTGTTCTCTGTATTGACAGCACTCCAAATGTACAAAAAAATGAGCTCAATGTTAAAATTGACCGGAGTTCTCCTTTAATTCAAACAGAAACAAGATTTTTCTTACCCCATTGGCTGATAATTTTGCTTGTTTTAAGAAAAAACTCACTTAAAAGACTTTTCCTACTTTAGTAAATGCATTTTGATTTTTGATATTTGGACTGGAAACAAGACAAAACTAAGTAAGAAAAGCATTGTTTTTTGTGTGTGTGTGTTTTTTTTTTTGTGTGTTTTTTTTTTTTTTTTGCAGTGTAACACTCACTAAAAAACAAAAAAACAAAAAAACACACACATAATAAAAACAGAGATGTAGTCTCATCCGAATCAGTACGTTAAATCACAGACATTGTGTGATAAGAATTGTAGCCCAAAATTAATTTAGCTGTTTTTGCAATAAGATCTCAACTCTAAAGAAGGATGTAACCAAATTGAGATATTAAATAGATTTCATAACTCACTCTCTTGTTCTTGCTCTACCGTCCATACACTCAGTGAAAAAGGGCAAAATTAAAATGACATCAATTCAGTTTCACATGTAACCTTTCACAGGTCTCAACGCATTATCATAGTCGACGGTACACAAAACAACTCACCGATGTTCTTCCACATTCAGCTTTTTGTTTTTGCTCAACTACTGTAAAGTCCAAAGCATAAGTTGAGATTCTAGCCCTTGGATCCCAGCTAAGCCCTACGCTCCTGCTTGTTACTCCCCGACAGAGTCCCGTCCATTGACACAGCTTAGGGATTTGAGGCCGGATTAGTTGAGGAGAGAAGTGTAAGAAACGCTTCCCCTAATGTTGGCTCTAGAGCGATGTTGGAAAGTGCTTGCAAGCTCTTTTGTAAAGCCCCCTTCTCTCAATTAGATTGATTCCTGGGCCTTGGCCTTGCTTCAGAGCGAAGCTCATTTGTTTCAAATAGGTTTAAGATGTCTGGGGCAATGGAGCAAGGTGGATCTGTGCCCTAACCTTTACTGCCCGGGGAAATAGAGGCGCTCGACACCCAACAATAGATGCTCACTTACAGGCTGTCAGGAGATTCTGCTGGATATTATAGAGACTCTGATGCTTGGCCGGCTGCTTCTCTTCATTAATCTCTGGAAAGTAGAACCGCTTTACGGGAATAGGCCATTTGTCAGCTCGTCATTCATAGTTAAAGTGCACTGTAAATGAGAAAACAAAATATTTACTTACGGAGGCTTATGAAGGAAAAATATTAATATTTTTTATTTTACAGTTTCATGAATAAAGCTCCTTACACTCTAAAAATGCTGGGTTGTTTCAACCCAACTTTGGGTCAAATAAGGTGTAAGCCCGTTTATCGGTCCAAATGGGGGTTTCCACTAAGATGGGTGAAGGTCTCTGTGCGTTACCTTTTATGCAACACAACAAGATTAAATGAAATACATTTCCAGTCCTCATGTTCACAAGCTCATCAGTTTTAGTCACCAAACAGAGGTAATACCTGAGATCGGTCACATTCACGCTTACACAATCAAAGATACTGTGGTATAGCCCCCATGGAATTGCATACACTTGAATTTAACTTAAACGTTTATGTATGGCCACTATTACAGATATAAGCTGACCAACATATCTTCTCTTATAATAGCTTTGGATTGGACATGCCGTGATTTCCCACGTACACTTATCTAAAGTAACATTAAATTAAAACAGAGGTAAGACACACCCAGATTTAGATTGCTCAAGCAGCACTTTTGCTGCCCTAAACGGAAATTCACTTCTTGTCTTTGCAAACCAAGTACACTTGAATTGGTGCCAAATATTAGTCGTCACTAATCTGACGCAAAACTTGCGCTAACATACGAATCCATTTAATCTAATTGGGAAAACTATTTCAGAGTCAGTCAGAATAAAATCAAATGTAATCATTTATTATGTCAGGTATCATGCCAATTTCACAATCAGTTCAAAGATAATAAATACAAAACATCAAATGCTCTGGAATAAAGAGAGAAGATGTGAACCTGACATTATAAATACATGAGGCTGAGAGTCTTGACCACTCTCAGCATCACAGGCTAATTTGAGCTACAAATCGCTCTGAGCGTCTTGTTGCAATTCATTAAATACCCAGACCAAGACAGAAACTTCTTTCACATGGAAACATTTGCTAGCAATGAGAATTTGCATTGAGTTTACACCTTTTGAGAGCAGGATGCCATTTGCCTGGAAGACACACCCTCCTCTGTGTGCGAGTTATCTCTAAACTCTTAAATACCTTATTAACTTTTGGTTTACTTCTTTGGGAATGAGACCTTTGTACCAGTCACACTGACAGATTTCAAATGATACCAAACATGTGTAATACTGTATGATAATTATTCACATTAAACCATATAGATTGTTGGGTGAATTGTGGTAACCTCAGCATGAGAGAGAAGGAATGGGGGAAGAGGGAAAGAGATGTAGATTAGGATGATTCTGAGGTGAGACTTGCGTCTCGAATAGTGCACAAGAGTGAGTTCAAATGTTAATTTCATTTGTTCTCTCAGAGAGTTTCCCTCTCTTCCAGTTTTTCAAGTCTTATGGACAAACCCAACCGTTGGGTTACATTTTTTAATTACATTTTTAACCCAACTTTTGGGTTTGTCCATATTTGACCAAAAGTTGGGTTGAAACAGCCCAGCATTTTTTATGCTCACTTACAGGCTGTCAGGAGATTCTGCTGGATATTATAGAGACTTTTCTCTTCATTAATCTCTGGAATGTAGAACCGCTTTACGGGGATAGCCCATTTGTCAGCTCGTCATTCATAGTTAAAGTGCACTGTAAATGAGAAAACTAAATATTTACTGCACTGTAAAAAAATCCAACTTACGTTTTGTATGACAAATTCAGTTTTTAAAGTGTATTCAACTATTTAACATTAAAACAGTTGAGATAACTCAAACACGTAAGTTGAGAAAACTCAAAAATGTCCTGCAGCTGGTTGCCTTAACCTTTTAAGTTTTCGCAACTTTTTTTTTTTTTACAGTGTGAGGCTTTTTCTTTATTTATCAGTTTTATGAATACAGCTCTGTAGTTACATATAATGCAATGCAATTCGTTGATGATTGAGAGATGAACAAATAAATGATGATGAACAGGATTTTTCTACAAAATTATTATCAAGTAAACCTGAGTTCCTTCTATCTAGTAGCTTGCTAGTAGCATACACGCTGAGTTTCAACTAATTTTTGTGACAAGCTCCACAAACTTCACAGAAATCAGTGTAGATTTGAAAATCATGCTTTTCCCCGTTATGGTTGAATCATGGAAGCTACACCAGTTACTTTGCCAAGAGATCTATTATTTATTATTTAATATACATGTATCAGACATACAAGAGAAACAGGTATAGAAGAATAAGGCTATAGGTGAGGATGTCTTCATTTCAGATTTCTCTGTTCTCCATTTTTTTATCCTCTCACCCCATCATGCCAGCTGTAAATGGTTTCTCAGTGTTTCTCCTTCCTCTCACCCCTTCATGCCTCTGTAGCCCTATTCGGACGGGAGTAATTTTACAAGGGTAGATGGAGTAATGTAATTTTACCACAGGACAATGGCCAATTCGCACAGGATAAGATATCTCAGTAAAGCCAGCAGAAGTGTGAGAGGTAACTCGATTTGCGCATCGCCGTCACTCCTGTCGTCATGTGTGTATTACGTTGCTTCCTGAAATCACGTGCGCAAACTCATATATAAAACAGTTATGTCCGGACGAACGATGTATTAATTAACTTCAGATTGGATTGTGTTGGTAATAGGCACTTACCTAACGCTAAAAGATGTTTCGTGCCTCTAACAAGTGCTTTCGATCTTGAATGGTGTGTGGAAAACACTTGAGTTTTGCCACAGACTCGTCCCAGCGTCTAGAACGCAACTGAATGCTTTCTCAAGCATCTCCATACTTGAAAAACTGCGGGAAACTACTTTTAAACAGGAAATGACAGAATATTTACATACATATTTACAGTGGGTCTGTTCGCACGGGATTAGTATTACCTGAGGTCATTTTTCCAGACCTTTTTACTGAAGGTAAAAGTCGCCGTAATCTTTACTGACATTGTCCGCAATGATCACTGAGATGCACATTCGGACGGGACTAAAATCACAGAGAAACTCTGGTAATTATTACTTTACCCCTCCTCTCCATGTTCAACTATGGAGGCTTTAGGACTTAAGTTTCTCCTTCCTCTCACCCCCTCATGCCTTTATGTTTATCTGAGTCAATACAGTAAGATTGAGCTTATATACACCACTGAGTGACTTAGTTACAACTTCCTTGTAAGATAGCAAAACACGTTGCTTATGTTTAAAATGGAACGTTTCCTCATGCTTACACATGGTACAATCCACTATCCCTCAGTGTATACATTAGTGGTACATTTGCATCAGTTGAAAAACATTCCTTTCCCTGTAAAGAACATGCCAGCTGTACACAGTTGAAGTACACATCATCTTTGGAAAGTCCTATCATCCTATGCTCAGTGAACACACATACTTGTGTGCAAAATAAAGCTCATCCCATATCTCTCATCAGCACACATGTACAACATACTCTGACTTCACAAAATACATTATGAAATTATTATGAATATAGTCTTCAGCGGCACCATGTTTGTTTTCTTTATTTTACAAAAGCACAATGTTTTGTTTTTATTCTGAATGTATACATGTAAAAATAGACCCTTTACAGTGTCCTACAGTCTTACTCTCATCTATGACCATACATGACAGAGTATTTTAAGTTGTTTTCTGCTGTTATAATGAGATCATTTGTCATTGTGTTGATTTGTGTCGTGGAAGTCTCACTACAGTCCAGTGATGAAATATGTGTGTCCTGTAAACGTGAAGACTCGCTTCACTCGCTGTCTCCTCATGGAAAGATAAAGTAGACTCTTTTTCTCCTTCTCGCTCATCTTTCTGTGATTTCTTGAAAAAGTATAATATTGAATTTTGTGGATCCGCCATTGATGAGTTAATGAACTTTCACGTGCAAAGACAATGACACCAATAATCAAACCAATAAGCATTTTACCGTGTATAATTGGCCAATCTATCAATTAGAGTAACAAATCAACAATTCCTTTTCTTTTCTTCTTTTTTTTTTCTTTTTTTTTAGCAATGATGAATCTGGGGGTGGGAAACATCAGACAACATCATCCAGATGTGCTAATCAGCAGAAAAAGACTTGACACAATATCTGCACGTGTTTCATTATTCATTATTTTATTTATTTTGTATTTTTATAACACAAGAGATGCTTTTCAGTTTTGTTGCTGATTGTGACCAAATACCTTGTTTTTTATCAGCCCTACAACAGAAAATGACTCCTGCAAGAATGCATTCAGTTTACTGATGGATACGGTAAAGGAGGCTGTACTGTAATGCCTCCAGGTGGAACACACTGTAATTTGCAAAACTGTCTGTTCAAAATAAATGAAAAGAAACATAACATTGGGGATGTGTTGCTTTTTCCGGTTGAACCAATCTCATAACAAACCGTGACCCCAAAACTGAGGGATGTACTGAACCGTGACTTCTATGTACCTGTAAATATTACAAAAAATATCAAAGTTATTCTTCCGTTTACTTTATGAACATCAGTACAGATTTGACCGCACAAAGACATGTGAAGCACGAACTGAAGGTTTGTACAATTATACTAAAAGCCTTTTACTTCTGAACTATCAATCAGACGACAGAAGATATGGAGGAGATTGAGCGACAGTTCTTTTGGCAAAGTTTTGATCATTTAGAGGTCTTAGAAATTTGCATATCAAACATGATATGGGTTAACCTTTCGGTCTGCTCCTCTACTGATTACCGTCAGCACTGTAAAATTAATCTCCCTTTCTGTTGAGCCACATTAATGCCAAGACAACAGATTGGGCTGTTCTTGATCCTGTCCAACTGGAACTTAACCTCCGCCTTCCCAGCATGCCTTTCAGTCTCTTCCTGCTCTGCATCTTAGACAAGGTGAATGAAACCAGAGACTGACTATACACCAGGAAAATCCAAATGCGCGAATCCAAGTCCATGTTGAATACAGTTGTGAATAGTTTTTAGTATTCAGTGTGTAGATGTTAGTTTATTCAAATGCAGGCAATTGCATGTCCCAGGGGCTGTTTTGTTTGTTTGTTTGTTTGTTTTTGTTTGTAAATAAATAAATAAATGATCATCTTCATTTTAAACTGATAATTTATATTAATGTTGCCACAGTGCAATTTTAGTTTATTTTTATTTTTATAATAGTTTTATTCAAATTTTCAATTAGCTTTTATTTTCTTATATTTGTATATATTTTTGTTTATTTCTAGTAATTGTGTCATGTGCTTTTGATATATATATATATATATACACACATGTGGACATAAACACACACCTGCACTAAAGCATGCATGCACTTACACACATGTGGACATAAACACACACCTGCACTAAAGCATGCATGCACTTACACACATGTGGACATAAACACACACCTGCACTGAAGCATGCATGCACTTACACACATGTGGACATTAACACACACCTGCACTAAAGCATGCATACACTTACACACATGTGGACATTAACACACACCTGCACTAAAGCATGCATGCACTTACACACATGTGGACATAAACACACACCTGCACTAAAGCATGCATGCACTGACACACATGTGGACATAAACACACACCTGCACTAAAGCATGCATACACTTACACACATGTGGACATTAACACACACCTGCACTGAAGCATGCATGCACTTACTCACATGTGGACATTAACACACACCTGCACTAAAGCATGCATGCACTTACACACATGTGGACATAAACACACACCTGCACTAAAGCATGCATGCACTGACACACATGTGGACATAAACACACACCTGCACTAAAGCATGCATACACTTACACACATGTGGACATTAACACACACCTGCACTAAAGCATGCATACACTTACACACATGTGGACATTAACACACACCTGCACTGAAGCATGCATGCACTGACACACAAGTGGACAAATAAGAGACAATCTCACCAAATCATACCACAAAATCATAACGACAATTAAGCACATTTTCTCACAAACTCATTATACTGTAATGTGTCTGGAAGTTGTACCCTTTGTTCTTTTGTGTTCTCGTAATTCTAAGTGACATACACAATAACTGAGGCTAAGACCATAAAAAAAAAATATCTTGTTGCTTGAAATAAATGTATACACTTAAAATGATTTTAATTCAGCTATTTGCCAAGGCAATATTTCACATTTTTCAATTAGTTTAACTAGATGTATAGAGACAACTAAAACTGAAATAAAAATGTATAAAATAAAAAAATCATAAAAAACTATATAGACATAAAAACAATATATAAAAATGACCAAAACAACCACACTAACAAAGTACTAAAAATGTAACTAAAATTAAAATTAAAATGTAAATGGATATTATTAATTAAACTTATTCAAAATATTAATAACAACTATTATTGTAACTCAAAGATACTATAGTGCATACAACATATCACAATGTAATAAAAATAATAATGGTGCTAAAATAGCAAAATATAATTTCTTATATAATTTTATAATTTCTTATTTCTCTTATATAATCTTATAATTTCTTATTTCTCTAAAAATATAATGTTCTTGACTGGTTTTGTGAGATTAATTTACAAATATTAAGTAAATTTATTATAAATATGCCATACTGTACATTACGCATGTGCAATCCATTTTGCTGTTATAATTAATATGCTTTGAAAAACACACACACACACACCTTCTGTGAGAAGTGTGCGAGTTTGTGCGTCTGCAGAAGTGTGTGAGTTTGTGCGTCTGCAGAAGTGTGTGAGTGTGTGAGTTTGTGCGTCTGCAGCACTGCAGCAGAATCTCCTCTTAAACTCATTCACACTGAATTAGTATTATAACGCAGGGAGATTGACAACAAAGATACTTTTAGAAAATAGAGATAAAAAGACTATTGCTTAGCGTCAATGCAAGTGTGTTTTACATGAGCAGTCTGACACAGAGTGAAGTCGAGCGATCACATGCATGCACTTTTGCATTGAGTTGATACATTCGTCTATATTCAGAGTGAAATACGAGTCCTGGGAGATTAATTCCCCTCCAGTTTCAAAGTAATTTCCTACGTTTTTTAATTTTTTTAATAATATTCCTCAAAGCAGCCAGTGTTTTCTTCTCTGGGCTGAGATATTGACTGAGGCATTGACTGTAGTGACAACACATGAAACCAAAGCGGAACTGGATATTTGTGATCTTTTAAATAATTCATTACCAGAGCCCAACATATCAAGGAAGCAATTATTTTCCTGTTCTTTATGCAGATGAAATGCTACATGCATGACTTGCCTAATGAGTCTAAAAAGGACAATTTGTCAGGGAAAGGCAAAAGCCTCAATAAGTTATGAGTCGTATACTGTTGCATATTTAATTACTGATTTTATACCTCATGCCATAAGCCTAATCAGAAGGTGTTTTTTTTTTTTCTAAAGTTAAGACGCGGCGACACACGATTCACGAGGGTCTGAACGCTGTGCCCTCAGAGAAACACTGCATTGCTTTTCCAGCAGGTGCAATGAATCGATGCACTGAACGAAAGAATACAATTAGAAAGACAAATGGGCGCCTCGTCCTCCTGACTCTCACGTGACTCGCAGGATCTGGAATGAGCGATGTGGACGTGACGTCATGAGAATCAATTATGCCGTTTAATGCAGAAAATAAACCCTGCTGGTTTCATCATGTACTGGTTTACACAGAATCCATCAATGCTACAGATGTTTGAGCTGCTGATCTGATGCGTGTGTTAACACTAATATTACCAGTTCAATCCAAGCCAGTGTGAGCCCAAATAGAGTGAATGACACTATCAAGACTGAGACCAGAATAGCATTTCCTGGAGATTAAAAATCCTGGATATTACCCTGAACAATCCTGGATATTATCCTGAACATATGCGTTTTGTTATTTGAATAGAAGCACACTATTATCTGCAAAATACTTTGCAATTACATTTGCATAATAACATTAAAACAAAGAATAGAAATATGTATTAATTTTCGTTTTATGATAGTGTACATGCATTATGGTGAGTTGCAAATGCATACACACACACACACACTTTTTTTTTTTTTTTTTTTTTTTTTAACATTACAATAAAATAAGTAAAAACAAAATTATTCATCAAGGACGAAAGTGATCAAAAGTGAGAGTAAAACATTTATAGTTTTACTAAATATATCGGTAACACTTTATAATAACTGCACGCTATTAATCAATAGTTAAGCATTAGTAAACAGTTAATTCATCATTTATAAAGCATTAATAGATATTAATAAGCAGTTTATACAAAGAGCTATAAAAGCTTTATTCTTGATTTATAAGTATATCTATAATGTGTTTAATAATTGTTTTTTCATACTTTGTATTAATGTTCAATTTATCATTTCTAAATGAAGTATAACATTATTTACAAACCAGTTATTTAAAAGTTGTCAGTGATTCATAAGATCATTTAGAAAGTGTAAGTAAATGTAGTTAATTCAGTTCAATTTTTATAAAGCATTTAGTAGTGGTCAGTTCACTATTTTTGAGCTCATCTAAAGTGAGGACTAGTTATGCCTTGTAAAGCATTTACAAAGGAGATTTAAAGGCTCATTAATATTCTAAACAGAAAAAGGACACAAACAAAACACAGTGATACAGAGCATACAAATATTTAGCTTGGTGAGCAGAAGAGAGTCTTTTAAAAAATAGTTATTATTCTAGACGTTTGACTGGTACTGTATAGACATTGATATTATTATGATAATTAGTATCAGTATTATGATTATTATCCAGTGGGCAAGATTGGAGTTCAAGCCAAGTAAGTCTCGCAGCATCTCTGTCGTCAAAGGCCAACAAATAGGCGAGCAGTTCTACATCAGCCACAAACCAATCCCAACAGTCCTAGAGAAGCCCATCAAGAGCCTCTCGGACAATGGTATAATGCAGACCTCAAAGACACCCAGCAACTTGAGCATCTCCAGCAGGACACGGCTAACGGCCTTAAGCAAATCAACAAGACTGCACTATCGGGGAAACTGAAGCTCTGGTCTTATCAGTTTGGGCTGCTACCCAGACTCTTGTTGTCACAGTGTCTGGTTTGGGTTTCCCTGGGTAACCATTAGAGGTCCTCTTCCACGGTGTCATTCACTCATTTAACTACATTTCCCATCATCCTGTTCTGTCACTCATTGATCATTACACACAGCTGTTTCCCGTCACCTTGTTTGTATCTGTGTATATATACCCTGTCTGTTTCAGTGTTTGTCATGGAGTCCTTGTTTGATGTCTGTGCACTTCCATGTTTCCATGCCTGTATTGTTTCGTGTTTTCTGGACTGCCTTTGTTGGATTTTGACCTTTTGCCTGACTTGGATTATGATTACGGATTACCCTAATAAATTGCTTTTGGATCTTACCTACCTGTTTGTGTGCGTTCCGTGACACTTGTGGCCATTGACCATGTATGAGGTCTCGCTTAGCCATGCCAATCGACTGGAAAGGCTAGTGAATTCCCACGTGAGGAAGTGGCTCGGACTTCCCAAATTCCTTAGCAGCATTGGACTATACAGCGACGGAGCTCTGGCACTGCCAATTTCTAGCTTGGTTGAAGATTTCAAGTGTGCCAAGGTGAGGCTGGACATGTCCCTCACTGACTCCCGGGACCCTGTGGTGAGAGGGGCCGCTCTTACCCTAGCAACAGGGAAGAAGTAGACCCGAGCCACAGCCGTGCTACAGGCCAAATCCGCTCTCCTCCATCGTGATGTAGTGGGCCACGTCCAACAAGGCAGAGGAGGCTTTGGCTTCGGAACTGTAACACCTCTCTGGCAAAAGGCATCTGCAACCGAACGTCAAAACATGGTGGTAGAGGAGGTGTGCCGACAGGAGGAAGCAGCCAGATGCTCCAAAGCCGTAGCACAAGCCAAACAGGGTCGCTGGATGGTGTCGAGAAGGGAAAACTCACATGGAACGAACTCTGGGGCATGGAATCTTGTAACAATTCACCTTACGCTAAAACCGCAAGGGAAAAGTACATCATGCACAATAAAAGGTAACGGACAGATCTGATACCTACTGGGGTAATCACAGCCAGTGGAATGCTTACTTTCATTAAACAACCTATACATAAACCAGATAAACAATCAATCTGCACCTATATGCACTTAAAATAATTATACATTAACGAAAAAAATCCAGATAATAGGTTTAACATCGTGTATTTAGAGATACACCAGGTTTATACCACGTCGGGCAACACACACAGATATTCGAAGCTGGAGGCTCGGCCGCACTCCGACAAATCAAATAAACATTGCAAACCACATCAAAATTTCCCACACACATTTAACCCTCAGAATCCATATGTCCCAGCAGATCAAATGTTCATTCAAACAACCTAAAGTGTCCGGATTGAAAGAAATGTCCTCCACGGTAAAGAGAGAAAAAAAAGAAAGAAACAACAAAAAAAAAAAAACAGGTGAAGCGTGGCGAGAAGCCGCAGTCAATATATTTCGCAGTTAACTCACGCAACCTCGCCACAGTCTGTTTAGCCGATGGGATGCTGTAGTAGTCCAAAAAAACCTAGACATATAATCCACCAAAAAGAGTTTCTTTGTCCCTTTGTTGAGTTCATCTGGCCAACATTACACAGAGCCCATTACACATTACACTGAACTCCAACCACTTCCCCGATAGCACTCCAGAGTCTGTTTTTCTGCGTCACTTCCCACTCTCCATTTAAAGCACATCCTGGTTTGGAGACACGTGGAGACACAACCAGGTCCTCAGGTGTCTAGCTGACAAATTTGAGTGCAAGAGGGTATCCATCAACGCCCAACCCTTCAACAACCAGGACGTGCACCGACACCCACCATCGTTCGTTCGAGAGGGGGGCAAGCTGAGGCCTAGCCCCTCAAACCCTGATTTGACCCCACTGAATGCAACCAGGGACTGGCAGATGCGAGTCGACCTAGATCTAGATCAGAAGCTCATTTTCCCTCCGGAGATTGCAACAACCACTCTGCGACCAGACCTCATTCTCTGGTCTAAGTCCTGCCAGCTCGCCTACATCATAGAACTGACAGTTCCCTGGGAGGACGCCATCAAAGAAGCGTATAAGTGTAAGAAGCTGCGCTACTCCAACTTAAGCCTGGTTCACACGAGACGATTTTAAAACTGTCGGCCGATTTTCCAAACCTGAGAGACCCCACACACGGCGATAAAAAAATCACGGGTCTAACAGTTTTGGTCGTACAGTGTGTGGTGCGCAGCCACACGGCAAAATCAACACATCACACACGAACCGATTTGACTCCTGAGCATTCCCAGGTCAGATGGGAAATCTGGCATAATCCCTCGAGATCAAACGTGACTTCAGAGTAAACAATCATGACGGACGAAGAGGATGCAATGGCGATAGTTTGTAGTTTGTTTTTAACCGAAAAAAACGTTATCAGTTGGTCCTCCATCTCCGACGTCCACCGGACTTTCTGGTGGACCATTCCGCCGGCTGTTTTGATTTTGTTTCCCGGTGCTTCCTCGCCGCCTGGCTTTCTGATTGGCTACACGCCACAGTCCACAGGCTGTGTGCTCGTTTGTCCCCGGGGGACACCACACATGAGGAGAAATCGGGCCAAAAAAATCCAACATGTTGGATATCCCCGATTTGAGATCGGAGCGGTCCCGACGTCCTTCCGAGCAGACGAGAGCCGTCTTAACACACCACACACGGCAGGAGTATCTGATCAGATTATTTTATGCTAATCGGAGCATCCTTAAGATTGTCGGAAGGGGTGAATCGGGGCTACAATCAGCCTAATTATCCTGCCGTGTGAACCAGGCTTTAGCAGCTGAGGCAGAGGACAGAGGCTGGAAGATAAGCGTGCGCCCGGTGGAGGCGGGGTGTAGGGGCTCTGTAGCCAGCACAACAGCGAAGCTCCTTAGAGAGGTCGGATTCAGGGAGCAGGGTCACAGACAAGCCTGAGTCAAAGAGCTGGCCAACACCACCGAGAGGACGAGCCATTGGCTGTGGCTGAAGAGGAGCGACTCCACCTGGGCTGCTAAGGCGAACAGCTAACCGCGGGACACACAGCCAGGCTTTATCAACCTGTGGTGGGCCTGCCTCAGCAAGAGGGTGTATTGTGATAATTGGCCGAAACACCCGGTCATGCTGCGGTACACAACTGACGATGTGTCCTGCTGGTAAAGCCTTATAGCAGCCATCCTTCAAGAACTCCCGAATTTGAAGTGGTGCAAACATCAGGGATTGTAACATCTAGACCTTTCAACAAGCCTCGTATTAGCGTGTTTATATCATGCTGAATGGACCTGCAGGTTTAATGTTCAGAAACCGAGAGCTTCTGTTGCCCTTCAGGTTTTCTCCAATGCCATGATACAATATCTTTTTCTGCTTTTTCTGTCTTTTATTCCTGTTGAAAGTGTGTTTAAAATGTCCTCAGAGTGTTTCTCTTTGTAGTACGGGACAAAAGTAGGCTAATTGCTTTCAAGAGTTGTAATAAATAATAAATCACAATAAAAGTGCATTTTAGAATGGTAAAAAAATAAATAAAATGAAAACAACAAAATAATACAAAATAGAAGTGCATATCCAAAAACCCAGATACAATAAAATAGTCTGAACATGGTTAATTGATTTTGAAGCCTACATACAATTCAGTATTTTTTTTATTTTTTAAATCCAGCTCTGGTCTGGAGCATATGGTTGGATATGGATAATATTTGGCACAGATGTGTCATACGGACGTGTCCCGCGAGCAAATGCTCGTCCCGTTTACACTCAACATACACTTATAATAGATTTCATCCACAACCAAAGTCCAGTCCAGTTCCTTCACTCACCTCTTCTGATTTACAGGACGGGTCAAGGTGTGTTGTTCTACAGTCCGTCACATCATATGTTCCTCCACATAATTATGAGTCAGGGCATTTTTAGTTGCGTCCAAATTTTATTTTATTTCAAACAGCAGGCATTTCTGTGAATTAATTAGGCTGCTTTTTCTGTCTTTTATTCGTGTGGAAAGTGTGTTTACAGTGTCCTCAGAGTGTTTCTCATTGTAGTACGGGACAAAAGTAATTGCTTTCAAGAGTCGCAATAAATAATAAATCACAATAAAAGTGCTTTTTCAGAATGGTAAAAAAATTAAATGAAAACAATAAAATAATACAAAATAGATGTGCACATCCAAAAACCCAGATGAAATGAAATGAAATAGTCTGAACATGGTTAATTGATTTTAAAGCCTACAATTCAGTATGTATTTATTTTTTCTTATTTTTCTTTTAAGAAATCATGGTCAAGGTAATAATACCCTGGCTTGTTTAAATGACATCCAATTGCTCTGAATCAAGGCTGTTGTGTCCTGTTTTTGTTAGACATTCATAAAGCCACAGAATAGTATTTATTTAGACAGACTCATGAAATCAAAATGGACAATTCTTACTTTTTATGGAATATTGCAGTATATGTTATAAATGATTTATTTGTGCATGCCATTATTGTTTCAAATTCATGTTCCTTGTAATCATGAATAAGAATAATGGGGGCGGGGCAACCTGTCACTCACATGAGATCCACCAATAGCAAACCACAACCATCCAATCAATTCCCACAGACAAAATCAAGTAATGTCTGCCTCTGGTCTTGATTGGCTGAACAGTATCTCTTTGCCCCGCCCTCAAACACGATTAATCTCAATGAAACCGCACGCGATTTAGGCTGTGATTATTTTTTTGTGCAGCGGCTGATCGGTAGTAAATGCTCCATCTGAACACCAGAGGGTGTCTCACTCTCTCACACACACACACACACACACACACACGCCACATATCCCTCTAAACACCAGAGGGCATCTCACACATACATACACACCACATATCCATCTGAACACCAGAGGGCATCTCACACATACATACACACCACATATCCATCTGAACACCAGAGGGCGTCTCTCACACACACACACGATAAATGTGATCCGCAGAAGAAGACAACACACGTCATTCCAGGGAATCTCTATCGGGCGTCATCGCTGTAACTGAATAAACAGAAGACTGAAACGCTTTGATTAAACATGACTAATAAACACACGACTGCCTTATTCTGTGTCAGAAGCTCATCATCTCACAGAAGGAGCTCAACTGTCCTTATGAAGTGAGTTCGGAGTAAAAGCATGTTATAAATGTTGTCTTTTATTGGACAAGAGGTTCATAAACGCTTCGCGTTCGAAATTGCGCTTCGAAATTGCGATTAATCGTGCAGGGCTAACCCATGCCATCGTTACTGTTCGTATCACTGTGTATCAAGAGCTGAGATTCAGATATGGTAATGAGCGTTAGGTTTCTGACCAATCACAGCAGACTGGACCATCTGACCAATCAGAGCAGAGCAGCTCTCAGAGAAGCGGGGTTTAGAGAGACTGAATCCTTCAAGTCAAGTCAAGTCAAGTCAAGTTTATTTATATAGCGCTTTTCACAATACAGATTGTATCAGCTTCACAGTATTAAATTAAAATAATACATCAATGTTTGTTTCTAGTGGAAAATGTCCACGTTTGGTAATGCTGATCAATAGTATTGTTGATTGATTAATTAAATTAAATATCCCCGATCGAAGTGTTTCAGACTATACTTATATATTACTGTTTTACGGTGCCCTTGATACAGAGTAATTACTTAATTAGGTACTTAGTAATAAACGTTGTAATAACATGTAACAAAATGTACTTAACATGTAACTAAGTTATGGAACAGCCTGTACTTACATATTGTAATTACACACATGTAATAGGCAGCTACTGTTACACATGTGTAACAAGCCGAGATGGATAAGGTATGTATACACAAAGTACACTTAAGTACATTCTTGATACACTTTATTTTGCGTAGCTTATACCTGTGTAATATTATGTAATTACAATGTAATTAGGAAACTACTGCATGCATTTAAGCTGTGAACTAGTGAGTTAAATCAAACTAAGGCAGAGATGGATAAGGTATGTATACACAAAGTACACTTAAGTACATTCTTGTTGCACTTTGTTTTACGTAGCTTATACCTGTGTAATTGCAATGTAATTGCAATGTAATTAAGAAGCTACTGCATGCATTTAAGCTGTGAACTAGTGAGTTAACCCTTTAGGCGCCAAGGTTTTTTTGAAAAAATGCTGGATTTTGACATCAAAATGTCAAAAGCTTGTGCCTTGAAAGGGCTTAAATATAGAGATCTACTGTAAATTAGAAAAATGTTGGGGATGACTGAAAGTTTATGTGGGGTGTAAATATAATAATCTAATTTGCATATTATGACGTTATCAGGGGGGCGGCCCTATTGAATTTCATAATGTTCAGGAAATAGTAGATATTGAACAGATTTTTGAACTTATTTGCATGTTTTATTGTATTATTCCAAATGATGAGAAAAGAGGAAACCAACAATAACAGGAGAAAGTACAAAATTATTACTATTCTATATAGTAAAACGCATGTGAACAGTAGCCTACTTTTTGATCAGTTCATCAGTAATATTCAGGAAATAGTAGATATTGAATTGATGGTGAAATTTATTTACATAAGAGGAAATCAACAATAAAATAGGAGAAAGTACTAAATTATTACTATATAACAATACTTTAGTAGTAAAACACATGTGAACAGTAGCCTACTTTTTGATCAGTTCATCAGTAATATTCAGGAAAAAAAATATATGGAGTGGTTTTTTTTTTTTGTGTGGTCTTTTTATCCTTATTCCAAATGATCAGGAAAAGAATACACTAAGACCACGTCCACCCCTGCCACCCCCATCGAGCAAAATTATCTGTTTGTGCTTCGTGAACACTTGCACCTTGCACGGCGGCACCATTACGCGGCAAAGATGTACCGGGAGAAGCGCGCGCGGCTCCATTGCACGGCAAAAATGTACCGGGAGATGCGCGCGCGGCTCCATTGCACGGCAAAAATGTACCGGGAGATGCGCGCGCGGCTCCATTGCACGGCAAAGATGTACTGGGAGAAGCGCGGGCGGTATCATTGTGTGGCAAAGATGTACCGGGAGAAGCGTGGGCGGCGCGGCAAAGATGTACCGGGAGAAGCGTGGGCGGCGCGGCAAAGATGTACTAGGAGAAGCGCGATCATTAGACGGCCGATCGTCATTTCCAAAAGGCAAATATTTCTCTTCAGAGTCAGAATCGGTGAATAACATTTGAACACATACTCACTGTACAAGCTTTTATTAGTCATTTGACGATTTTCTCTCACAATTTACTCAGACGCTTTGAACTGAACTGCTTCCGCATCAATGACACGATTGCTCACTTGCTCTGCTGTTTCCTCCAACACTTTGAATAGGAACATGACGTTATTTTGGTCTTGAATCGAAGTATTACATGTCTGCCATCTAGTGGTAGGGAATACAAATGAGATATTACACCATATTAGGATCTACAGCCTGTTTTATTAAGTATGACGTCTTGTCGCAATTTTGCGACTTTGGCGCTTAGAGGGTTAAATCAAAGCAAGGCAGAGATGGATAAGGTATGTATACACAAAGTACACTTAAGTACATTCTTGATACACTTTGTTTTACGTAGCTTATACCTGTGTAATTGCAATGTAATTGCAATGTAATTAAGAAGCTACTGCATGCATTTAAGCTGTGAACTAGTGAGTTAAATCAAAGCAAGGCAGAGATGGATAAGGTATGTATACACAAAGTACACTTAAGTACATTCTTGATACACTTTATTTTACGTAGCTTATACCTGTGTAATATTTTGTAATTGCAATGTAATTAGGAAGCTAATGCATGTATTTAAGCTATGAACTAGTGGGTTAATTCAGATGGGTAACATATGTAGATACACAGGAAGTGCACTTAAGTACAATCTTGATACACTTTATTTTATGTTACATACAAGTAATGCTACAGAACAAACACATTTACCATGTGTAACTGCAGACCTTATAGCCTAACATATTTAAGTACTTGTTGTTACATTGTGTTATACTAAGTACTTTCTTACATAATTACAGTGTACCAAGTCCGTAACACGTATGTAACAGACTCGGCTTGTTACACATGTGTAACAGTAGCTGCATATTACATGTGTGTAATTACAGTCTGTAAGTACAGGCTGTTCCATAACTTAGTTACATGTTAAGTACATTTTGTTACATGTTATTACAAAGTCTATTACTAAGTAATTAATTAAGTAATTACTCTGTATCAAGGGCACCGTAAAATAAAGTGTTACCAGAAAATTAAGTGTTTTTTGACCTTATATGCATGTACACCTATTACAGGAGACTCCAAAACAAAATCAGGAACCTTAAGAATAGCATAATAGGGGCACTTTAAAGGGAACCTGGGTATTAAGCCATGCAAGTTTTAACACCCGGTGATCACTTTAAAACATCACTCACCAAGCGGTTAATGTGTTTTGCATTGTTGTTCTTGACGTGATGTTATGATTGCACGTGATCTGCAGAAAGTCCATATTCTGCAGTATTCTCCCAAACTGCTTAAAACACATTCAACCTTTCTTTTCAACTAATCCTTCTTCCTGCAGGCAGTAGGACACCTCAGATGAAGCCATTTGCACACCTGGCCTCAGATGACACACACACATTTCTCTCCAGCCCACACCTTCCCAGGGAGCAGAAAGTTGCTTACAAGTGTGAATAATTAAAAGGAGAGCCACTCTTTCGACAGATGGGCGGCGTGGGCTGCAAGGTTAGCATGCGGTGACGTTCAACAGATCTACGACCCTGAAAATCAATGATTTGTTTCTCTGAGCTCGGCCCAAGCAGAGACAGGATTTCAGTGCAGGACTGACGCATTGAAGCTACAATCCTTTTGTTTTTAATAATGACAACAACGTGCATGTCAATCCGGAGGAAATCTGATGGTGATTGTTCACATGTTAACATGCTTGCTGTGTCAGTCTAGCAGATTGGACTGTGTGCTGTTCACTTTTTCAGTCCACTAGGCAGTTTTGCATCACAACCCTTGTGGAAATGAAGTGCAGACAAATTTATATGAAAAATGATTCATTATATGAAACTGGTGTAATGTTAAAATCGACAAATATGTTAACTGTGTTGCATAGAGTGATGTATGCCAGTGTAACGTCCACATTTGCCTTGAGTTGTGACATTGGAGGGCATTTTAACATGAAAGATTGTTGTGTTTCAGTGATTCGCATTTCAAGAGACTTTGCTATGAACAAATATATTTCCATGGATTTTAAACACAAAATAGCAAAGGCAACACAAGTGAAAATAATTATTAAGGGGGAATAAAGGCAACAATACACTGTTTAAAAAATTTTTTTTTTTTTTTTGAAGTTGTAAAAAATTATAATAATAATAATAATTTTTAAATATATATATATATATATATATATATATATATATATATATATATATATATATATATATATATATATATATGGGTGGGAGACATGACATGCAATTCTACCCGTCCATGATGTCATTACCTACTAAAAATAGGTATTTGTTAAAAATATATATCTTCATGTTGTTCCTCTGATAATATATTATTACAGCATGCCATAACTGTAGTTGGTGTATAAAGACCTCTACTTCAAATTTTTATCTAAACATCAAAATTGTCATGTGGTGTGACTGTCCGGGATATGTGTGACCTTACTAATATGACAAGATATATCAGAAAAGTATAAATAATGGATTGATTTACAGCTTAAGTAACAGAATTAGGCCATTTCAACAGACACAGAAAGTGTTGATGTCTGTGGATGATTTTAAAGCAAGTTCTGGCCAAATACATTTTGTCCGTAAAATGGGTGTCATATGGTGTGACACTGCAATCTATATTTTGAACGGGGAATAATTTGGACATCATTATGATGAAGAGGTCCACACTCAACCAGGAAGTTACAGTGTCATCTCTGGAGCGGTTTGCAAGGTCAAGAGTTGAGTTCTGGCTTTTTAATTTTTAATTAAAAAGCTCTGTATCTGATATGCTCACTAGTGGTCAATGTTTTGTGTCTTATGGTGTGACATTATTTACATAAAAATGAAACACTTTTATACAAATTTTACTTCTTAATTCTTAAAAATCATTCCTGCCATGTGGTAATTTACATGCCAAGTATAAGCTAGCTGTTTTTAGTTAACCAAGAGATTAGCTTAACTGAACAAAACGTCATATGGTGTGACACTGTATCATATGGTGTGACTTGTTTTTCTAGTCACACCATATGATATATTTGTCACACAATATTACATACACCTTTTTAAATGATAAATAAATAACTATTCAAAACATATTCAATGATAATAGTGAATGTTTAATAGTGAACATTAAATTACCTATACAATTAATGTATTTCTTCTCAATTTTATACTTAATTTAATGTTCTTGAAGTGAGATGGTGTTTGATTTACTCATATTTATGAGTTTCTTATAATTTTAAAAATTTTTGATTAATGTTTTGATTAATGTTAACTGAATTGAATTAAATAAATGTTGAATGCAAATAAAATAATTTTTTTTGCATTGACAAATTGTGGAGTGGTGCAGTTCATCATATAGCGTGACACTATATCATGTGGTGTGACATTCAGAATTGTGCCAGTAAAAATACTTTCTTAATTATAAATCATAAAAAAGTCAACGGAAGACAAGAGAAATAGTATCAGCAAGAGTCACAAGCATTTTCATAGATTTATAACCGGGTTTAACATAATTAATCTAAAATATATGGAAAGGTTGAGGAGAGATTACTTACTTTGCATGATGATTTAGAAAAACAATACAAAATCTAATGAATCTGCACAAAAGAAATGTTAAATCTTAAGATAGTAATGAAAACAATTTATGTTGAAGTTAGTTACTTAGGGAGAGTATATCACATTTTCATTTTATATAGAATAACTTTTATGTCACACCATATGACAATTTTAGGCACTAATGCAACAAATTGGTGAATAAATCCAATTTAAAATACAAAATCTAAAAGACCACATATATTGTGGGAAATGCAAGAGTCAGTACAACACAACTCAATATTTTTTATGCCTAATATTTGAAGTAAAAAACTTTTTTCAGGCTTATATGTCTCCCACCCATATATATATATATATATATATATATATATATATATATATATATATATATATATATATATATATATATATATATATGTCTTACCAGAAAATACTCTTTTAGTATACATATATACCAAATGTTACGTTTAAATCAATGTTACCTGACTTTTTTTTAATTATTATTATTTGTTACTGAGTGAGAGAAATTTGTTTTACAGCATTTTTTTTCCTGTACCACTCTAAAAAATATATGTTAAAATCCTGTTTTAATTTTTATTTAAAAAATATTACATAAATAAACAAATAAAATAGATAAAAAATTGAATAAGAGTATTTTCACTAGGTCTAACCATGGAAATGCTCCTTCACATTGACTGCTTGTGCTAGTAAAGAGTTAGCGCTGGCAAGAGAACAAGAAATGATTTGTCAAATTAAAAGATTATTTCAAAATCAGAGATTATTTTGCAACAAAATCACCTCTAATTATTATCCATTGCTACAACACAAATTATATTTTACCATTGCTTACTGTTCATTTGTTTTGGTTGACTTGCATGTTTTGTCTTGATAGCGACTGTTTCACTCAGAGGTCAGTATTTTTCGACTCATTCTCCTGGTTTGTATGCGGCTAACATCTCTTACTGAACCCTGCAATAAAAACAGTAATTGAAGTGCAGCAGCCTGCGTTCTTTAAACAATGATTCTGTCACTCTCCCGGACGTGTTCTTCTGCAAGAAGAAAACAAGAAGTAACGTGCTCGCTGATAAGGAATATCCAAACCACAGATGTGATGACTTGGTGCTTCTAGCGTGTAGTTTCTCATGAGGCGCGACGTATAATCACATTTTTCTTCTAGTAAGGCGAGGATGAAACTACCTCAAGGACAAAGGCATGATGCATGTGTTCCAGTCTGATGAGGAGAGATCTGACTGAGATCTCCGTTCACTGCTGTCCTTGGATCTGCCGTGAAGCTGAATGTGTTTCTGTTTAGGCCAACAGCACAGTAACACTGTGATCAGCCCATCACACTCCTTTATGAAATTATTAATCTGCACAAATGCACAACCTGCAATAGTTATAATAAAACTATTTTCATTTCAGGGTATGCCAGAATCATTATTTTTTACGCCACCAAGAGAGGCAGAAGCAACATTAGTGGACAGGCAGCAGTATTGGACGCCTTTATTCATTTGAGGAGAAGAACTTTTTTTTTTTGGGGGGGGGGGGGGGGGGGAAATTAATTTTTTTAATAGATTTTACAAACCTTGCTGTATTGCTTATTTTCAGATTATCCAATGGAATTAAAGGTTGGGTTAAGCGCTATTTTAAAAACGCTGATTGAATGTTGGTCAGACCGACACAACAACACACGTGTAGACAATCAGCATTATGGTTCGTATGACGGTGAAGGAGAGGGTTATTAAATGTACTTTATCTTGTGTATCTGCCCATTTTATTTGCTTAATCAGTTGCAAACATTTTTTCTTCCCTGTTGTGCCGTATACATCTAAATGAAACGGCTTCTGGAACAAGAGTAAATGTGGGCGGGGCTTGAGTTTGTCCGTGAGGAATTGATTGGATGGTTGTGGTTTGCTATTGGTGGATGTGAGTGACAGGTTGCTCCGCCCTTGTGAAAAGAAAAGAAAAGAAAAGAAAAGAAAAGAAAAGAAAAGAAAAGAAAAGAAAAGAAAAGAAAAGAAAAATGCAAGAGGGAGGGAAAGTTATTCTGATTCAAGATGACCAGGAACATGAATTTAAAACAATAATGATGTGCTCCGATAAATAATTTATAATACATACTGCAAAATTCCATAAAGAAACATAAATTGTGATTTCATAATGTAAAATCGATCACACATCGATTTAAACCTGATGGACAAATGGGTTATTAAATCTTGTGATTTTGGTAGGACATCATTGGCCAGATGATTGTGGATTTATAAATTATATACATTGATATTGGATCGGATAACTTTACTGCACTCTTCAGAGAGACTGGCATGGATGATTTTTTTTTTTTTTTTTTTTTTTGTCGGGAGCACATGTGTGTTTCCAAAGGATGAAAGCTTTACTAGTTGGAATTAAATCATTTTTCAAATGCACAAAATGACTTTTAATGTTTTAGTGGTAACACTTTACAATAAGGTTTCAGTTATAACTACTTTAGTTAACATATTAAGAATGAGAAATAATTCTACAGCATTTATTAATCTTTGTTAATGTTAATTTCAACATTTACTAATGCATTATTGTATTTGTTAACATTAGCTAATGCACTGTGAACTAACATGAACAAACAATAAATGAGCAGCTGTATTTGTATTAACTAACATTAACAAAGATTAACAAATACAAATGTGTTGCTCATGGTTAGTTCAATACATGAATTAATGTTAACAAATGAAACCTTATTGCAAAGTGTTACCGTTTTAATATATTATACATTAAATTAAGAATTGGTTAGGTGTCATTCAACATGTCAGATAAATTGTTCAAATTGACAATACACAGAATCTAAATGTAAAGAATTCTGCTGGAAATGTATCAAGTATCAGTTAAAGGGATAGTTCACCCAAAAATGAAAATTAGCCCATGATTTACTCATCCTCAAGCCATCACTGCCATTATAAAGCTTGGAAGAGCCAGGACATTTTTATTTTTATTTATTTATTTTTTTAATATAACTCTGATTGTATTCATCTGAAAGAAGAAAGTCATATACAGTACACCTAGGGTGACTTGAGGGTGAGTAAATCATGGGCTAATTTTCATTTTTGGGTGAACTATCCCTTTAACTTCTCTATAATACTTTCAGGTGGGAAAAGCATGCATGCAGATTGTCACCCGTTCAGCTTTCTGCCTGTTCCCAAAAACCAAAGAAGAGAAGGAAAGCCAAGCCAGAGGAAACCAGCTAACACAACTCTGTCTACAGCAGGTGGCCCATTCAAAGTGCTGGAAGAAATGATTTGAATCATTTGGCACTTTCAAGGACCATTACACGCCTATGTGTATCATTCCCCCTACAGAGATCAGAATTCAAGGGTATTCGGGGGAAACAATTCAATCAGTTTGAATATTAACATAATTGCGATGCATGAGTGCTTTGTGTTTTCCTTAACATGTACATAATCTACTATCTGCACCATCTGCACTTCTGGAAAATAACACCAAATGTTCTTTTAAAGCGCAATCCTGTGTATTCATTTTGGTAACTTTATTTCGATAGTCCACTTTAGACATTACACTGACTATAAGTAACTTTGCATGTACATGTCAACTTATTCTACTAACCCTAATCCTAACTTAACAGTCTACTAATGAGAGTTAGTTGACATAGTTAATTATAGTTAGTAGAAAGTCTAAAGTGGACCATCGGAATAAAGAACAGGGTCACCTTGACATTAACTCAGCGTTAATGCTTATTTACAGAAGTTATTAGCTAATTATTTCTTAAGGTGTCACGACTTTTGCTGAGAAGTGACAGGAACCCTCTGGCCTTGCAGGGCGAGTCACGTCCTTCACATGTCCAGGATCCTATTCAACACACATTTACAGCGTCCACAACATTTAGTCCCACAATGCTGAGCTCCACAGATTTTTTGAGGAACAAACAAGGCAGAGGAATTAGTCACCTTGTGCTTTGTCAGACTGATGTAGTGTTCTTAATTGGTGTTGGGCCTTCTGGGCTCGGGCTCAGTCAAACGGGGAGAGCTCGACCCAGAGTAGCGCCCTGCAAGGTCGGCCCGCCCTCGCCGTCATGTCCGGCCAATGGTCCCATACATCACCCGAGACAGACTGAAAATTAATGCCACCAGAACTCGCAGAGCTCTCGCAGTGCAGCTGGAGCTCGTATCAGACGCATCACAAATGCACGTTCAAATGCTTTCGAAATTCACTTAAAGTCCTTCAGACAACAACAGAACGGCCCATGTTGCATTGTGCGAAAAGCAAATATGGAACAGCTGCGAGAAAATACGCTTTGAGCGAATGTACAACGCACAGATTGCCACATTTTCACCCAAATTTTGAAGTTGTTGACTTCATTAGTAACTATACTATTCAGTTAAAGGGATAGTTCACACCAAAAATTAAAATTAGCCCATGATTTACTCTCCCTCAAGTCATCCTAGGTGAGTTATTTTAAAAAAATGTCTTGGCTCTTCCAAGCTTTATAATGGCAGTGAATGGCTGTTTCTGTTTTGAAGTACATAAAAGTGCATCTATCCATCATAAAAGTGCTTCCATCCATCATAAAAGTGCATCTATCCCTCATAAAAGTGCATCTATCCGTGATAAAAGTGCATCTATCCCTCATAAAAGTGCATCTATCCGTGATAAAAGTGCATCTTTCCATCATAAAAGTGCATCTATCCATCATAAAAGTGTATCTATCCATCATAAAAGTGTATGTATCCATCATAAAAGTGCTTCCATCCATCATAAAAGTGCATCTGTCCATCATAAAAGTGCATCCATCTATCATAAAAGTGCATCTATCTGTCATAAAAGTGCATATATCTGTCATAAAAGTGCAACTATCTGTCATAAAAGTGCATCTATCCATCATAAAAGTGCATCTATCCATCATAAAAGTGCATCTGTCCATCATAAAAGTGTATCTATCCATCATAAAAGTGCATCTGTCCATCATAAAAGTGCATCTGTCCATCATAAAAGTGTATCTATCCATCATAAAAGTGCATCTGTCCATCATAAAAGTGCATCTATCCATCATAAAAGTGTATCTATCCATCATAAAAGTGCATCTGTCCATCATAAAAGTGCATATGTCCATCATAAAAGTGCATCTATCATAAAAGTGCATCTATCTGTCATAAAAGTGCATCTATCTGTCATAAAAGTGCATGTCCATCATAAAAGTGCATCTATCCATCATAAAAGTGCTTCCATTCATCATAAAAGTACATCTTTCCATTATAAAAGTGGATCTATCCATCATAAAAGTGCATCTATCGGTGATAAAAGTGCATCTATCCATCATAAAAGTGCATCTATCCATGATAAAAGTGCATCTATCCATCATAAAAGTGCATCTATCCATGATAAAAGTGCATCTATCCATCATAAAAGTGCATCTATCCGTGATAAAAGTGCATCTATCCGTGATAAAAGTGCATCTATCCATCATAAAAGTGCATTTGTTTATGGATGAGGAGGTGATTTGTTGTATTTCTTTTTCTTGTAGAGGATTTTTGTGCTATTATGGTACTACTGGATTACTTACCAGGGGCCGTATTCACAAAGCATTTTATCTTACCACTAGGAGTACTCCTAAATCGCACTAAAAGATTTTAGCTAGGAGTTTTCTCTTAAAAGTTATTCACAACGCCTTTCAGACCTACTCTTAGTAAAGAAAAATGACAACTCCTAAACTAAGAGTGAGTCTTCGTTGCTATGGATGACGTCATTACTCATGCACGAGCTTGACTGAAGTGACCACCTTGATTGGCTGATGATTGTAACGCGGGAATGATTCAAACCCCTCCCCTACGATGATGAGTGACAGGTGACAGGTCTGAGAATGCGTGCGCTACACAAGTAGTGCGAAGGACGGAAGATGACGAATAACTGAATAAATAGCCTAAATGAATAAAGAGTAAGGCAAAACAAATAGCCTAGTAGCCTAATGAAACATATGGATTGATGCAATATCTTTGCAACATTATTGAATTAATCTGTCACTATATGCCTCTGCCTACGTTTGCAAAGAGAAGAACATTTTAATTTGATTCACAATGAAACGTTACAAATAGTTTACATGCAATGAGTAGCCTAGTTTTGGTTGTTGTTGGTGGCGTTATTGCATCCCTAGTTATGCCTACAGTGCAGAATTGTTCCCTCGCGATTGGAAGCTCCTGTAGCGCCGCATACGCATTTCAAAACACCGCAACGTGAAATGCCACGAAAAGCGGTTTGTGAAGGTCTTAGTGAGTTAGGAGTCCTCTCGACTTCTTTTAAGCTGTCCCAGGCTTAGGTGCTACTTTAAGGGCTAAAATGCTTCGTGAATTACTCTTAGTGAAAAAAATTAGGAGTCCTAAAGTTACGAGTGACACGCCCATTATTTTTAGGAGTTGCTCCTAAATTCGCCAGTTAGGAGCTACTTTTAGCCTTAAAATCCTTTGTGAATACGGCCCCAGATTACCTATTTTATTGATTCCCTTTGGAGGTAGAAATGCCAATAGCCAAGGAAGGACATCTATGTGACCACCACTTAAACTCTACAGACAAGTCTGGTCTCATCCTGAGGAAATTGACTTTTGACATCCTGCTTATCTATCATTAACTCTTATGATTCAGTATTCTCTTCTGATCACCTACGGTTGCTATTTGGACAATTTGCTTGGCTGGTGATTGCTTAGCATGTGCTTATGTAAATATTTTCTATGCCTCAATATATGTTTGAAATGAGTTTGATCTTTTGGCTGTTTTTTTCCATTATTCTTTGTTTGATTTCTTGAAATACATTATATCCTTCCCTGGTTATTTTGAAAATATGATCCCCCCTTTTATTTCTTTTGTAACTTATCAGTGCTACAGTAAGTAGCTGGGACAGTTATACTATCTATCTATCTATCATAAAAGTGCATCTATCCATCATAAAAGTGCATCTATCCATCATAAAAGTGCATCTATCCATCATAAAAGTGCATCTATCTATCATAAAAGTGCATATCCATCATAAAAGTGCATCTATCATCATAAAAGTGCATCTATCATGATAAAAATGCATCTACATGTATCTGTCATAAAAGTGCATCTATCTGTCATAAAAGTGCATCTATCCATCATAAAAGTGCATCTATCTGTCATAAAAGTGCATCTATCCATCATAAAAGTGCATCTATCTGTCATAAAAGTGCATCTATCCATCATAAAAGTGCATCTATCCATCCTAAACATGCATCTATCCATCATAAACGTGCATCTATCCATCATAAAAGTGCATCTATCCATCATAAAAGTGCATCTATCCATCATAAAAGTGCTTCCATTCATCATAAAAGTGCATCTTTCCATTATAAAAGTGCATCTATCCGTGATAAAAGTGCATCTATCCGTGATAAAAGTGCATCTATCAATCATAAACAAATTCCACATGGCTCCTGGGGTTAATAAAGGCCTTCTGAAGCGGCAAGATGTGTTTGTGCAAGAAATTTCTAATTTAAAACTAAATAAAGTAAAATAACCAGCTTCTGGTCAAATGAACATGCGGATTCCACTGAAGTGTAAACCGCATTCTTCTGCGAGTAACGCGACGTACTGTTGATATTTACGCTACTTCTGACGTCATAAGAGCAGTGCTGGAGCTCGTATCAGACGCGTCACAAATGCACGTTCAAATGCTTTCGAAATTCACTTAAAGTCCTTTAGACAGCAACAGAACGGCCCATGTTGTATTGTGCGGAAAGCAAATATGGACCAGCTGCGAGAAAATACGCCTTGAGAGAATGTACAACGTTATAAACCACAGATTGTCATGTTTTCACCCAAAGTTTGCATTTGCTGACTTCATTAGTAACTACACTAGTCAGTTAAGATATGTCAGAGACAGGTGAGATGAATGTGCTTGGTTCTGCAGTCATTCAAGCATTTTGTGTGGCACAATCAAGCTGGTAAGGGTATAGTTTGAATGATTAATCTGTTTTTATTTGTGTGGAGGCAGAGTTTGAGTCTTTTCACACATGAGTTGCACTACAAAAATCCCAATAATATCTGTATCTAGAAGGCAAACATATCCTATTTCCACAGTGTTCATGTTCAGCATCTGAGTTATGTTCTGGTATTTCTCAGTATGCCATCTGCAGATGATCACTCTCAGGAAACAGTGCATGTGTGTCCGTAGGGAAGACAATAGGTTTGTAGTTAAAGGTCTTTGGTTAACACAAGCGCAAGATTTTTTTTGTGTTTAAATGGCACCCCAGAGGTTGCAGGACATTAAACTTCATCACGCTGAAGAGGAAAACTCTTCGACTCACTAGTCGCTTTCACAGCCTTGATGAGTTTTGACTTTTGTTAGTTACAGACCCTATTTTCTGCAATAATCCAAAGCAAATGGAAAAATCCTGGACCACTAACTACATACTAACAACCACTCAATCAACACTGTGGTGGTGAGTTTTGCATGTAGAATATTTAAATGGGACATATAATGTGTTATAATTCAAAATCTATGAAACAAAAGTCAAGAAAGTAATAATATGTTGGTATAGTTCACCATTAAAGGAAACTAATTAGAATAATTCCCTTGTCTGCAATTCACCACTGGGTGCTAAAAATACGGTTCTTTATACCAGTCAAAAGGGTCATTAGATTTCATTATACTATCATTATTGCTTTAAATATGAATAGCTTGTTAACTATAAATATTATTCTCCAGTGTGTTGCTTTGAAAATCCCCATTGCATTTGCAATTTCAGCTTAAATTTCATCACTCTCCTCCCCTTCTCTCCATTTGTTTTACAAGACTTTCATTATACAAGACGTTATTGACAATGGAAACGGCTCATGTTTCGTGGCTGTACATCTGTGTCCACAGCTTTGCTGATCTGTTGATAGTCGGACGTCATCCTGTTATGGTAGAGCAATTAATGAACATGGTGGGTGAAAGCATTTCTGATAGATTTGTACTAAGGACAACTCACAATTCACCTAAAACAATTCCAAACCCAGAGCACTTCAGATCAATCACTCTCAAACTAGCTGGACTGAACTCTCCAGCGCCTAAAAGTCAGTTATATTATATTCAGCTTATATTAAAAAGTTACAAAGTTTGCATCATGGAACATTTTATAGTCATTGCTTCATAAGGTAAACTTTCTGAACTGAAAACTTGAGCAAAACCCATGCGCATAAATGGCAACTTGTAGGTTGTGTATGTTCAGGATAGCACGCACCAGCCGAGCCTTTGCTATGGAGATGAATGGGAAAACGCAACAGGATACTGGCTTTCTCCCAGTATCAGACCTCTTTGGAAGCAAAGCACTATTATTCTTTTTACATTTTCCATGTTTTAAAAGCACAGCAGAGAAAAAAGGTCTGCTTGGGTCAGAGCGAGTGTGAATAACCTTGACAAGCATCCCTTACGGAGCAAAAATATATGGGAAAATACTGCAGAATATAATGGGATATTACATAATACATGTCCATATATGGGAAACTAGTGCTTATATATACACACACACACAGCATGCTTTGATTCTGACTGTTAAAAGGAGAGCAAATGTTAAAATTAAGTGTTATTTAATCTGTTTTGCTCAATATTAATATAGGGGTGTCACGGTGTGGTGCAGAAGAAGAATCAAAAGTTCCAATGCAAACTTTTACTCACAATATAAATCAAACTGGTATATAGGGCACGGGCACGATGACAGATCGGACAATGAACATGGTAACACACAGGGCTTAAATACAAAGGGAAACAGATCAGGGAAAGGAGACACAGCTGACAAGACTGATGAAGAGACAGGTGTGACATATCAACTAATGAAGGTTACCATGGAAACCAAGGAGTGGCGGGAAAACAGAACAAAGGAAGACATGTGACTACTGAAAACGAGACTCAGACAGAAACACAACTGTGACAAGGGGGAGATTTGTTAGTGTTTAATGTTCTATTATTTTGGTATTTAAAATGTCTTCTGGCATGTGTGAGTTTTTGGGGTCACCATTGTGTTGAAGAGCAGAGCCTGTGGTTCGGCTGACGATTGGCCAAACACCATTAAGACTATAATTACTATATTTTACATGTAATGGCTCTATCCTCCTCAGCACAGCGATGGTCTCTTGGCTAAATACTTTAATACATGCAGGTGTACTTCTGCTTTTGTTAACTAGGATTTTTTTAAAACATGAAACATTTGTAGTGTAAATAATTAAAAATACAAGAAATGTATTAAAATATATATTTCTCTATATATGTGTGTTTATGCTGCATGAGTAAATATATCTGCAATATATTACACATGCAGTGTCATATCTGATCACATATACATCTATATATTATGAAGTGTATTGCTGAATTTAAAATTACATGCATTATGATATATTAGTAAAATTATATTGTCACATATTTTTCAATATATGAAAAGTGGCAATTCCTTATGTATTATTCAATATATTGTAATTAGGGCTGTCAAACGATTAATCGCGATTAATCGCATCCAAAATAAAAGTTTGTTTTTACATAATATATGTGTGTGTATGGTGTATAATTATTTTCTATATATAAATACACACACATGCATATATCGTTATGACAGCCCTAATTGTAATATATTAACACAATATATTGTTCTGTATATTTTGAAATATAAGTTAAACCTTTTAATATATTGATCATTAATATATAGGGGAATATATTTTCTTTTCGTAAGGGATTAGACTCTAAGTTAACTTATTATGTCCATTTTAGGTCTCAGGTGTCCATGGAATAAGTCTGTGAAGTTTCAGCTCAACATACCCCACAGATCATTTTTGAGTGGAAGGAAAAACATGCTGTTTTAGTGCATGTATCTTTAAATGCAAATGAGCTGATGCTCCGCCCCCCTTTCCAGAAGAGGGTGGAGCCTGTACAGCTCGTGCCTCAGATACTCTGAGCGCACACACCCGAATCACGCGCACAGAAAGCTGGACATCAGACGGCGCATTGCGTGAGTATTAAACTTGAGTTCTCTTTCACTTGTATTGTGCTTAAACTGTCAAATACACACAAGGTTATGTCAAAACACAGCAAGTTCACAAACACTGTCAGTTATGTCTGTGAACATAAACAACATGGAAATAAATTGCATGTGTATATTAGATCTACGTATTAAAGTGAAAGCAGCGTAATATAGGGTGAACTCAAAAACAAAGGAGAGCTGGATCCAAATGCAGTGTTTTATTGTCAAAAATAAACATAAACTAATCAAACATGAAGGCCAGAGAACCAGGAACATAATGAATGCACCAAACATAACATAGGAACAAGACTCGATAAAGAACACAAGAAACACTGGGGTTTAAATACACAAGGGGGAATTGGCAAACAAGGGGAAACAATCAAATAACTATTAACAAGAAAAACTGCAAAGGACTACAAACCATGGCACATAACGGGAAATAAAAGTCCACACAAGACCAGGGGAAGCTGGGCTCATGACGATACAGTACCTACTGTGTATATGCTGTTTATATGAATCAAACGACAAAATAAAAACAGAAAATCATTCCCTGCTGTTGATTGAATAACTCTAGGGTGTGTGATCGCTAACTACGCCGGAGCTCGGGACAGCTGTGCGAATATTCGAGTGCATTTAACAGATCTGGTTCCTTACTGATGAACATGATTTGTAGTTTGTGAGTAAAGCTGCAAATTCTTCCATCAAAGTCAGCGCCTCCGTAATAATCCTCTGAGATGCGCAGTACAATCAAGTGAAAATCACTGCGCAGCAGAAATGACACATCAACTAGGCAGTCTATCGGCAAAAGCACTTTTCTTCCGGTTTTCTTCAAAATATAAAGATTGCAAAGCGTGCTACGGCCCGGGAAAATGAAGTTCAATGTGAGTGGAGGCCAGTAGTAATAGGTTTCCTTTAAGTGTTTTTTTTTTTTGTTACACTTTATTTTAAGGTGTCATTGTTACAGTGTAATTATATATTTATGTACTGAGTGATATTATTTAACTACATGTACTTACTATAGGGTTAGGATTAGGATTTGGTTGAGGGTTAGTTGCATGTAATTATGCATAATTTACGGTGATTACTATGGTAAGTACATGTAATATATGTAACAAGGACACTGTAAAATAAAGTGTTACCAGGGTTTTTTTTTCTTTTTTTTTTTTTTAATCCCTTCGATTTCAAACAAAACTGACAGAATCAACAAGTGTGAGGTAGGATGAATTATATCTACATTATTTCATCACATCACACCAGAATAACAAGTTTGGTGTCTCTCAATAAGCTGTGTCAATATTTCCATGTTACAAACAAGCAGACTGTAATTTCCACAGGAAAAAAGTGATGGATTATGTGGATGCCCAGCACCATCTGGCTACATCAGAGGTTTTCAGTGGATGTTTTACTGTTGTTGTTTGCTGTGGATTAGAATTGGATTCTTTGAGCCATAAAGCATCACATATTGCACAGCAACACAGTCCAATCAGAGCTCACTCTGTATGCTGTGTCAGTGCCGAGGCCTGCTAGAATTAACTCTCTTGTTTGTTCCTGAGACTGACTGGAATGTTTATTAAACAAGATTCACCACAGCTAATATGTGAATGTACTGTATGCACAGACTAGTGTGGAAGAAATTTGATCTTTAAGATGTGTGTGACCAACATGTGACAGTAAAAGAGCACACACAATCCTTATTTCTAATATGGAAGTGTATTGAAATGGTAAAGAGTGTTGGTAGGTGACATGAGGGTCAAAGGTCAAGGTCTAAGAATGTTCCACGTATGGTTGAAATATATATACCATACCATCTTCTTCTGCTTATCCGATATATATATATATATATATATATACTGACCCTTTCCAAAAAATTAGAATATCATGGAAAAGTTTATTTATTTCCATAATTCCATTCAAAACGTTAAAAACCTGGTTCAATGACCATGGTATCACTGTGTAATTAATGTGTGATTTCATGTAATATTCTATCATTTTTTTAAATCCTGTTTTCGTGGGTTTTATGAGCTGGAAGCCCAAATTATGTACAAATAAACAACTAAATACTTGAAATCGTTTAAGTTGTGGGCCCTGAATCTATAATCTATGGAAGTTTAACGTTTTGAATGGAATTATGGAAATAAATAAACTTTTCCATGATATTCAAATTTTTTTGGAAAGAGTCTGTATATATGTAATTTTTATTTATTTTTTTATTATTATTTTTTTTTTAATTTTTTTTTTTAATTTTTTTTTTGGGGGGAAAATCACCAAAATATAAGCCTGTGGAAACGCTAGTGTAGTAGGTACTGCATCTCATTGGATTATTCTTATTTTATCTGAAAATGCATGGACACAGATCATAAGATATTCATTACAAATAAGTTCTGCATCAGATAACAACTAAGTTGTTAAAGCAAAAATGAATAGTTCCTGCTCTAAATTCAAAATGGAAAACAGTCATTATGCATGCGTGTCACACAGTCTATAATATATATTAATGCAGCAATTGAAAAGTAAGGCTCATAAACTGTTAAATGACGGAAGAATTGTTTTCTGTGATTATGTATGTGATTGAATTATCTTCTCATCAAACATAGTGATTAATTGCAATTAATTTGAATAATTAATTTTGTTTAACAAATTTTTGTTCGATCGACTTTTCCTAAATGCATGCATGTAAAATATTTAAAGTAATGATGTTGATTCACTGAATGGATGAAAACTACAACATGCAGTGCGCTACAACAGCAAACTTTTCAAATCAATACTTGGAAAGACGCCAATATTATTTGAGCAGATGTTGGACTTCTCAAAGGTTCTTCTGCTTCTCTCTGGTCTCTTTTGTTCGATTGAACTTTAAATATTTTACATGCATGCATTTATGCAAAGTAATAATGTTGATAAGAATTCATATGCCATTCACTGAATGGATGAGCACTACAACATGCCCTGCGCTACAACAGCAAAACATTTCTAGTGAATACTTCGAATACTTACAAGTATTTGTTGGACTTCTCAAAGGTTCTTCTGCTTCTCTCTGGTGATGTGGGTGGAGGGGTAAACAGGAGGAGGTACAGAGCAGTAGATGTGTGTAACCTTCATGACAGCCTTCATTGGCCACAGTCTGACAGCGGCTCTGTCGAGCAGATGGAGGGGAGGAGACATGATCCGAAGCGCTCAATCTCTCATGCTTTACCCCAGCACAGGACCCAACGCAGATCCCAGCAGCACCGCTGAACCGTCCTTGTGAAGGTGTTTAGATGGTGTGTGGAACAGGGCCGGGTCAGCCTGCATGGGGTAATCATCCTTTGAGTCTCCTGCCATGCACTGGTAGACATCGAGGGTAGTGGTTGTAATAGGGCAAAACCTCTGACTACTTCCAATTGCATGTCAGAAAAGCAGGGTAAAGATCTGGCTTTGCGCTTTATCACTAGAGTTAATGGAGTAGTTCACCTTAAAATGAAAGCTAGCCTATGATTTACTCACCCTCAAGCCATCCTAGGTGTAAATGACTTTCTTCTTTCAGACGAATACAATCAGAGTTATATGTAAGACTTGATTTTCCTGAGAAGCTGAGATAAAACACACCCTGGACAGAAGATCTCAAAGAAAGAGCACAGGACATTGTCTTGCCCAGACTTTTCTCCTTCCTAATCTCTGCATCGCCCTCTCCCTCCTCCCTTCCTTTCTCACTAAAAGTTCACTGAGAATGTCTGTATATCACATATGATGTATCTTGTGAATCTATTGTTTTTCCTTTTCATGTTTGGTATCATTTTAAATGTCTCAGTGCGATTGGTAAAATGGTCTTAATTTCATTGCAGTCATTGGTATTATAAGAAAGATTGAAAACTTAGGAGAATCCTGTTCTCCTCTTTGGGTGGTGTCTCTTAATGATATCTGATGATTCTCCCCTCTCCCCCAAAACCCGGTGTTACCCCCTGGGGTACATGAATAGACCCAAAACAACTCTAAAACATATTTGTACAAGCCTTTTGTTCTGGTCTGGGTATATAAGTGTAAGTGGCAGAGCAGTCTTTGGGAATCTGTAACCAGGAAAACCCCCATGCAGTGCTGTGTCAGTGTCTTCCCGAGGCTTACACTCGGAACACACTCACACACCACTGTGTGTCTCTGTCAGGAATACATTTCTTACTCTCAGTGTCATCTTTGAGTAATTGATGTCACGTATTTATTATTTCTGAATTGGCTTTTAATCATTTACTTGTGTAATTGGCATGATACATTTTTACCTGGCAAATAAAATCTTATATTTGAATTATTCTGCATTAGTCTGAAATCATTGTTTCTAGTAGATTAATGTGTAGTCTGATGTTTCCGCAAAGCTACTCCAGGATAGATCAAGCCGAAGGCACTAATGAAAGCACTTCATTAAGGGGACCTTCTGATTTCTGACTATCACTGACTTTGCACGTTGCATCTTGCGACTATTAAAAAAATGACACCTTTTGTTATGAGTTAGCAGAGAGCGACCGCTTAAGGGTAAAATATTCCGCACTGCATCCTCTGACTGTTTCAGAACTGGTTAAGTTTGTGATCGTGAGCCCACATTCGCGACGTGACGTCTCAAAGCGATAACTGGTCTGTTAATGAAAGAATAATTGAAAGTATGGGATACTCAGTATAATCAAATATCTAAATTAAGTCATAATCAATATTTATAATTATTTTCTAACCAGAAACACTATCTAAATTTGATAATCATTTGAAATTGGAGTCAGATTAGGCGTAGAGCTAAAGTAATATTGAAACTAAATTCTAATAAATTAGGTGAACTTCACTGGAGTGCTGAAAAGACATACACGCATTATACCTTCGCCCACACCATTGGATTCCGTCGTTAGGTCGATGGGTGGTCTTTACTATATTAATAAATGTCCTGGCTCTTCCAGGCTTGATAATGGCAGTGGATTGGAAACAACAGTTTGAAGCTCAAAAAAAGTGCATCCATCCGTCATAAACAAACTCCACACGGCTCCGGGGGTAATAAAGGCCTTCTGAAGTGAAGCCATGAGTTTGTGTTAAAAAAAAAATCATATTTAACACGTTACAAAGTAAAATTCTAGCTTCCAGCCAAACGACCATACACAATCTACTTACACGTACTGTAATGCACAACTTGTGATGTCAGGAGTTACACTTATGTCAAATCCGTATGTTCGTTTGGCCGGAAGCTAGTTATTTTACTTTATAAAGTTTTAAATATGAATATTTTTCTTACTCAAACTCATGGCTTCACTTCAGAAGGCCTTTATTAACCCCGGGAGCCGTGTGGTGTCCGTTTATGACGGATGGATGCACTTTTTTGAGCTTCAAACTGTTGCAATCCACTGCCATTATCAAGCTCGAAAGTGTCAGGGTGTTTTTTCACAGTTTTTTCCAATTGCTAAACGACAGTGAGCACAACTGGAGCTACATGTGCAAAACTCTAACTACAGTCTGCACTACCAACAGTCACCTGAGCTAAACAGTTCACATCACCTGCAAAACTCACTCCAAGCAACACAACTCTTAACACACGGCTCTAAACAGGCTCAGTGCAGCCAAACACACTGCACAACCCTCACTGAGATAACACACACTGTCACTCAGAACACACTGAGAGGAAAAACACTAGCATCAAACACCAATACAGAAAATACAAACTTTTCATCTTTACAGTTTGAACAATTTCAGTGACTTCATACAAAGTAATATTTTCTTCAAAGAAAAGAGTGACATTCTTTCACATGATTTATTTAAATTTTTAGAACATAACAATTCTTTAAGGTAAATGAAAATGAGCAGTTTGCTTCAATAGTCTGTAGTAATTTACGGAATTACAGTAATGAGAAAAAAAGGTAGAAACTAAAAGTACATACTGTAATTCGAACAAATAATTGAGGGGCTAATCCTGGAATTGCAGTCAGCAGTGTTTGAAAGGCACAAGGCTGAAATCTATTCTGTTTTGAATGTGTGGTTCACAGTTTTGACAGCAGTGTGTTAGCATTTGAACAAAGTGCTGTAAATCCACAGTGTTGTGCAGGTTGTGGTTAAAGTCATGGGATAAGTGTGTAGAGTTTTGAAAACTGTGTTCAAGCGATGAGAAACGAACTAGAGTTTGGTCCACATGAACTGCTGCTGTGCAGACTGTAGTTAGAGTTTTGCACATGTGACTCCAGTTGTGCTCACTGTCGTTTAGCAATCGAAAAAAACTGTAATATAACTCTGATTGTATTTGTCTGAAGGATGAAAGTCATATACACCTAGGATGGCTTGAGGGTGAGTAAATCATGGGCTAATTTTCATTTAATAGTAAACTACTCCTTTAAGATTATGCTGCCTAAAAGACATGGATAGCATGGGTGACACATTGCATTAAAAAGTGGTAATAACAAGATTTGAAGCATTTTTGGAGTAAATGCATCACTTCCTGCTTTTGCAAGATCCTGTCCTACTCCAGCATTTTGCTTACAGCTGCTTGATGCATTTGTCTCATCCTACAAAAGAAACATACTTTTGTTTGCTGTTGCATAGGCTACAATAATAATAATTAAAAAAAACAACATTAATAGTAGCCAATTCTGTGCTTGAAATGTAGATTGGGAGAAGCCTAATCATTGAGTCTTGAGCTCAATCATCTTGAGCCTATATAATATGAGCAGCAGTTATTGAATTGCATCATTGACAGCTTTTTCGACATCCCTCCACCACAGGGGTGGGCAGATCCACTTTCCTGCAGATTCACTTTGATCAGAGGCTGCATTTAAAAGCTGTATAATAGTAATTTATGACTGTTGGTTGTTGGCTGTACGAACATGATCCACGCTGTAAGCCAGGTCACACTGTAGGATCTGAGTTATCATTAATGTCAGACTATACGACAGTCAAGACGCATTAAACATTAATGCATGCAAGAAGAGTACATCATCAATCCGTTACACGTTCGGTGACTTTGAGCTGCATTTAAATGCAGTGGCTAGCAAACAAAAACAATCTCTAGATAACTGGATTAATTGTGTGTGTAGAGCAAGTGGTGGTTTGTTGTTGTCTCACTAATTGTGTCATCAGGTTCTGCGCTGTTATTGGTTTTTTATTTGGCGGTTGTTGTAGGAGAACTCGCACTGCAGGACTGTGCCTCAAAACTTCTGACACTGCCAGAATTTTATCTGAGGTCAAATCTGAGCGAAAAGGTCATTAATCGGCTGTCTGCAAACATGTCAAACTAGCGATCAGAGGATCAGTGTATTCACAACATTTGTCTCAGACAGCCAATTTGTGGTCAAAATTGTACAGTGGGCTTAAGTCCACTTTTTTATGCCCTTCCCTAGGTAACTTTCCTCTGTCTCGTTCACTCTGATGTACGTCAGAACCCGTGCAATGGGTTTAAATAGAACGATCTAAGCCCTTGATCACTTGTAATCTGCTATGGAGCCTGCCGTACGAGTTGCTGTTGTGACGTCACAATCATGTTACATTGTGGTCTACAGATCTGCCTGAAGTGTACATATAGACTTGCTCCCTCTTTTAAAATCGAGGGGTTGAGGGTCTGTCCAAATAAACTTTCCTCGTCAACTTGACGAAGTAGAATGCACTTCAAAATGGTGGTGGGGAAGTGCTTAGGGAAGTTCGAGAGGGTAAGTCTAAAAGTGAAGTCAAATGGAGCCAGATTTCGAGCTAAACTCTGCAGGAAAGTGGATTTTAAGAGTTAAAGAGATTTTAAGAGTTGATCAGACCTGCTCCACCATCTCATTTCTATTCTAAGCTACTCTATCCAATACTGAATTCATTGACTCAAGACCGAGCCCTTCATTCAAGGACTGCAAGACAAATTTGTTTAGCATCATTTATCAAGACTTAGATGGGCTGTTGTGTGTGTGTGTGTGTGTGTGTGTGTGTGTGTGTATGTGTGTGTGTGTGTGTGTGTGTGTGTGTGTGTGTGTGTGTGTGTGTGTGTGTGTGTGTGTGTGTGTGTGTGTGTGTGTGCAATAGACAAATAACACACATGTTTATGCCTGGGAGACATTACTAATGCCCTAGAGAGTGTATTGAGTAAGGGAGCATGAATCCAGTCACTCCCATCTTCAGCATCAGCCTTTTAAGAGTTTGTTTCAATCTCTCTATATGTTATAGACTGAGGTGTGCAGCTTACTCAGGTCCCCCATTACCTGAGAAACAAAAAAGCTCTGGTCTTTCAGGATGTCCTTGGGATGCCTGTGTAATATTTTGGGAGTTTGCTTTTCTGAGGGGAAGCGTCTCTGGATACCTAGTCCACAATGAGTAGGACTCACTGGAGAGCCACAAAGTACAGAACACCATTCTGTCATTAAGAAAAGAGAGGTGAGCCAACCAGGACGTTGTTGCTTTACTTCAATTATTTTTAATTTGTCCCCAACAATGCATGAGCTTATCATCCTTTTTCTGCTCCCTTTCAAATATACCACCAAATATAATTTTCTGAAAGCACTCAGAATAAATGTTGGGAGTCACTGGCTATGTTTACATGCAACCAAATAATCGGATTGCCGACTCAATCGGACTGAAAAGCTTTCATGTAAACACCTTAATCGATCCGATGAGCTCGATCCCATTTCGATCGGATTGAAAGGGGAGGTTTATTCCTTTTCTAATCCAATCCAGAGAACATGTAAACACTCGATCGGATTGAAAACCGAAACTGAAAGGACTGTGCATGTGCAATGACGTAGAAATAGCGTAATGATGCATGTCGCGCAGAACAAGCTGTTCTTCCTGTTGAAGAAAATGTCATTTGATATAAATTAGTGTCCCGTCCTCCTATAATCCTCCTTTCACTGCGTGTGTGAAGTGGAGCAGGACAATTGAATTCAGTCCGATTGAAACTAAAGTTGTGCATGTAAATGTAGCCATTGTGTCTTGCATGTGTTCGATTCCCAGGGAGAGCAAGTACTGATAAAATGTTAACCTTGAATGCAATGTAAGTTACTTTGGATAAAAGCGTCTGCCAAATGTAAAATGTTAACCCAACCATTGTGTCTCTCTCAAAGGCCTCCTCCTCACTGGACGGGCCTTTTTGGTAACCCAGCTGTTTCCAAAGCCCTTCATCTGATTCAAAATATTTCTAGCTGTTGAAACCACCTGACCTTGTGGACAGGAGCTTGTCAGTCATTGACAGAAACCTCTTCCATCACTTGTGCAAGACACCTCTGGTTTAAATCTCTGGCATGCAGGGCTCCTTTCTGAAGTAAATCAGAGTCTTCTTTCTTAGTTCACTGGCATAGGCATCATTGTGTGTGAGGAATCATAGGATTCTGCAACTTCAAGGGACTAGGTTGCTCACGGAGGGCCAATTTTTCGGCAACCGGATCTCATGTGCGGCTCGAATATCGAGGGCGCACCCCAGATCAAACATGCGTGCTGAAAGTGGCAGCACCGTTCAAAATAGAGACAAACCCATGATCTACAGCCAGTGTCTACTCCTTTAAGATTTACTGACTGGCGCTCAGCAGAAAATCATTTCCTCTTCAGAGGGTCCAAGGTGGAAGAGGTGCCGCCACTTTCAGCCTCACTAACCTGACCTTGTGGTTTGAGTGATTTTGCCCCACAGTCAGTGGCTCAGAGACAATCGCAAGCTGTTGGAGTCATTCAGGGAATAAAGGCCCGTTCACACCAGTAAAGATAAATATAAGGATAACTACAACCATAACTATATTAGTGTCTACTAATATATTATTATAAACAAGCACTCCAGTTTTGTCATCTGTCGCTTTAAATGCTCGAACTCTTTTGGTGGGTTCTGATTGGCTGTCATTGTTATTCATCATTCATCTGCTGGAAAATCATTCTGAAAGTGATTCCAACTATATAATTTATCTGTGCCGTTATTGTTATAGTTGTGGTGTGGCAATTATTTTATATTGAGAATATACGTTTTAGAACTATATCTGGTAACACTTTATTTTGATGGTCCCTTTTGAAGATTCGGTTGACTACAAGTAACTACAAGTAACTTTGCAACTACATGACAACTAACTCTCAGAGTATTAGTAGACCGCCTGCTTAATATCTGCAAACTCTTTATTGTGATGCTCCTCAACAGATAGACATAGTTATTGTCTTTGGTGGGAACGGGCCTTAAGTCCTGATTTTCCATGGGCAATGCATCTGAAAAGAAAACTGAGGTTGGAGGAAACATACATAGAACCGTATATTTCTGTGAAGTATATACATAAATCACTGTAAGGATTACAATTTTGGCATTTGGGTTAAATGTTCCTAAATTAGCTCTCTTCTCTTTATTTAAGTAGAGGAGTAAGGTCCCGTTTAAATGCCATTTCTTTAAAATGATCCATGGTTAGTAAATAGTTCTGTAGGAGGAATGATACATTGTACAAACTATTAACAGCTTAGCTAAATCATAAATCTGCTATTATCTATTATTTATGCGAACAGTGTTGTGCATTCATTAACAGTAGTTGTTAAAATGTTAATGCAGTGCTAGTCATTTTTTCTGCATTGCATTGTAAGAAAAACAATTGGAAAAGGTGCTGGTAATTTTCCGCCAGGACATCTGTTAACTGTGAATATTGCCTTTAGCCCTAAAACACAACACAATGCAAAGCATAATTCAAAACACAGGTAAAACACCTGTGAAAAATGGGAAATTCCTTCATATTTATTTTTACAGATTTTTCTCAGTGTGCAGTTAATGATTAGTTTTGCATTAATTATGAAACTGCATATTCTTAGTAGTTCTTGTGGAAGCGAGATAAAATGACATGGTTGCTTCAGCATATGTGTTTTTATCTTTTATCTTTATTTTATTTATTATAGCCACATTCACATTCGTCTTTTTCAGACAGAATTAAACACTTTTTCACTTCGAAAGTGCCATGAAACATGCAGAAATGTCACCACAAGCATGCTTTTCTAACAGCTTTCAATAAGGTTATGAATGTGTCTGCCTCACGCAAGCTCTTCCAGGGCTCGTACTCTGATGATTATACGGGACAGATATAATAGCACAGTGTGCACCTGGTTTCAGTATTCCCTCCTGATGTGCCTCAGGTGTGCCTGATTCCTCCAGTGACCCGGGTGACACTGACATGTTGCACAGAACCACACACCTCTTTCTGAGAGAAGATAGATTTGACTTTAGACATTGAGGCAAAACCAGAAATAGAGCACATTGTAGGGTTACAGTCAGAAATCACATTGGAATTTGGGGTCATTTACACAACACCATTTGGTTACACTTTATTTTAAGGTGTCATTGTTACAGTGCAATTATATATTTAAGTACTGAGTAATATACAGTAACTACATGTACTTACTATAGGGTTAGGGTTTGGTTGATGCATCATTTACTGTTATTTCTATGGTAAGTACATGTAACCCATCATTTTTCAACTAAAAACGGAAACATTTTCATGCATTTTGGCCGATCTTATTACATGACAACAGCATTTTGGGAGCCTGAAAATGCGGACTCTTAAAAGCTTGTTTCAAAGTGCAAGTTTTACTAAACAATACCGTTTATTGTCTCCGTGTAAACTACAAAATCGGGAATTTGTTAAAACGCTGCATATTACGTGTTCAGTGAATAGGCATGTAGTGTTTCTTTACAAAGTACAACGACTGGCATGGCAGCAGAATACAGCGATTTTAGCCGGTTTCGCAGATCCATGTGAATGGGGATCGTTTTGACAACAGTGTCATCTGGTCTCGAAAAAAGGGAACTCTCAGTTTGTGTAAACCTTTTTTTTTTTTTTACATCAATTTCACACGTCTGCAGTTATGTGGTTTTGTTTCATTAATACAGTGTATACTTTTTTCTTGATTCATTTACCCCAAAATAATGGAAGTGCAATGTGACAACATGCCCCATATGACAGCTTAAAATGTTATCTGATCTAATCAAAAAATATACAAGACAAACTAAAATATTTTCTCAGTAAAATACAATTATTAACTTTTTATGTACAATAATGGCATTTTTAATAATTAAAAATAAACACATTTTTGAGAATGACAACAAACACACCGGAAAACACAGCTATACAGCAATTTCTGAACATTGACTCTCAGTCTTTATTCACCTTTTTCTCATGGTTTCTTAATAGAATTAATAAAAGTATGGAATAGAATATCAAAGTTCTAATAGGGGAACATTGTAACTCATTGTGACAGCATGCCCCGCCTGCGCTACTGGGATTTAAACCCGGCTCGTGTCTTCTTTCAACATTAAAGGACCATCTCAACTGTTAAATAACAGATTGGAGATTAAAATAATATCATATTTGTCCAATTTTAAATAAACACAAGAAACAGAGATGAAAAATGTACTTAAGAAATGTACTTTTGCTATGGTTAAATAAATGTTCACTGATATCTTCCAAAGATTTCAGAATTTTGGCGCATGTTTTTCTCTATATAGTGTTGATATGGCAACTAGTAAATACACTCAGCTTCGTCATGCTAGCATGTGTGGAAGTGTTTAAAACAAGTGTGTTACAACTAGCCCTGTGTTAGTGTGTGCCCCGCTCACTCCTACTCTCTTTGTCTTGCCGGTAGAAGCCAATGAAGGCCTCTTGGGTGATCCGCTCTTGCCAGCAGACTTTATTAAAGTTTTGAACAAACAGAAGTGGAGGAAGTGAGAAAGAATAAAAAAAAAAAAAAGAAAAAGAACAATTGTCTTTCACCAGCTGTTTATTCCTTTTGTATGTATTTTGCTGTGTACTTAGAGATGCTGTAATTTCCTTTTGTAAGTGAAGATTGCTGAACAAAATTACACCCATGAACTTTTGACTTTTTTATATTTGTGTGAAATAAAGAACTTGGCATTAGGCATTAAAAAGCAGCTCACATTCAGCTTTCACCAAAGTTGTTTGTTAGTTGTCCTTGACCAAAACATTGAAGCTCCAAAAAGCACATAAAAGCAAGATTGGGCGAGAACAGACCAAAATGTAACTGCTTTTTCACTGAACTCCTTGCCATTGCAGTTTCTGGTTATAGTTATGATTTCAAGCTCGATTATGCACATTCCCTAGCATTCGACTCATACTAGAAGGTGCTAGTAAGTGTAATCGAGCATGAAATCATTGCCAAAGAGACTGCTGATGTCAGGAATTATATTAAAAAAAGGAGTTACATTTTAGTCTGAAAAAGTAATTTGCACATACAGTCCAGATCCTGGGTTTGGTTCACCATAATCAAATCAAATACAAAATTGGGTCATTATCACTCATGAAGCAAAAAAGCAAATTAAAACATCTTTACTGTATTTTTATCAAAACTGCATGCACATAAACGGATAAAATGGTAACACTATTTCGATGATCCACTGTAGATATTCTACAGTTAACTTTGCAACTACATGTCAACTAATTCTACTAACTCTAACCTGACATTTTACTAATACTCTAATGACAGTTAGTCGACATGTAGTTGCAAAGTTACTTATAGTTAGTAGAATGTCTAAAGTGGACCATCGAAATAAAGTGGAAATGATAAAACTTAAGAATTTTGTTATATTTAAAAAAAAATATATATAATAATAATAATAATAATATATCAATTCATTGTGGGTGTGTGCAGCTCATTGTTAATAAACATTGTTAATTTTCAGAAGGAGGGGCTTCATAGAGACAGGAACTAAACAGAGCGTTACTGACAGACTGGGAAGAGAGGAGCCGCAACAATGGAGAATATAGCGAATATAATCAACGTTCAAGGAGGAAAACCTGTTCTAGTAGAGACCAAAATCAAGACTTTGAAAAAGAGTATAATTTTAAGTCAGGGAGAATTATGGGGAATGTTGAATTTGAATTTAAGTTGAATTAACAAACATCACAAGTGAAGTGCAATTGTATGTAATTTCCTCACTGAAACTGGGAGTCAGATGCGTGCTATAATTGTGGAAGATATTCCAGGAGATTGGGGTTAATGAGGTTCTTCGCTCAAGAGACTCACTGAAGAACCTTTAAGTATGAAAACACGTACACTCTCAAAACTAGTCTAGCCTAGTCTCAAAACAGTTCACCGACCCCATCACTCAAAGCACATGTAATTTCCCATTGTGGAATCCTCGACCTCAGAAACGATCAGCTTGACAGATAAGGACAGTGGCGGTACATCACACCAATCCAAACTGGTGCTGGTCGGCCCAGTGCACGAGGTTAAAAACACTGGAAGAGAGACAGTGAGTGTGTGGTGGATTGTAATGAGAGAAACACAAGACGTGTGGGCTGGAGAGGGCCCGGGTCCCCTGGCAGAGATAGATGGAGTGAGAGACACTCGGTTTACTGAAGCAAGGGAACAGGTCTGAAATCGAGCCATCAATCTCAGACACCATCACAACAGATTAATTAAAACCGTAAGTGCATCAGCTGACAGTAATAAAGTAAAGCAAATATGTTGCATCTGTATGCTATCTGTATTCTGATAGATGATGATGATGTTACAAATGTATGGAAGCTTGTTTCCGCCATGGAATAATCAAATAAATAAAAGATAATTGTGACATACAGTACACAGTAATAGTAAAAGTGGGGGAGCCCCCTTCCTTTCAATTTTGACATTTTCAAATACTTTTTTTTATGTGATTTATTGCAATACTTTTCTTAAGAATGAAAAACAATTGAAAGGTTTCATTGGATTATACTTCTTATTAGGGATGCACGATATATCGGCCACCATATCGGTATCGGCCGATATATGTTCAAATATGTTATTGTTATCGGCCCAATAAGAAAATCTGGCTGATATATTAAAGCCGATATATAATATATTATTTCCTTCAGCTGAGACACTTCAGATGCGCACTGTTCAACATGATGGTTTTGAATTGCTTGAAATATGATTGGAATCACTTTGAAAAGGAAAATACGGTAAGCAAGTCTGTCATATAGGCTTCATAAAATTATAATGAAAACATTATAATTGTGTGCTTGGGACATGGTGAGACTTTTGTTTTTGCAATCAGGCTCTCAAAAATTATATAAAAATGTGGATTTAGCCAATATATCGGTTATCAGTCTCGGCCAAAATTCTCATATTTGTGCATCTCTATGTTATTTGCAGGGCTTGTAGGGCGGGGCTTGGTTTTGTCCGTGGGGAATTGATTGGATGGTTGGATAGTTGTGGTTTGTTATTGGCTGATCTCATGTGATTGACAGGTTGCCCCGCCCTCGTCACAAGAGAAGAGAAGAGAAGAGAAGAGAAGAGAAGAGAAGAGAAGAGAAGAGAAGAGAAGAGAAGAGAAGAGATGCTGCAAGAGGAAGTTATTCTGATTCAAGATTATGAGGAAACATGGATTTAAAATATTAATAATGCCACACCACAGCAGTGTTTATAAATAATGCCAGGATTAACCTTTAGCTGACTGACTCCTAAAGGTATAGTGGAGGATTTTCTTTTTCCGGGTGGATCATCAAGACTATTGGTCCTCCTTGTTGTCAATCATTCTGGTGATATGTTTACGTAAGGCCGCCGTACGTGCTCATCCCTCGGTAGTTTTCGCTTTCTGCGCATGCGCACTTTCAGGTGTATATGTGTGGTGAGCTACGGTTTCAGCCATTCATTGAAGCTTGCCGTTCTCACCGGGTTTTTTCAAAATGTCTGAGGGTCGCAAGAGAAAAAGTGTCTACGAATTGTATGACAAGAAGAGAAAGTATGACCAGAGTGTTTTTGGGAGAATATTTCACACGCTGGCGTGCGCTAAAAGCACAGGTTGGGCTTCCCACTGATGGCTCAGTCGCAAAGTTTCTACTCAACAGGTAAAGTTTGGCATGTTATTTGGAGAAATCCATTTAAAATCACTGCTAGTAAAAGTTAATGTAAGCAATGATTAGCGATGCTAGCCCTGGCACAAGTCACGCACCGCGCAGACACGGTAAACATCTCAATTTGTCTAAAGTAGCCTTATGACCAAATGGTAAAAGGTATTACGCTGAAATGTCCTAAAACCTAGCGTGTTCATTTTTGATAATTCCAATGTGTTCACCATAGTATTTATTACACAAATCCAACAAGCTACTTCTCCATTGCAGATCATGTCTTGAGTCCTCACTCAATCGATCAGTATAATAAGTAAATAAAACACGGAAGGGCATTTGACATTTTGTCTTGCATGAATGTTTTTGAGTTAGTTTATAATTTGAGTCTGACATAGTGGAAAAAGTGCAAATCTTCTTTTGGAAAGTAGGCTTGTATGAGCCATGCCGACAGCAACTTGTAAACAGAGCGTGCACGAGGAGAACTAGGCTCGTGCATGCTCTCTCCTGCACACGTTTAATAGGCGTTCCCTATCGGGAGCAGGTAGAGTGTTGCGCATGTGCATTTTTTCAAAAAGTGGAGAGGGCGGTTCTTTTCTGAAATTCGGGAAAATCCTCCACTATACCTTTAAGTAAATGCAAAATTTCTCTTTTAGAAATTCCATTGTTGCATCATTTGCTCATCTCTCATCTGGCATAATTAGTGATATGTATCTTGATGCTTCTTTGTTTATTTACGCGTGTCTCATATTTCATCTCAAGCATATTCTCCCATGAAACTGTTGTCACTTACTGTTGAAAAATCTTGTTTGTTTTGGTAGAAATGGCAAACATTTGCATATGATAATCTTAAAGGTCTGTATCTGGGACAAGGGCAAAATAATGAAATATACATTAGCAGCAAACATAACTGATGAAGCATGCATGGTAAAAAAGTTTCCAAGGCAGTTTTAATATGACCTTCAAATACCAAAAGTAAAAAGGAAAGTAATATATTAGTTTCAATAAACATCAACTCCTGGGCCGTAGTTAAAGAAAGACCCATAGGCCTATATACTGTATATGTATCCAGTGTGTATGAAAAGTAAGGATTTATGACAAACAGGGTTTATGAGAACATGTTGAATATTAAGACTCTCTCTCTCTCTCTCTCTCTCTAACAGGGTTTATGAGAACATGTTGAATATTAAGATGGCACACATATCTCTCTCTCTCTCTCTCTCTCTCTCTCTCTCTCTCTCTCTCTCTCTCTCTCTCTCTCTCTCTCTCTCTCTCTCTCTCTCTCTCTCTCATCCCCCTCTTTCATCCCCATCTCCAGCTGCTTTCTGTGGCCTATTTGAGTTTGGCAGGGGTACATTGTTAGCGTGGCCCGGGTCCGTGTTTCTGCAAGCAGGAAAGGTTGCACGCTGGTCATCGGTATGTAAATATGTTCCATTCTGTCAATCACAGAGCATAAATTGGGCTGCAAATATGTCAGTGTCTTAGCCTGGCGCTGAACAAGTCTGGCTAGATTTTGTATTGCAATATTGACTGCAAATGACAAAACAGTTTTTTTTTAGATCATAAATTGGGGCATTTAAAATATGTTCGGGATTTAGGCTCGACATAGTTCTAGTTTTAATGTAAAGTTGATGGATTATTTAGTTGCTTGAAGTTTTCAAACTTATAAATTTATTCTGTGCCAGTTTAAGATAGTATAGAAAGATAGAGTGATAGGTTGCATTTTCTTTTCCATCTGCCATCTTTTCTGACAGCCAGTGATGCCCTAGAACATGGTGAATTTGCAGAATGATTTTTCTGTCCCATGGAGAAGTACTGAATAAAATAAGATCGTGTGCAGGAGTTGAACACGCGTCACTCTCCGCTTCAAGATTGATAATACCGTAACTATGGTCATTTCTGTGACATTTCAGGTAGGAGTAGTAGGAAACTCAGAAGCGAAGACCAGGAGACTTGGTTGTATCTTCAGCAGGATTGTTTATTGAGAACACGAGCTTTCGGCAGCTGCAGTCTTCAAGTCTAACTAAGGCAGTGTACATTGTAATTTATATAGATTTTAATGGGCAGTGCTTAGATATGGAGACAAAGCACCTGGGTGACGACCTTAAACAAAGCATGCAAATGAAGTATCCAGGTTTAGGAACCCGCCCGAGACTCTAGAGCAGTGATCTCAAACTCAGTTCCTGGAGGGCCACAGCTCTGCACTGTTTTGCTCCAACCCTAATCAAACACATCTAATCCAGCTAATCAAGGTCTTCAGGATTACTAGAAACTTCTTTGCAGGTGTGAGTTGGAGCTGGTTGGAGCTAAACTGTGCAGAGCTGTGGCCCTCCAGGAATTGAGTTTGAGATCACTGCTCTAGAGTGTTTACCAATCCTAATCCAATCAGCATAACTATCCAACGACTGGGACAGGGGCTCCAAGAGCCATTAAAGACAAAGGGTGAGAGTGTCAGAGACTCATTTAAAGGGGTGGTATAATGCCCTATTCAGAAAATGTAAAATAAGTCTCTGATGTCCCCAGAGTGTGTATGTGAATTTTTAGCTCAAAATACCCCACAGATATTTTTTATATAGCATGCAAAAATTGTCACTTTTTGAGGGTGAGCAAAAACGCACCATTTTTGTGTCTGTCCCTTTAAATGCAAATTAGCTGCTGCTCCCGGCACAGGGGGCGTGTCCTTTTACCTCACACAGACATGCACTGGAAATGTCAAAACATTTAGCCTTTTATGTTCAAACCGGAGTCAGACAATGATGGAGAGACTCAATAAGAAGTGACAACATGTAGAAGCAACAGGACATTTCTGAATGTTAGTTGATAAATGTATGTAGCTTATGTGTAGTTATCTTCTAATCATTGATTAACATATTCTGTCATGATAATCTATAAATCATGTTCAGGGGGCGGGGTTTATGTAAATTTTAGGCTTAGTGATGTCACTAACCCGGGAGGAATGTGGTGTAGTCTCTACCAGCCGTTTGCTGTAGTCCTTAAAAAGCCATTAAAGACAAAGGGTGAGAGTCTCAGTAATCTGACTCATTTAACTTACAATAGAGAGAACAGGACGTGCGGGAATGTCTTACTGTAAACTTTGCATAGCAGCTGATATCATCATCATCATAACCTTAAATGCTAAATTCAATGTACTCTACCTTAGTTTTTCATGTTATGTTATGTAAGGACACAAGATCAGCAGATCTAAACAGATTCTTAAATTTGTAATCCCACAGTCTGTTTGCTTGTGAATGCACTGACGCTAATGAATGTGTTTAGTCAATACCAGTGCCATTGACTTCCGCAGTGGGACAGATTAACGCCGTGTTTCTAAAGCAGATGTTCGTCTGCTTTTATCACATTTGATTCGTTAGATCAAGCAAAATAACATGTTTCCCTTTGTTTAGCATAAGGAGCCTTTGTTAGAACTGTAAAAAAAATTGTTTTAATGGTGAAAGACTGTAAAGTAGCGATGGTAAAAAAAACTGTGTATTATAAAACATGAAATTACCATGAAATTAAGAGTTAAAGGGCCCTATTTTAACGATCTAAGTGCATGGTCTAAAGCACACGGCACAAGTTCACTTAGGGTGAGTCCGAATCCACTTTTGCTAGTTTAACAATGGGAAAAATGGTCGGCGCTCCCGGCGCATGGTCTAAAAGGGATGTCCCTATTCTCATAATGAGTAATGGGTGTGTTTTGGGATTTACGTGCGTTAAACCAATCAGAGTCTCATCTCCCATTCCCTTTAAATGCCAGTTGCGCTCGCGCCATGGCAGATTCGCTATTTACGTGACGGAATTTGATAGTGGAAAGACCGAATGCGTCTCCAGAGCGCAAATGCTCGTGCGCGAGGTCAAAGTGCGCAAGCAGATCATCTACGGGACAAGCCGCATTCACATTTATGTAAATGTATGTACACAATAATAATCATTTACATTGTAATCCTTTTATTTTAAATATTTGGCATGTTTGTGTGCTGCTGTGCATCCCTGTGTGTGTAATAAGCAGAGTGTACGCACGTTGTGGACCTGTCTATAGGCGCACATTACTAACGCGCTCTTTAAATAACAAATAAAATATTGCGCCATTTACTTTAGACCAGGTTTCAGTCGGTCAATGGCTCAGTCTATTTCAGTTCCTCAAAATAGCAACGCTTCAACAATGCGCCAGAACACACACTCGTTCTCAGACCAGCAGCTCGTGGGCGCACAAATGCCACAACAACGCGGCGCAGGACGTGAAAATGAAAACTGCGTCGGGCTGAAACTAGCAAAAAACACTTGCGTCGCGCTTGGCGCTGCATTGCGCTGGGTGTAAGATAGGGCCTAAATACTGTTAATGTTAATATGAGAAAATGTGATACTTTTTGCATTACTGTTTTGTAAAACCTGCATTATTTTACCGTAAAAATCCTTAAAACAACAGTAAAGTACACTAAAACACTAAACAGTAAATCACTGTTTACTACAGATGCATGATGTTAGAACGGTTTTTCCCTTTGTTTTTTTTGTTTTTTTTTAACATTAAGGGCCCTATCTTGCACCCAGCGCAATTGACTTTGTACACAATGCATGTATCATTCCTATTTTGCACCCAACGCAAAGCGGACTTTTCCCTCCACAGACGCACGCCGCTAAATTAGGGAATGAACTTGCGCTCCCGGGGGCGGTTCAGCAGAAAAAGAAGGGGTGTGTTCCGGCGCAAACGTTCCCTGGTGCTATTTTGCAGTTTCAGAAAACAATTCCGCCACTGACCAGGAGAAACCTCGTCTAAAGTCAGTGGTGTGTTATTCAGATGCTATTTTAAGGGCGCATGCTTGGCCATAATGTAGCGTGTGCACAACGCACATACACTTTGCTTATCTCATCTACACAGACGCAGCAGTGCACATTTTTGCAAACCATACATAATTACAAGGAAAAATATTCCACATGAGTGAAATCATTGTGGTGTCCATGAAGATGTGGAAAAAATAGGCATAAATCTAGCTTACACATTTACACAAATTATTATACGCCTGTTTAACCAAAGCTAATTTGGGTGTGTTTCTCCATCCCCATACAATGTCACTTCTCTTTCTTTTACGGCCCTGAAGAGAACGTCGGTCTCCTCGGCTGTGAACCGCTCCTGGCGTGCGCCTGGCAAATCCGCCATTATAAGGGAATGTCATTTATCCCGCCGGTATAATAGCAATAGCGCCCGAGATCCGCCCACAAAGTTACTTGAGTTTCGTGTTTGATACTTGCGTTTCAGATCGTTAAAATAGAGCCCTAAATCAAAATGAAATGGTCAACAAGAATATATGTGTATGTTTATGTTGGTTATGGTTATGCTCATCAGAGGTTTGACATTTTACATTTTTCTCTCACTTGGACATCAGGGCTTTTAGTGTTGTCAAACATATAAATTGCTCAGTAAATTATTTAAATAGTTTCAATACTCATTTTGCACAGTAACGATACACTGAAACCAGCTGTGCTCTTTCACACTCTCTTCTCTCTGACACTGTGTGCATCTACATTAATAAGTCACTCTGAAGTGCATCATTGCGATCATTTATAGATGAGCAGCTCATGATCCTTTGTTTTCAGCATCTCATATGTTCTCAGTAAATGCAGAGAGTTCAACATGAAACGCAACAGGCACCAGTTATTTTAACATTTGCATAATCTCTAACATTTCTCTGGACAGATAATTAGGCTACAGCATTTCATTAGATTCATAGTGAGAAGCTTCTAAACCTTTTGTCAAAATCAATAAAGAAATTAAGACATAAGTATTGCAATTTGCTTCTCTGCTAAAGAATAAGAGCTCATTATCAAAAATATCATAAGCTTAAACACATGTTCAAGGCAGTAAAACAAAAAACAGCTGCTACCACAAATTTGAGAAGGCATCTGAAAGAAAATATTTGACTATATTGATACAAGTGAATCAACTGATTATTTAATTAATAATGTATATAAACAAAGAGCTAAAGAAAAAAATTAGGCTAAGTAGCAGTTTTAAAGCTTCAGTATATAATCTAAAGATTGTATTTATTTCTATTAATTTAAAACAGGGTCATAATAAATAAGTAAATACATACAATAAATATAATACATAATTATCAGCATAAGCAAGGAAATTCCATCTCTAAAAGGGATTCTCTTAAGTTTCACTGTGAACTGCTTTATTTCTGAATTTGAAGGAAAGTACATCAGAGATTGTTTGCACGTTACTCACAGATGATTGGTCTGTTCTTGGTTTACATTTGTTTTGCAAAGTTATCATGGCCAAAAATCTAAATCAGCCAGTTTCAGTTGAAAAGAAAATACTTTCATTATGGTTTTAGGTAAATACAACATCTTCCAGTTTTATGCTCATAACCTTAATGTATAGTTTAGTCATTTCATCACCAGTCTCTGGTTTGTTCTGGTAACACTATTCACTATTAACTAGTTGCTTATTAGCATGCAAATTTCTAGCATATGGGCTGTGTATTAGTACTTATAAAGCACATATTAATGCCTTATTCTGCATGAACATATTCTACATCCCTTAACCCTACCCAAGACTAAAACATAATCACTACAACAACTACCTTCCTTACTACCAACAAGCAGCAATCAGGAGGCTATTGAGGGAAGACTCCTGGTTAATAATGAATGCGTGTTCCCTAAATACCACTGTTCTTCAGAAGCATTCATCTAAAGTGCTTCTCCATGGCTACACTCGTCTCCCACTTCATTTCTCAATTTTTCTTCAAAAGACTTTTATCAAGGTCAGATCTTCATCTAAGTGCCTGATTTGATGCTGTCTGTACAGAAACAGGAAGAGGACAATGAGGAGAACAGGATTACTGGGGGTTGTAGTTCCTCAGCGAATGCTTTCCCAGTAATCCTATTATCCCGGCTCAGTCCGTTGTGCTCCAGTTCTGCCGGGCCGCCAGCGTTTCTGATGTCATCGGGTGATTAAGGACGGACGGACAAAGAGTGTCACTGAAGGAGATCTGGAAGAGCATTTTTCCGTTTTTTTTTTTTTTTTTGCAGTGATGTTATTAAACTGCCCGATCCTCTGAGCTCAGTGACCCGTGATCTTCACTTTGACCACTAGAGTGGAACTTCATGCACTTTTAGGATAAATAATCTTACAGAAAAGGTTTAGTGGGAGCTTTTCTATTGGTTTTATAAGACACAATAAGATACTATGGGGCCAACCAGTATACTAAAATGTAAATTTTAACGTTATATGAATATAGAAATGGTTTGGAAGTTTTACCACTAGGTGGCGCTGTAACCAACCTTGTTCGGTTGGCACAAGGAAAGGTTGGCAAATACTTCTATGTTTTTTTTCCCCCAATGCTTAAGATGCTGCCTCACTGTCCACTTTATGTTGACTTTGAGGCTATAGTGATGTTTTTTTTTCAATAATTATTAATCTTCAGTTACTGGATGGCACTATCCCCAACTTTGTCAGATATTTACATTTATATTTATGCATTTGGCAGACACTTTTATCCCAAGCGACTTACATTGCATTTCAAGGAACACATTTACATTCTTATCAGTTCTTACTTTCCCTGGGAATCGAACCCATGACCTTGGCGTTGCAAGCGCCATTGCTCTACTGTTTGAGCCACAGGAAGGTCAGATATTAGTTTAATTTCAAAGGTCAAACCAAGAAGTGCCTCTATTATGCTTTTTCAGATATGACCTTTCATGCAGTGTGTAATGAAGCTGTTTGTAAATGTAAAAGGTCTGCAAAGTGTCAAAGATCCAAGTGCAGATAAATTTAGTTTTTTTTCTCTCAAAAGAAAGAAGTGATTCTGAACTGAAACGAGTCAGTAATTCAGTTTCACTTCCTGTTGAACATACGTAAGTTTGTAACTAGTTTGCATATTGCCAGCCTCTGGTCTTGATTTGCTGAGCAGCGTCTCTTAGCCCCGCCCTCAAACACTGTAGTGTATCTGAGACTGGAAGAGTTCGGTTCGTGTTGTTCGTGTGGAGAAGACGCTGTTTTCTGAGATTGATACGGTAAAACCAACGCCATCGTTACTGTTCGTATCACTGTGATCAAGAGCTGAGATTCAGATATGATAATGAGCGGTTGGTTTCTGACCAATCACAGCAGACTGGGCCATCTGACCAATCACAGCAGAGCAGCTCTCAGAGAGGCGGGGCTTAGAGAGACTGAACCCTTGATGGAAGCGTTTCAGACACTGAGAGAAAAGAGCTGACGCTGCACTGGAGATTATGGGGAAATTAAAGTGTTTTTGGATGCATGTATACCTGTTGTAGAAGACCTACACAACACAATTGGGAACCTTTAAAATAGTATAATAGGGGCACTTTAAGCCAAATTATAGGAATGTTATAAACATATTTATTCAATTGTATTTTCTGACCAGTAAGTTTAAAGGAACACACTGACTTTTTGGGACTTATTCACCGTATCCCCTTGGGACAAATATGATGAAAACTAAAGGACGAGAATTGTAGGTCAAACCCCACAAAAAACAAAATCAAACATGGTGGTTCAATCTAGTAGGTGAAAAATGTAATCAATAAACTCAACATGAGGTTAGAAATCAGAGGAAAACCAACACAAAAAAAAATCATGTTCCCAGACAAGGGTTTTATACGCTGAAGAAAAACTCAAACTTGGGGACTCGGTTAGAGGACTCTCAGACCCGTCCCAATCAAAGCACCGACTCTCATTATTGTGTTCACTGTGTGGTTTTAGTGGCGGACCACAGAAACCACATAACAAGAACACCAACAGACGCATGTGCGGCCCTTAATGATAACACCCTAATCGCGTGTCCAAATCTGACATAAAACCCTACAGGTTTAAGAGTACAATCGATCTACCCTGGGTTAGTTCTGCCATCTTTTGCTGGAGCACGGGGAATATTCATGACATATTGTTGATGTTTCGTGTTATCCTCCTCAAAGAGCAAAGCTCAAATCTCTCTCTGCTCTTCTGTGATTGAAGATGCTGATCGGGATGATAAATCTTTGTCCTTATTGCTTTCTTCTGCCTCGTGGCACATTTTCTCAGAGCTGAAGTTGAGAATGAAGATTTATAGCGTCTCATGACTCTTGTGTTTTTCTGCAAATTAGGAGGCTGTTTTTATACAGTTGCCATAACATATTTACAAACACATGCATCTTAAATAAGCCTTTTTTATTATTACTATTTCATTGGACATTTTCCTCAGTTTGGCGACAAAAGGAGGAATTTGTTTCTAATCACTGGACTGTCTTTGCCAGAAACAATTTGTTGAGACGTCTTACACTGAACCAGCATGTGCAGATCTAACCTCACTGCTTTGTTGTGTGTTTGTTTAAAGAAAAACTGAATTAATTCATAGTGAATGCACAGTGATTATTCAGTGACTGTTTCAAAATAATGACTAGCATCAGAAAGTTTCACATGCTTGAAAACGTCTCCAAAGTAAAGCTTGATTGGCAGTGAATACCGTCTCCTGGACGTGAGAGTAGAAAAGCTTCAGTGTAGAGGAATATTTTTCAAATCGTCGGTCGTCATCTTTGCTGCAACAAAAGGCGAAATCCTTGAACTGGTGCTGCCTCATGTATGGGCCATTTCCATTGAATTTTCTCAGAAACCCAAGGCTTAATGTACAATAACCTGAGGACAGTCCATTATAAGTGGCTTCACCTTAATGCAGTGGCTTTGTACCAAATCATAGTGTTTGCTACGGAATAGCATGCTGGTCTGCCAATTTATCTGCTTTCATTACATGGGCTTGTGTAAATTAATGTCTAGCGAGAATCTGTCTGAACATGGTTAGTATCTACATGAGCCACAACAATGGCACGGTTTAGACCAGAGGCGTTCCAATAAAATTACATGAAGTCCAGTCTATGCATTTTAGGTCTATATATGGCTTGCATGGTTATGAAATGAAATGTGCATTAAAAAAAAAAAAAAAAAAAAAAACTACTTTAAGATAACGTTTTACTTTAAACCTTTATATTATAATGCATTATAAAAGTATCTGGGTGACAATTTACAATAAGGTTCATTAGCGAACATTAGTCAGTCCCTCCAGGATTTCACGATTTTTTTGTGTGATTTTTGCGATCAAAATGACTGATTTTGTGGAGGTAATTTCCAGAAATTTGTGAAAATTTTTTCGATTTTTATATTTTATAATTAGGACATCACATTTACCATAATAGTATTATGTCAGATGCACAATAGTTATACATGACACAAATCACAAACAAAATGCATAAAGCTTGTTTATTTTGGTCTAATCAAATTCTCATCAAATTAACTTTCAAAACAACCTATTGGCAATTTTTCTACCTGACCTATGTAAATATTAACAGCAGGTGTAGTAATTTATACTGTAATACTGTGTGTAAATCCTGAGTTGAGAGGTCCAGAGCTGCAGAAGGCAACCGGTTACTTATAGTGCGGCGTTTTGCATGGCGTCCCCACTGCGTATAGCTACAATACGAAGTGACCATTCGAAAGGGAACTCCTCGGTTACTATCGTAACCTCAGTTCCCTGAGAGTAGGGAATGAGTATTGCGTAGCCGGCCGCACTATAGTAACCTGGCAAGTTGTCGCTTCAGTCGTTAAACCTGCTAAAATGGTGTTTTTCGGGGACTAAATATATCATAGACAGTAAAAGAATAATATAGGCTAAGGCCGCGCCCCCTTAGAGGTGCCCGCGCCATTGGATGTGCAGTTGTCGCAGCACAGCCAATGAGTGAGCCAGACAGTAGCTGTGCTGTGCAGCTGCAAAATGTTTTACATTACACTGTAACAAAATTCTAACTTCTCCAAGTCAAAATTTTCTAGTGACTGGTCACATCTAAATTTTTAATTTGGCCCAAGTGCAATTCTTGTTGCAATAGTCTGTTAACATTGGCTCAATGAGAAATAATACGTCAGACTAATTGAAAAATTTAGATGAGACCAGTCACTAGAAATTTTTGACTTGGGGATGTCATTTTTTTTTTACAGTGTACAGGCTTCAGTAAATCGAGGGAAAGGAGTTTCCCCTTTTCCCGCAACATCTGTATCCACGAAAAAATGCTTTGAAAATAGAGACATTTCAAATGGGTGATTCTAATTTAATGTTTTGTGAGGTCTTTTTCATTTTTGTGATTATTTTGCGGTTAAATTAGGAATTATGCAGGATCGCAAAAAAATGCGCCATTTTGTTGATTTTGCATTGTATTCAGCGATCGCGGAATCGCGAAAAACTGGAGGGACTGATTAGTTAACTAACATATACTAATAATGAACTGCACTTCTACAGCATTTATTAATCTTAGTTATTATTAATTTCACCATTTACTAATACGTTATTAAAATCAAAGGTTGTATTTGTCAGCATTACTTAATGCACTGTGAACATGAACAAACAATGAACAGCTGGATTTTTATTAACTAACATTAACAAAGATTAATAGATTATGTTACAAATGTATTGCTCATTGTTAGTTCACGTTAGTTAATACATTAATTAGTGTTATCTAATGAACCTTTTTGTAAAGTTTTACCAGTATTTGTAATGCATTATGCCTTGTAATGCATCGTATGGCCTCATGAATAATTATAATCATGGTTATAATGCACTATATCACTTTTCTTTTAATTGTTACACCTTTACAAAGTATAATGCATTTTTACTTCAGTAACAATTATTTATGAAAAGACATAATGCACTATAACGTACTTTATGAATACCTATTATAATGCACATAAAGGCTTTAAGTAAAGTGTTACCAAATTGCAAACAATAGTACTTTATATAAAAGGGAACATTGACTTGTCCAGCGCAAGTGAAGCTGTTGAAATTAGTAGCCCAGAAATATTTCAACAAATAAAGCTGGATTTGATGAGACTTAGCAACAATTCTTAGCAATTCACAGTAATATTTGTAAATGTAATTATTTAATTTCAGTCAGATGTGTGAGAGTCTGTGCGGCGCATCAGAAACAGAATCAGCCCATCTGTCATATGAAGTGTGTAGACAGTGTAGACTGGTTTTTAATATGATCTAGTTGTGTCATGTCACGCACTCCTTCCACCTCCAGTGTCTCTGTTGTCATGATAATCAGTGATGTGAGGGATTATTCACGGCCCGTGTGGAGCCAGTCATGGGTCTGGATACTAACTGGTGACCTTTGGTCTAGAGCAACATAAAAACACAGACTTTAGCTTATCATTTAGACATTGTCATTTGGTTGGCACCAGCCTGACAATATTGATCAGCAAGCTTCATGTATAAGATCATCTGAGTAAAATTGTAGCATGGCCAAGATGGACAATGAATTCTGATTCACGGTTAGAAAGTATACCATGTTTTGTTTTTTTTGTTTTTTTTTGTTTTTTTTTACTTTTTTTGAGAGAGTAGTTTAAAACTACACCAAAAGTTGATGTGCATTTGCTAATTTAGACATTGTCATTTGGTTTCCCCAACCTGAAAACCATGACCAGCAAGCTTCATGTATACGATCATTTGAGTAAAATTGTAGCATGGCCAAAATGGACAATGAACATTGACTCTATGCTCAGAAAATATGCCATGTTTCTCATTTATTTAAACGTTTTGGGGAGATATTTTCTTGAGTAGTTTAAAACTACACCAAAAGTTGGTGTTCATTTGCTAATTTAGACATTGTCATTTGGTTTCCCCAACCTGAAAACAATGACCAGCAAGCTTCATGTATACGATCATTTGAGTTCAATGAAATTGTAGCATGGCCAAAATGGACATTACATTTTAAATCCATGCTCAGAAAATATGCCATGTTTTTGGGGGGAGATTTTCTTGAGGAGTATGAAACTACACCAAAAGCTGATGTCCATTGGCTATATACAAGTAAAAGTGCTATTAAAGAAGGACAGTTGCTATAGCATGAAGTTCCTGAACCATTTGAACAAGTCAATTGGCGTTGACGGTCGGGTGGATCTCCATATCAATTGCTTTCGCAATCTTAGCAATGAGCTTACGATACATTAAGCACAAAGCATCGTGATTTATTAGGACATTGTAATTATATCCTGGCAGAGCACTAGTGGTTTGGGTTTGGGGTGAAGCCGTGGACTCGCTCACACACAAAGACTCATTCGCCTCATTAGCCGCTGCGTTCTCCAGCATTAATCAGCATTTCATGTAACGGGACGCCAGTGGAAGGACAATACCGCACCGTCTGCAGTTTACCCACCACACGTCGATACTGGGCTTGGCAGGGGAAGACGGTGGTTTACTTGACCTTGGTGGGTTGAGAGGCTTATTCCAGTTATGTGGGGGAAATGTAATTGACGTCGATATGTTTTGAGTGCTTGTGAAGAACGTGAGTCCGGTTCTCTGTCTCCATTGAGTTAAAAGCATCCTTGACGCCTTCTAATTCGTGGCGGTTGCTATTGCTCATAACAGTCAGTATTAAACCACAGTATATAATCCGTGTTTAATACGCGTTTCCTCAAATCGTGTGTCTTGTTGAGGAGAGGTGGGGAAAAAAAACAGATTTACATATTTAGAGACCAAACTGATCTCACAGGAAAGCGTAACTATTTTACGAGATGGCAATTTTGTATGAATTCATATGAAAAAACTTCACTGATCTCTATAATTGCTAATAACTTGCTTTTTCTAAACTAACATTTTCTACAACTTCTCGGACCTGGGATTTGCATTACCAATTTGCATCTCATTGGGGTTCGTCAGCCGTGTAAATGTGCATTGTGTTTGATTCCTGTTACTTTCCTCTTGGAAGTTTGTGAACCTGAATGCCTCTGTCCACCGATGTGTCCTTGAGCGAGACATTTAACCCACGTTCAGCGTGTTTCTACCGCATCCTTACCTTGAACACAAGTACAGCGTCTGCTCAGAAAACAGGCTGAGATTAGAAAATACAAGGACTAAGTTTGCAGAGATGCCGACTTCCCAGCTAATAGCGAACTCTGTCAGCACTTTTAGTTAATGTTCTAGGAAGGTTCTCTCAAATTTCTCTTCAAGTAACATTAATAAAATGTTCATTCAGTGTTATCTGGTCTTTAACAATGTTCTCAAAACATTATACATCATTCAAGGAATGTTTGTCGAACAAAAAAAACAAACAAAAAAAACCCCAGAAAATTCAGAGAACATCCAAAATTAACATTCCCATAATGTTTGAAAATTATTAAATGGAATGTTCCCTTAACTCTCATATAACTAAGAGAAGGAAAAAAAAATGGACGTTTAGAGAACATTCAGAAATAACATTTTCATAACTTAATGGAAAAGTTAGCAATACTTTTCTTAAATCACATTTTTGTAGCTGAAAAAATTGTATTTAAAATACATTTATGTCATACCAAGTATACTGCAAATCCATTAACATATATACTGACATATCGCTTGAGACTTACTGATATAAATATTATGGAAAACTTGTTTATTGCACAATGCACATTTCTTAAAATTAAGCCTAAAATATGTTTTAATGTCATTATTTATAAGGATTGTATGATCTTTGTGTAATATCAGTCTTTAAATGCAAGATAATTAAAGTGAACTTAAAGTATAGTTCCACTTTAACACAAGCACAATTATTTAAGTGTATCTTTAGTTGAACTTCAGCACTATTTCTGGATAATTAAAGTGCATTAAGTACAAAATTAGTTGTTCCAATTTGGCAGACTTCAAGTATACCAATTTAGTACACCAACAGTACAATTGCAGGATATTTATATTAAGTACATACATATAAATGTGTAGTATACTTAGCATAAAATAAATGTATTTCAAATACATTTTAGTATATTTTCTTTTTTACCAGAAAAAAATGTCTTGTGTGGTACAAACAAGCATTGGCCTTCTTATTAAATATAGCATTTTAATGAGAAATAGATTATTATTTGAAACATTCATTTTGAAGAAAGCCGATATAGTTATTTAAACAGAACAGCAGAAATGACATAAAGTACTTGAAAGCAGTTTCTCAGCCCACTGAGCGCTCTATGGGATCGTGAGACGGTGTTGTACATGTTTCCGTGACAGAAGTGTGTGTTCGTGTAGATCATTAACAGATCGAGCTCGGATCACATCATTTCAGCTGGTGATGATCTTGTGGGAGACCTGCGATATTTACAGAACTTGTGCTCGAGGGGTTCGTGTTCGTGTTTAATGGGCTGCGGTTCGTTTGCTGTCATCTAACAAGAGCTTTTGTTTCCATGGCTATATCAAGACAAAATAGGTATTTACACTTATAATACACATTTAACTAATTCATTAACCAAGTTAAGTCTCCTCTCAAGAGGGTATGTTCAATTCATGCAGAGTAGAGCAAGAAAGCTTTTGGCCCTGTTCCCAAGTGGCATGTGTTTAGATTTAGTATTCTTCCTGTTAAAATAATAATAAATAATAATAATAATAATAATAATAAATAAAAAGTGAAGGAAAGCATTAAAGGGATAGCTAACAGGCACTTAATAAGATTGGATAATAATGATACAAATTATATTAAGTAATGCTAAAAATAAAGGCATGCTCCATATCCTAGAAATAACTTTTTGAAGGTTAAATAAAACAAATAAAATAATAATCCCCCCCCCCCCCCCCCAGCTAAGATTTTAGATTAGAGATTAATCAATCAACATGTCAAAAAAGTTAAACCTGAATTGCATCAAGGAATATAAAACCCAAATGAAATATTACAAAAGTAAAGTGTACATTTGGTATACAAGCAGATTTTGAGATTAAAACCATCTTAGATATTTGAAGCTTTAATATACTGTTCTTGTGGATTCACTCTGTTAATGAAAATGCAATGGCTTTACAATGTCATGCCATAATCCCGCAGCACATATATATCATTTTCCTTTTTTTTTCAGACCACTGTGCTATATTTCATTAGAAAAGGACTGTAAAACAAAAATACAAAAGCAATTTATAGGACATTTCTCACAAAATGTGCCCAGCTTCTTTCTTTTTTTTTTTTTTTTTTCTTCTTTTTTTTTTTCCATCCCTCTGAGAAATGTATGGCTTTATGCTGACCCTTAAAGAAAGGAGAAATGATAAAATTTTGTTCACGATGCTGCAAAAAAGCTCGACACATCAGCAATCACAACGTGTACATTATGCGAAGCAGTACGAAATAGCATGAATTGATTATGTTGAACCGTAGATACTGCACTCAGGCACCGGAGCGACTCAAACCTCGGATCTCGCTGGAGAATCTGAAAACACAGGACAGGATTCAGTTCTTCTGGCGAGTGACAATAAAACTGGACATCCGGTGAGAAACGATGGACGCCTGAACTGAACTCACTCACTGCCAAGCTCTCTATGAAAGGACAAGACACAGTACAGTCAATGAATCCTTATAAAACATGTATGACAACATCATGGTAGTGTCTGAAATTAATTCCTGTATTTTGGTTCTGCCCTTACGTTAAATCTCTAAAAACGTGTTAAGAATGGCAGTTTAAGATGTACCTTTGTTCCCTCAAAGTAAAATCAAGGCCTCTGTGTCACTGGATGTTGAATTTAATAGTTTGTGATTTCTTTTCTCGTAATTAGGAAAATGACAGACATGCTTCGACAAATATGATACAGTCATTTTTTTTTTTTTTTTTTTTCTCGTTGTTGTTGTTTTCCTTTAGTAGTGAGCTAAAATGATTTCTCTCTGTATTTTTAGTTTTTCGTTTAACAATTACACTTACAAAGTTGTTAATAATACATCAAAAAAAAAAAAAAAAAAGCAAAGCAAAAGATTCCAAATCAAACCGAGAAAGAAAATATTTTGTTCTTCTTCTTCTTCTTCTTCTTCCCAGTTGTTGTTGTTGCTGTTGTTGTTGTTTTTCAGCAAAGTTTGGTAGTCAGGTGGTCCGATTGTTTCAAGATTTCGGTGTTGTACATGTCCAAGGCGTGATTGACGCGAATCATCTCGCTGTTGTTGAGCTTGAGTCGATGTTTCAGCATACAGGAGAACAGGTCCAGTTGGGGTTTCCCAGGAGCCACCGGAGGAGCCAGACGGTTAATCCTCTCCCGGATGTCCAGTAGCAGGAGCATGATGGACGAGGACGAGTAGAACTGGGTTCCCTGCGTGTACGACTGGTTGACCTGCTGGACGGCGCTCCTCAGCAGATCCGCGTTGAATCTCAAGCTGTATCCGAACACCTGTATATCTGAGATCTTGATGTATATCTGACGCTTGTTGGGGTCGGATAAGTCCACCGGGCCCTGACCGGTGTCGTTGCGCATGACCGTCGGCACCTTGGCTCGGCTTCGGAGATAAATGTGCACCGTCTCGAAAAACGTCTTCCATCGGTTTCCCAACAGAAGGGTCCAGTTAAAGCACTGGGAGTTCTGGATTCGCACTTTCTCCCAGCGCGGGTATCCGTGTTCACCGAACGGCATGCTCCATCCCTCCGAGTGGCTCCCGCTGAACGGGTTCACGTACACGAAGAACATCGGGTCCACGCTGCTGTTTCGCATCTGGCAGATCTTCATTGACAGGCCTACGATCATATGCAGGTAGTCCATACGGTTCTTGTTGCTCTTGAGCGTTAGCGACATTCTCTTGCGCCAGCGCGGGTCGAAGAAGGTCTCCAGGCGCACCTCGTTGCTGATGAATGTGGTGTGGATGTGGAGACGCGAGTCCATCTTCTGAAGCAGGTACTTGAGCTCCAGGTCCTGGAAGTCCAGGTCCGTTTCGAAGCTGATGAACTGCTCGCTTCGCTCCGAGTCCACGTTCTGCGGTTCGCATCGGCCGCGGTAAAGCTTGTAGCCCTTGTTGCAGGATCCGCACTGGGAGATGTTAGCTAGACTGCACATGGCACAGCTGTTGTTCCCGCCGATCACGCAGGGAATGGGTCGCTGGCACAGGGTGGCACCCGTGTGGCACACACACATGCGCTGGCTCTCCAGGAACGCTCCCCAGAAGCCGTTCTCGTTGCAGTAGAGGAACGACTGCACGCGGTTCAGCCACTGAAGCACCGATCTGAAAGCAGACAGAGAACAATGCAGTCAAGGCAATATATATATATATATATATATATATATATATATATATATATACAGGTGCTGGTCATAAAATTAGAATATCATCAAAAAGTTTATTTATTTCAGTAATTCCGTTAAAAAAGTGAAACTTGTATATTATATAGACTCATTACATGCAAAGTGAGATATCTCAAGCCTTTATTTGTTATAATTTTGATGATTATGGCTTACAGCTTATGAAACCCACGAAATCAAAATCTCAGAAAATTTTAATATTACATGAAATCACACAGTAATTACACAGTGATACCATGGTCATTGAACCAGGTTTTGGTTCTTTTGGCAGTTTGGGCCGGTGCAAATCCTGCTGGAAAATGAAGGAAGCATGAAGTGCTCTGGAAATGTCCTGGTAGACGTCTGCGTTGACTCTGGATTTAATAAAGCACAGTGGACCAAAGTCCTCTTTTCTGATGAGAGCAAATGTTGCATCTCATTTGGAAACCAAGGTCCCAGAGTCTGGAGGAAGAATGGAGAGGCACACCATCCAAGATGCTTGAAGTCCAGTGTGAAGTTTCCACAGTCTGTGTTGGTTTGGGGAGCCATGTCATCGGCTGGTGTTGGTCCACTGTGCTGTCCACTCAACGCAGCCGTCTACCAGGACATTTCCAGAGCACTTCATGCTTCCTTCAGCAGACAAGCTTTATGGAGATGCGGACTTCATTTTCCAGCAGGATTTGCACCGGCCCACACTGCCAAAAGAACCAAAACCTGGTTCAATGACCATGGGATTACTGTGTAATTACTGTGTGATTTCATGCAATATTCTAATTTTCTGAGATTTTGATTTCGTGGGTTTCATAAGCTGTAAGCAATAATTATCAAAATTATAACAAATAAAGGCTTGAGATATCTCACTTTGCATGTAATGAGTCTATATAATATACAAGTTTCACTTTTTTAACGGAATTACTGAAATAAATCAACTTTTTGATGATATTCTAATTATATGACCAGCACCTGTATATTTCAATGAAAGAAATGTACTATATTTTAGTTTGTTAATGCTTTTTTATTTAATATTTTGTATTTTTGGGGGATTTTATGGTACTACATCACATTTACGCAGTAGTTATACTCCATATTATTCCAACGCTATCACGACCAATTTGCACAATCTCACTCATACGAATTTGTACGATTTGTCTAAACCCCAGTGATGTGAGGTTTAGGTGTGGGGTCAGGGGTAGGTCATTCGTACAAATTTATACGAATTGGGCAACTCGTAAAATATGTACGATTTAGCAAAAATCGTACAAATTCATACGAGTGAGGTTGAATTTGCCACCTCGTGTCCAACTTAAACTGTAAATCTTGAATGCTTTAAAACACTGACTTAAGTTTGATCTCTTTTTTAAAGACGACACTTGGAACATTATTGCTGAAGCAAAAAAAGTTTAAAAGTGAACTTAAAAAAAAGTGACAGAATTTTACGTTTATTGTTATGGAAAATGCACAAAAATACTATTTTCAATTTTTAATAAGAAATCTGTATTTTCAAAAACACGTTTTACTCTAAAACTGCAATAAAATCAAAGCCATTAATCTAAACACATTGTGTTCCAAATTTGAGCTTGATGTCTAGAAAAAAGAGCTTTCAGTGAGATGTTGTTTGGCTGCAGTAACAAAAGATTTTACTAGATGAAATTCGTCTCCCATTCATTTCCAATGCAGCACAAATGTGAATAATATTTTTCCAGCACCACTTAATCTTTTCAAATCATGTCCATGATTTGTGTCTGTTCACATAGCAAGTGCCAAAACCTTTACCAAGTTTCCTACCATTCCGATGAAGTAAAAAAAAAATAAAAAATAAAGTTACCTTTTTCGGTCTAATATACCGAAGAGCACCAGAGGGTTAATAATGCAGCATCAAGTCCAAAGGCACAAAGCTACCGCCTCAGCGTACTGACGTTTGTTACAGTCTAATCACTAAAATGGATAATGTATTCTGTCAAATTTTCCCAATGCACACCTCGTCTCTTCTCTCCCCGCAGGCACTTTGCCTTGTCATTCTGAAAGCCTTTGGAGCTTCTCTGCTGCAGAAACCAATGCCGGAATTCTGATTTCTGGGAGACAAAGTGCTAAAGCTTATGATGACATGTTAATAAACCCAGAGTCGGATAAAAGATAGTCCTACTAGATATCCCTTGAACATGGTGTTAGAGAGACAAAAAAGCTACACTAAGAATTTGGTATTCTCAACCAAATTATGGAGAATAATGTTGTTTTATCATGTAACATGGGAACTTTGATTCATGGATCATTTTTGCTTAAAGTGGTAATTATTTGCTATTAAATTAATTCAATAAACCGAGCTCACAGGGAATGTTCTAGCAAGGTTATCTCAAATTTATGAACGTACGTTCTTCCAGTAATAACGTTAATAACATTAATAACCCTAACCATAACCCTAACCTTAACCTTCATTCAAAGTTATCTGGTCTATAATAATGTTTTTTTTTGTTGTTTTTTTTTTTTTTTTAAATGTTACTACTTTGGAACGTTCAGAGAACATTCAAGTGTAACGTTCCCATAATGTTTGAAGAATGATATGAAATGTTTCACATAAACCCTTTTAAAAAACTGGACGTTTTGAACGCTCAGAAATGATATTTTCATAACTTAATGGGGAAACTTTTTAACATGTATTTGTGATCAGCTCTGAATAAGATAAGTGTCATTATTCAACTCAATTCAGTCCAAATTCAGATCTGATAGTGTCAGTTCAGTTGAATCGATAATATTACTACTGTAAAAACTAATTGCCAGGCAATGTAAATTATGCATCGCTGTACAAACCACAAAACTTGTGCGATCCAGCGGAAGTGTGACTAATTATTAAGGCTGTGAAAAGATTAATCGCGATTAATTACATCCAAAATAAAAGTTTGTGTTTAAATAATATATGTGTGTGTACTGTGTATAATTAAATTTGTATATATAAATATACACACATGCATGTATATATTTAAGAAAAATGTGTTCTTTATATATAAAAAAATATATATTTATATATAATATAAATTATATATAAATATATACAGTATATGTATGCAAATATTTATTTAATATATACATGCATGTGTGTGTATTTATATATACAAAATAATTATACACAGTACACACACATATATTATATAAACACAAACTTTTATTTTGGATGCGATTATTCGCGATTAATCTTTTCACAGCCCTACTAATTATATAAACGTTTTTGAAATACAAACTCTAAACTCAAAGTCTCCAAAACTAGATGTGTAACGTAAATTGAAAGCAATGAATATGAACATTCCTTGAGTTTTCAAAAACTATCAATAGGGAAGTGAAATGGTAAACCTGTAAAAATAAGCATCTTGTGGCAATTCAATCTATATAAATAAAGCTATATTCCAAGCCAGACGTTATTTGATTTTCAGTTCGCTCCAGATTACTGGATCAATAAAAAGTTTAAGATTAGTCCCAATCTATTTGAAGCCATTAGAAGTAAACTCGCTTGTGGCGTTTAATACTGTATTTAATTTATTTATTGTTTTTCATATTTATTCGCAATAAGCAAGCTTTATATGATCTGACTCCCATATGTCTAAATGCTTTTCCCAATAGTGGCTTTCTGGTTTTATTTTGCACTAGTATTTGTTTAGCTGAAACAAGTGGCTGACTTGAGTTCGCCATGGGGGATGAAATGGAGACGACGGAAAAGAATGCTGTTTGTTTTCACATCCTCGTGTTTGTAATGGGGCATCACGGCGCTCTTCTGCACAAACTGCGTGATGTACATCATTGCAATTTCTGTTCTAATGGATGATGGATGAGTGGAGAGTAGAGTAAGCCATACGGACTGAGGGGAGGCCTGTATATCTGCTTCATTTCTTTTATTCAGTTAAAGATGCTGCAAGCGATACTGCAACCTGTCAGATATCTCTGTGTTGGCATTACACCAAGCTCAACCAACAAACCTTAGACAGGAATGAAAACAAGGCTGAGAGGGACAGACTTAAAGTCCCCCTGTAGTCAATCATTTTATCCCTTTAAAATCATCTTTGATCAGCAAAATGACATATTTAAGCGTATTTTCCTTTTAAAAAACAATTCCTCATGCCTTAAAATAGCTTGAATGTAACTCGACACCCTTGCCTCATTTAGTATGCACGGTGATATGCAATATGCAAATGAGCCCCGCCTCCACTCAGAGATCCACTGGTTGACGATCACACGTTGATCTGATTGGTTACAAGGTAGTTTGTGACGTCAGAAACACCAGCGATTTCAAAAGCGTGTTTTTGAGACTGTCTTTGGTTCACTGCAGTTTTAAGGAGGGAATACTCAGCAATGCTGTCGACTTATGAATTTACACATGCTTTGTCTTCAAGCACATTAAAAACACCACATAGACACATAAACAACATTAAAAACTGGATTTATCACAGGGGGACTTTGAAATGCGTTCAATGGATTGCACTGTTGTTTAACAGAACTGTTTGTTCAGCTGACGAAACATCTTTCCAGAAGAAGAAAAACAAATCAGTAGACAAAAAAAGGCTTTGTGCGTCTCTGACAGCCTAGTTTTCATCCATGTTAAATTCAATATCGCGTCTAACCTGACTAAGGTCTGTGGCGTGGGTTAACTCGTCTCACTCGTTCTGCTACTGACAAACCAACATCTTGGCAAACATCCACAACACCCAAGCATTGTGGTTCAGTTCTGCATAGCAAACATCTTCAGAAAATGCAAAGCTCTGTTATTTATGCAAAATTGTTTGTTACTGCAGAAAACAGCAAAATATGCATGTCATGTTTTTTGCTCATTACCTATGCAATGGAAAGATTTAGATGTTGAAGCCCTCCTTCACAGACTGGCATATGAACATAAAGCCACATTGCATAACCGCTCTGTCTGTGTTCTGTGTGGGTGTCAATAAGAGTCTTGTTCTTCCCTCAAAATGTGCATCATCTCACAGTCGTGGTTTATCAGGTAGAGCTTAACAACAAACATTTATTAATTACAACAAGCCAGGAAGCGTAATTTTGTGGCTTGGCATAAACTGAAATGGGCAGCATGGTTTGGTTACTCGTTTAATTGCATCGTTTGATTTGATTAAATATCACAGCGGCGTTTGCGATGCGTTCTGTCGTCAAATGGCACAGAAGTCCCCGAGGCGTGAATCTATCTGTCACTTCAGCGCCGGCTGGGGTTTTGCTCGGGCCAGAGCAATTTATCAGGCCAAGCATCAAAAGGTGTTTATATCTGCATATGTGTGTGATTCATACAAGAGCGTTTGGTGCCTTTGGACACAGATCCCGCACAGCGCTGTAACTCGCTGCTAAACTACCGTAATATGATGCATCGTTGAAGAAATCAACTAGTCACGACTGTTTCCCGAAACCGTATTGTCGTAAATTGGTCGTTCAGCCACGTTGGTTAATGACGTCACGCACGTGGTGGAGAAATAACTACTTTTAATGAATCTGTCTGAGATCGAATTAACGCTAGATGTCTTGCTATAAATTACAGACATGACATCTGAGGACTATTTCTCATTTTTCTCAGTTATTTTGCTTTATTTCCAGATTCAATCTTAGTCTCGTTCTTACACTAGAGCTCGTTCACACATGCGCACTCTTCAAAAACACTGCTTTAAATCTCTTGACAAACTAAAAGACGTAAATTACATTTGTATGTATTCTAAATAAAAGACACAGGTTGTACTGAATGTCAGCTTGCTTATTTAACTCAAGATCAGGATTTATTGAGTCTACATGTCATGCAAACTAGAAACTCTGCTTCTAACCACAGGTCGAGATCTGTCGCTCAAACACACAACTCTGCGATGCAGTTTGTGAATGTTCGTTGGAATGATGGTTTCGGGAAACACCGACTCGTTGAACTGCTGATAACGACTGAACTTGTGACCATAGTTGGCTAACGATGCTTTTGGGAAACGCACCCCATATCAATTCATTGAGTCTTTTTTATCTTCCATATTTGTACGTTTATTTAAATTTAAAACACTGTGCATTATCGACCACTCAGATCAGTTTACAATCAATGAATGCATGTATGTCGATAGATTGCTTATGAACTACTCTTGATGAACTGTAACAGTGTTGTAATGTTGTAGATTGCATGTTTTATCTCCCTCATCTGTTTGAATGAGAGACCGGAAGTAGTATAATATTGACATTTCAAAATAAGAGTCCCAGGCTTTTTTATAACTAAAAGTCTTGCATTATGCAGAACTTTTTTATTTTTTATTTTCTTCTGGTCATTATTGGCATTTTGACGACACAATAAACTGTATTAGGCTTTTATTTCGCCATTTAAAATGTAGTGTACCTTGTTTTGTATTTTAAATCATATTGATTATACAGTAAATGACTAATTTTATCCTTTTATTATTGATAAACAAATTACTTTGATTCATTTTCATTGCACCCACAAAGTTCTTTTTGCGCTCTTACATTTATCTAATTTCTTGGTTCATGTGACTCCAGTAAGGTCTGCAGTTGGTATGAAAGCAATCCACCGTGATTAACAATGTATAATTTGCACATTTTCATGCTCTCTGTGACACTTTTTATAGAATATTGCTCATAGCAGCTTGTCTCCAAATAAACTGCCTTCGGATCACAGCTCACATTATTTTTTGCCTCTTGTGACGCATTTAAAACTGCAAGTGCTGTTCTGTGAGTGTAAAGCTTTGGTGGTAAATCCAAGTGGACAAATAGTTCAATAACAGAGTGAAAAGGGCTTCATCCACTGTGGAGTTGTTACCTGCAGTAGTACAGTGTTTCCAACCCAAATGTATGATTTATGAGAGAAACATAAGAGCATGAGGAAGGAAGATATCAAACTTGGATTTGGACTAATCAATCGAATCACGTGTGGAAATGGCCTTAGAAGATCTCTTATTAGGGGGGTGGTGGCGCAATGGATAAGACACATGCCTTTGGTGTGAGAGACCCGGGTTCGAATCCACTGTGAGACACCAATGTGTCCCTGAGCAAGACACTTAACCCCTAGTTGCTCCAGAGGCGTGCGACCTCTGACATATATAGCAATTGTAAGTCGCTTTGGATAAAAGCGTCAGCTAAATGAATAAATGTAAATGTAAATGTAAATGTCTTATTGGGAATTTTAGCCAACGGAACATTTTTCAGGTTACCTGATCTTGGACTCTACTCAGGAAGGAGCAACAATAAAGCCAAAATATTCATGTAAAACTTGCATCAGCTTTTTTTCTTCTGCCAGGAATAAACACCAGCTGACTTTGAGATGCTTCCCTAAAAGTAGAAACTGCACGATTTGCAAAAGGCCAATAATTGAGAAAGTCGAGGTTAAAGCTGAGCTGTGGTTCCACAGACAGACCTTGTGCGTCGGCACTATTGCATCAAGAACGGGCGAGTGGAGTATCTCACTAATCTATCACAGTATATACGGAAGATCTGCCCTTAAAATAGAAGCAGCAGTGTAATCTACTTATCATAGAGGGGAAACATATGCAGCTCTCAAACCATGTCAGAGCGATCGTATTTACCAGACGAGCTCACATGAACGTAACTACCAAAGCTACTGGCTTTTTCTATTTTGTCAATGCAATTTAATGTGTTCAGTTATTTCATTTGTGTGTGTGTGTGTGTGTGTGTGTGTGTATTGCAGGAACAAAACTACAATTCACATCATTCTTTGTGACTACATATAAAGCATATCGAATCAAATACATTCTAAAACACCAAGCTAAGAACGAATATTCTTTTTTCTAACATTCAAAAAGTTATGAACAAACATTCCTCCAGAAACGTTAATAGACATTAAAATGATCTGGTCTTTATTAATAATGTTCTCAAAACGTTAACAAAAAAAAAAAAAAAAAAAAAAAAAAAAACACCTTTTCTCTGAAACTTTTCAGTTGGATGTTCATCTAACGTTTTTTAAATGTTACGACTTGTTTCGGAATGTTCAGAGAACTTTCAAAAGTAACATTCCCGTAATGTTTGAAGAATGAGGAAATGGAATGTTCCTCTAACGTCCACATTAGAAAGAAAAAAAGAAAAAAAAAAAACGTTTTAAAAACATTGTTTACATTTTGAGCATCCAGAGAACATTACAAAATAACGTTTTTATAGCTTAACTTAATGGCAACATTATCAAAACGTTCTTAAAACATTTTTTTTAGCTGTTCTTTTTTTTCTCTCGCAGTGGCACTAAAAAGCCCATTAAAGCCCAAAAGCACATTAAGTATCATAATAATGACTTCAGAACTTGTAAGTAGGAACTTTCTGGGAAAACTTGGCAGTAATCACAAGTAACCAAAGTTTGGAGCCAAGTGTTTTTTTCTTCCTCTAGATAATTGGTGTGCCATCAAACTGGAGGAATGTCTGCAGAATTGAGTTAGTTAACTTCTGTCTCTGGAGTCTATGGGGCGGATGGAGGCAGTTTTCTGCTAATAATGAGCAACGAGAAACTCTTCCTCAAGCGAGCAGCCATCTTTCTTCATCAGGGCCTTCAGGCCAAAGAGCAGGTCAGTGGAGACAGAGTCGACATGTTGAGTGACAGCACAGCAACATCTCGGGATGATATGCCATTATAGGGCTGATCTGAGCTCAGATGCTTAGAATGAGTTTAAAATAAACATAATTCAATGAACGCTGTATTAATGAATTCTACATCGATCTGAGAAGATACAGTTACAATGCATACAGTTGCTAATGAAGTATGTTCCTAGGTGGAAGAATTGTGTATTATGATTAGTATAAGTAATACACCAAATTGGACATGTGCATTGGAATCGCTCTAACTCCTGATATCTGTATGCATCAATTGTCTGTGTTCAGTCATAGGTTTCACATTATGTTTCTTGGGTTGTCATATGGGATGTAATGGCGTGTCTTTCGCGAAACCAATGGTTGGCAGCAATAACAGTAACAACCGTCTCAACAAGTTTTCAGCCTACGCTTACAGATGCAAACTTTTCACATGCTTAACAAGTTACAGTGTACTTGCAGCTGAAAGTCTGTGATGATCTGAACAGAATGAAACATGGTTCAGAAACCCTTCTTTAATGAGAGAAACTAGATTGTCACTGGAGAAAATGTAGGGCAGGACTTAATGAACACAAATGGTTCTGTCGATTGTACGATTTCTATTCAAAAAGGCAATTTACAATACAAAGAGTGTGTTGCATTATCAGCATGACTTGGGGAGCTATAAGTATAAATACCATGAAATATATTTTTTTTTGTCAAAGTGTCTATTAATTTGTAGTCTATTTTTTGTGCAGGCTTGACAAACTAGGCCAAGTAGAAGCAATTAAGTATCATTTTCCTTTTCCAAGTATTAAATTAATTTAATTAATTAAAAATGAACCTACACTATATTATAAAATTGACCCAAGATCAGTTGCAACATTAGACATGCATCATCGGTTCATGTCATCAATCAATCAAAAAATCACAGCCAATCAGAAGAGTGTGTGGGCGGAGTCTGTCTGCAAGCACATGTTCTCACATAAAAAAAATAAAAACAATAATAATAATAAAAAAGACACTATTTTAACACTATTAAAAATGCATACAGACTGACAGAAACAATCTTTGTCATGGTATAGACCAGTTTGAACGTTCGTGTTTCCTTTCACTTATTTTCAAGATCTGAGGTGAATTATCTACTGTCGTTTTCAGTACGGCTATTAATGATATTCAAACTCAAATTAAATTATTTTAACATTAAATAAAGCACATAACCAGTACCTGAGATTATCATTGTCATACGTTGTATGTTGTTGTTCCAGCCGCGACGTCACATAAATAGAAACCGCTTCTCAAATATAATCCACTGTCGGTTGTTGCGTATCGCCATTGTGGCTGATTAGGACCAAAACTCGGATTAACATGGAAAAGTTGCACGATGTAAAGGTTTTGAGGCTTAATGGAGCAGCATTTCAGAAGCACTAATGGACCACAACACATCTGGGTTAATGTGGGGTTATTTTTCTGCCACAATTGCAAACTTATTTTTAATGCAAAATTAGTTTTCGTTTGCTCGAAATACTTTCTGATTTGTGAGATGAACATTTATCTGCAAAACTCAGTTCATGCACGTGGGAAATGCCATTTTGCGCGCTCAAAATATTGTGGCAGAAAAATAACCCCCTAGGTTAATGGTACAGACATTTTTAAGGATATTTGAGTACTAAGATTTGTTACCGCCACAGTAATTGCATACATTAAGCATGTTCAACGGAATTGCATGCATGCTTGAGTAAAGTATGATTCTATTTAAAGAGCTAATTTAAGACGAGGTGTATAACCATGAGGATTGCATTCAAACTCTATGCTTTCCCCCAGAGATTGTTTACCGTGACGAATTGTTACCCTGCTGCTTAGTTTATTAAAATAGGATGCTAATTTGGTGCACTGTTATCAGTTAGCTAAACTAGCTGCTCTGACTTTGAAGTATGAATATAGTCTTGCTCATAAACAGAAATAGACTCTCTCACTTCCAGCAGAACAACACTCTACTTTGAAGTCCAGTGTTTAACGAATTAGCCCCGAAAATCACACTAGACTGAACCGATAACAACTTACCTGGAATTAAAATAGTCAATCCCATTCTGTATTCCTCTCTATCTGTCGTTCTCTCTCACACACACACTCTCTCTCTGTGCTCTTGCCATCAAACGCGCTTGATGTGAGCCCTACAGAGCTCAGACTATGCTCTGCTCGGCTTTGATAACGCTTCAGCACAGACCTTGTCAAAGCCGCCATTGGAGCGTGGGTGAGCCACTTCCACATTAGTGACAGCTGATGCTCTCGCACTGCTTAACCATATAAACATGTTTGTAGTTTATTTTATGTGCATTTAATAGTGTGCATATAATAAGTCCAGTTGATGAACAGGTTACTTTATTTGTCTACATTCAAGGCAATACTTTTGACAGTGCACTCTTTAATTTCAGTACAGTCTGGAAACAGCACTTGTATTTATCCATATCAACTGTACCACAGCTAACAGGGAACGTTCTGACAAAAAGCATAAAAAAATGAATCAAAGTAATGTTCAGAAAGCATCTGATCACAGAGATGTGGATGTTTGAACCAGCATCATGTCGACAGATGAGGTCATTAAAATTACACTGTTATGATAGTTTGATTATAGTGTATATTTGAGACTATAGATCTGGCTCTGTAAAACTATAGTTTGAATGAATCTCTTTTCTTTACATGACACATTGGGCCCTATTTTAACGATCTGAAACGCAAGTATCAAACGCGAAATGCTGTGGGCGGATCTCGGGCACTGTTGCTGTTATACCGGCGGGATAAATGACTCTTGCGCCCGACGCAAATCTAAAATGTGTTGGTCTGAAGTAGCTTCATTACTCATAGGTGTGGTTTGGGCGTAATGTGAAATAAACCAATCAGAGCGGCATCTCACATTCCCTTTAAGAGCAGGCGCGCTTGTTCCATGGCGGATTGCTATTATAACGGCGGATTTGCCAGGAGCGGTTCACAGCCGAGGAGACCGACGTTCTCGTCAGGGCCGTAAAACACAGAGAAGTGACATTGGGGATGGAGAAACACACCCAGATTAGCTTCGGTTAAACAGGCGTATAATAATTTGGGTAAATGTGTAAGCTAGATTTATGCCTATTTTTTCACATCTTCATGGACACCACAATGATTTCCCTCGTGTGTTAATATTTTTCCTTGTAATTATGTATGGTTTGCAAAATTTGAACTGCTGCGTTTGTGTAGATGAGAGAAGCAAAGTGTATGTGCGGTGTGCACACGCTACATTATGGCCAAGCATGCGCCCTTAAAATAGCCTCTGAATAACATGCGCAACGCGCCACTGACTTTAGACGAGGTTTCTCCTGGTCTGTGGCGGAATTGTTTTCTGAAACTGCAAAATAGCACCAGGGAACGTTTGCGCCGGAACACGCCTCCTCTTTTCGCTGAACCGCCCCGGGAGCGCAAGTTCATTCCCTAATTTAGCGACGTGCGTCTGTGGAGGGAAAAGTCTGTTGTGCGTCGGATGCAAAATAGGAATGATACATGCGTCGCTGTACAAAGTCAATTGCACTGGGTGCAAGATAGGGCCTATTTACACTACAGTCCAGAATCACTCTTTCTGCATTATCCTGAATATTTTTGTAAGCATTCATTCAAATCTCAAACCATTAGGCAATGACTGCCCCAGCTGGGATACTTCATTAAGGAGAAAAACAAAAAAACTTGAAGTGCATGTACCTATTATCTAGGAATAAACTCCTGTAATTTTGTGATTGGGAGCTGGTTGGTTTAGTTCATTAATCTGCTGAAATCCCTATGGAGAAAATGAATGGGGAAATGCTTGCTAGCTCTAATGTGATTCTTCAGTAAGGGAACATCAGGTCTCTCACCTCTCTCTGGGCATCTGGTGGTTGGGGTTGTGGTGGCAGCGGATGCTCAGACCGAAGAGTTTGCGGGCTGTGCGCTGGATCTTCACTCTCTGGGCCTCTAGAGAGCTCTGCAGGAGCCGATAGCGGTTCTGGAGGTCCCAGTCGCTGCCCCACAGCAGGTGCACACTGCTCACGGGGAGGAAATGGGTCGCGGGCAACCGTTTCAGGAAAGACTTAAACTCATCTAGGAGAGAAGGACAGAGAGAGACAGGCGCTCATATAATGGAGGACAAAAGCATATCCACATAAACCACATAATGATACTTTGTGGGAGATGGAGAAAATTATTGACTTTTACGGACAAGGATTGATTTTAACCACAAACACTGTTGATACTCATAGAGAGCCTTCAGAATCCCGAACAATTTCCATGTCCTATTTTTCAAATCTTTCAGTGTCTTTTAAAGTCATCATGCAAAGCCATTCGGCATGCATTTTACTTGCGTAATGTGTAAATTTCCAAGTGAAATAGGATATTCAATGAGTTAATAGCTTAGAAAGGCTGCCTTTCCTACAACAGTAGCCCAACAACAATGACTAAACAGCCATTTAACTAGTTAACATTAATAACATTAACCACTTCCCTGTGTGTAACGACAGTTAAAAATGAAAGCCTGAGCAAGTTATTTCATCATATTAAAGATTATGGTTTTGGTTTCATTTTTGAACAACACACCGGCAGATGTGTGAAAGGTTTGTCGAGTGAGAACAATAGAAACATGAATGGGGAAGTTCACCACACCAGACATAGACAAGACTTCAAGTATGTGTTTACAGGGCAATAAAATCTTATATTAGTCTTTTATTATCCTTCTCTAAAAACACACAACAAGGTCTTAGAAAATATTTCATAAACTTCATAGTTTTAGAGATAACATCCTCAGATTTGACTTACAGTATGAGCAAAAATCTTTTTATTTTGGGTATGTATGCCCTACTTGCCAAAATGGGATGTGTGGGGAAAGGGGTTAAAAGGTCAGGAACAGACTTTTTAACGGAGCTCTTAATTCCGAACTCTCAAAGTTCACCAGATTCATGCATTTAGCTTTAAAATGCATTTAACTTGCATTTAAGCCACTGAACCATGACCAGGAAAGTGTATTATTGGAGTAAAAAGAGTCAAATAGAGTTTATGCTCAAGTGCAGAACAGGTCTGCGAGATCTCCTGTGCTTCAAACAGAGGAGATAGTTCCTCATCGGAAGATCTAGACCGAATATGGCCCGCAGAATCTCCTAATCAAGTCTCTTTTCTGCACATCAAGCTGAGAACATCGTCACTGAAGGAGGTTTTCTCTGTGGACTCTGAGGGTACGAGGCGGCGAGCACTTGCTCTCCTGATCCCAGTTTTTCTGGGGAAAAGGAGAGGCAAATGCAACATGAGGTAAAATTTTTATAGGGGCAGTCATGGCCGACTGGTAACCCAAAGGTTGCTGGTTGGATTCCAGTAAACGACTGAGGTGCCCTTGGGGAAGGCCCAGAACCCTTAATCGCTCCCCAGGCGCAACAGCATAATGGCTGGCCACTTGGGATGGTAAGGTTCACCGATTCGCAACGGTGCATCGGCATAAAAGTTAACAATGCGATGCATCGATTTAAATAAGTGTGCATCGGATACAAATTGGCATTTGTATCGGGGTGCATTGTTTCTAAACGGTAAAAAAAGATTTATTTATATATAATTATTAGTAGATGCGTTCTACTTTTATTATTTAGAACGTGACCAATATTTATTTTTTTTCCATTGCATCGTATATTGCATTGAATCGCATTGTGTTGAATAGAAATCGGATCGCACTGCATCGTAATGGGGTGAATCGTATCGCATCAGTAGCTGCTTCATATGTATATTTAACGTATCGTATCATTGGCAATGCATCGAGATGCGTATCAGTTATGGAGATGCACATCCCCACTGCCCACTGCTCCGGGTGTATATCATGGTTTGGAGTGTGTGTGTGTGTGTGTGTTCACTACTCACTATTCTAATGTGTGTGCACTAACTTGGATGGGTTAAACGCAGAGGACAAATTCTGAGTACGGGTTACCAGATTTTACTTTCACTTTCACAAGCTAATTTTAGCCTCAACCCTATAGGACTGGACACCCCTGCTTTAAACACAGATGTGTGCTGTGGTCCAGGAATCACATGACAGACGTAAGGCAGTCAGACACGCAGTCCACATGAACATGCCTGTATCCGGCGGCACACACAGGGGAAACGTGTGTGTTCGACTGCAGTCAAGGTTGGGTGATGTCCATTAAAATACAGTATATGCAGCATGGTCATATTGGGGATGTCAATATTATGGTCTAAACATGCACTCATGGTGTTTAACAACTCCACCTGCTTGTTTCCTTTCATGTGTTTGATATGCTATTAAAACGACAGTGTGACATCTGAATCCAGAAACCGCCTCAGGCCCAGCGCAGCGACTGTCTACAGAGCGGATGTGTTTACTGATGTGTTACTGGATGGAAATTATTAGTCCAGAGTAAGAGGGAACCGACATTAAAAGAATATACTTTTTAATAGGTATAATATATATATATATTTATATATAGGTGAAACTTGAAAAATTCAAATATCGTTTGAAAGTTTCTGTATTTCAGTAATTCAAATTAAAGGGTGAAACTAATATATTTAGTATATATAACTATGCATGATTATACTTTTCAGAGGGCCGACATTTCTGTATTTAAAATCTTTTTTTTTATTATTATTTCATGTAATATTCTAATTTTCTGATATTTTGAATTTGGGGTTTTCATAAGCTGTAAGCCATAATCATCAAAATTATAACTTTTGCACCATATTCAAATTTTTTGAGTTTCACCTGTATATATATATATATATGCAGCGCTAGTGTTGGGCTTAAACCCTGAATCATTTTAGTAAACCGCTTAATATTTTAACTGAAGTTTTAATTAAATTTTAGCCACTAATAAAATCATGCAGTTCTGCTCTATTCTCAGACATTAACCTGGAAGCAAGACTCTTGACTTTATAAGCCTGGTACATATTTTAGCTTATTCTCCAACAAAGAAGTTCATGAGTATATATATATAGCAGAATTCTGACTATTCCAGAGAAAGTTGGTCAGTTTTCCTCCATTCAGAAGTAATAAGCACATAATATTCAGAGAAACAACTCCGAAAACAAAGCAGAATAATACAGTGCTCCAGGGATTTGTTGGCAAACTTTATGAATTAAGACATTCAATGTTTTTTTCCCAAAAAAACTCTGTAATTAACAGAGCTTGCAAACATTAGTACATCAAAGCAATTATTATTTATTTGCATTTATTTTTGGAAAATGCTTATTGTAAGAGTCTGCTATCATCTAAAACTGTGTACAATGTGCACCTTTTGAAACATTGTAATGTTTGTTTCTGTGCAGCATTCGTACGATCACTCAAATAATTTGACTGTATGTACTTTGGAAAATAGAGTCTGAATACTTTTTAATTTAAAATGTCATACAGTGATACATGCACCTTGTTAGTTATAGTAACAATAATTTTGAAATATTGAATGCATAACACTGACAACGTTCTGATATAAAACATTTCCATGTGAATTTTAAACTGCCTTAAAGTCATATTGTTCTCGTTCTCCGTGCGCTCTGTCTTGTGTGAGTGTGTGGATTCGAGTTCACTCTTCTGTCCACGTGTGTGTTTTGTGTAGCATGTTTCCATGTTATGTCTTGTGTGAACATGTGGCTTATGAGTGTTCTCATTAGCTGTGTGTGTGTCCTGTTTTAGTTTTTAGTGTGAGAAGAACATGGCTCTCATGTTTGTTTCTATGTGCCATGTGCTCTCCTGTCTATTGTCTTAAAGGGACAGTTCACTTAAAAATTGAAATTCTGTCATCATTTACTGCCATTCTTCAAACTATCTTCATTTGTGTTCAGCAGAAGAAAGAGCTTCATACAGGTTTGAAACAACTTTAGCGAGAGCAAATGATAACAGAATTTAAATTTTTGGGTGAACTTCCTTTAACCTTCTGGTTATCTGATTATTGGTTGATTTGTCCCACCTGTCCTCCATCTTTATTTTGTTTGCTGCCCTATTTATTCTCCTTGTGTTTTCAGACTTGTGCCAGTTCGTTGTATAACATACTTCGTGTTAACTTGCTCCCTGTCTACTAGACCTGTTTAGTCCAGCTGCCGGCCTGTTCTTCCCCACAGGGAAGTTTTTGTTTATTTTTGGGATTTAATAAAGACCATTTTCTGTCCTCGCCTCAACCCTCCAAGCCAACCCTGACACATATTCTATTATTTCATCAAAGGATGGTCCCACATCCACACATGTCTGTGCTAAGCCCTAAATATCCACATTGTTCCCAGGCAGAACATTATTTCTAGTGATGCAATTACAGCTCCGTCTACTTGAATAGGAGGAGACAGAAATAACGGTATGATCAGTTGTGCTCCTTAAAGGAATAGTTCACTTCAAAATGAAAATTCTGCCATCACTTATTCACCTTCAAGTTGTTTCAAACCTGTATGAATTCTTCTGCTGAACACAAAGGAAGATATTTTGAACAATGTTTGTAACCAAACAGTTGATTTCCCATTGACTTCCATAGTAAAATACTATGAAAGTCAAAGGGGTCCATCAACTGTCTGGTCTAATGTGAGTATCTATAGTAAACAGCTGATTGGCTCGACATGTTTAAAGTTTCGATTTATGTCATTGTGGATCGTGTCTCAACACTTACTGACCGATAACCTCTCCGCTGTGAGAGTGTGCAAAAAGGAAAAGTGTTGTTCTTGTGTTCCTAACTGTATATATACAGCAGTAATGATGTTCTTACTGTGATTTTCTCACCCCTGTTAAAACAGCTGATTTTTGTGACGTAAAAAAATGAAACAAAGATGAATCACATCAGAACTTTTGTGCCCTAAATGTAAAATTTACAACTTATTTAAAAAATAACATTTAAAAATAACCTAACGGCAAAAGTGTGCACTCTTTCATAATTGCGTAAGTGGCTGTGTTCAGAATGAATTAAAATTAGTAGCACATCAATTAGTCTTCACCTGAAGTGACTTTTTCTGACATCTTTATAAACTGTACTAGCATTTAAAAGTAAGTTTCAAGAGTTTTCAGGTGCCTCTGGGTCTTTTGGAGTGTATTTCTCAACTAATGTGCAGCATTTTCACACACACAAAAAAAAAAAAAAAAGAAAAATCCCAGAGGCTTCCTAATTTTCGACCCTATTATGACTGGAATTGTGAACGTAACTTGTGAATGACGACTCACGCCCAAGCCAGCTGAAAAATGGAGACGATCATAGTCAGTCACACCTCAAAATAATGGGTTGGGTGGTGATGATGATTTAAGAACTTATTGGCATTAAAGTAGGACATTATTAACACGTTCAAACAATTATCACTTCCCTAATTCATAAGCTTGACATTTCAGGAGATTCATCTGTTCACGCCACATTTGGCGCTCGAGCGCTTTCTCCTCGGGCCGGTCCAGAGGAATATTGCGGCGACCTTGAGGTTCACAGACTCAATTTGAGCGTCCTCTGCTCTATATAAATATATCGCAGTGTCTGGTTTTATTTGGACCTTTTATTAACGGTTAATAATATATAAGCTAGCGTGCTCATAAGGTGGATATTGAGCAATCACCTTGGGGAGTAACCCATTTCTGCTTTATGTTTTTTTTACTTCCGAAATATTTGATCAGCGAGGTGAAAGATGTCTGTCGGCGTGTGAGTGGCATTAAATGCGATTTACCCAGAACAACGCTCACTTTCACCTTTTCACAACCATTCTGCAATGCTATATTAATAGTCGTCATCAGATGAATGACTTTTCACAGCTAAAAATGTTGAAACGGGGTTAAGCTATAGTATTAAAAACACATAAACATCCCGAAGGTCACTATCTAGCTGCTGTTCTCCATCATTTTTTTGCTTTTAACTGTATGCGGTTATAATGTTATTGATGCTTTTGAGTTCCTCATATCTCGCATACTGTTCATTACTCTATTTAGTGGACTAATAAAGCCTGAGATTGTGTTTCTAAAGGATTTACAGATCTAACAGATATGGTAGCGCAATCTGCCTTTAATGTTATAGCCAGAAGTTATTATAAATATTTAAGGCCTAGAAATTCATAGCAATCAAAGCACATATTAACATAAAGAGGCTGTTTCAGTGTCAGTGCACACATAAACACTTTACAGGTTTGTTTGTTGTTGTTACATTAACTATGATTTATGGCAGCAATGGGAGAAACAAAGCTTTTAGAAACTTTGAATCGAACTCTGAATCGATGGTGTAAATGTAGTGATAACATGCATAAAAACTCCTTTCACAAACCAATTGCAAATGTTTGAATGAAAGTCTAATACCATGCAATTAACACAATCATCTAATACCATTAAATATGAAGTGTCTGTAAAACACGTGTTAACTTATTCAATTCTAGAGCTTGTTTTATTTGTTTTATGGAGACTGTTAACTACAACTCTTCCTTTTTATTATACAAATGTGTCATTACAAATAATAAAAGTGATCCAAGATCAAGTAAAACGTATAGATACAGACACATATCATCATGCAAGTAAATGTACATATTTGCAGCAGTGCAGATCTTATATCTGAGAAACAGTTGGTTGGAAAATAAATAACATCCATTCATAAACCTGCACAGCCTTTCTATGAATCCATCTTTTGGGAGTGGGAATGGAGCGTTCTCGCCCGTGGCGTGTGATTCGAGTCCAGGCGGCGGGGTGAAATTGACTGTTACAATAAAGCGCGAGAAGTGCCTCTTCTCCCAGAGAAAGCATTGTGGGTCTCTGAATTATTCATGCTTGCTTTATTGCAGATTGGCTCAAAGAGAGAAGTTAGCATGCAAGTCTTATGCAGAGTTTTCGGCACAAGGTGGCTCACATATAACAAGCTGATTAATTAAATTTAAAGCGTACACTTTCTCACCTAAAGTGAAGGTAAGAAGAGACCTTGAAGAGACTAGACCATTTCCTTAAATATGCAGCCGTTTGTTACGCTCTTGCATTGACTTGATTTAAACAGTTTTTTTTTTAAAGTTCGTTTGATTAACATTTGAAAGTTTGAGGTCATAAGAAATTCATTGTTTTTTTTTTTTCTGCAAGGCTGGATTTAATTAATTAAAAGTGAAGTATTTTATAATGTTACAAAACATCTTTTTGAGCATCAAATCATCATATTAGAGTGATTTCTGAAGGATCATGCGACACTGAAGACTGGAGTAATGATGCTGAAAATTCAGCTTTGATCACAGGAATACATTACATTTTACTAGATATTCACATAGAAAACAGTTATTTTAAATCATACAATTTTTACTGTATTCTTTATCAAATAAATACAGTCCTAGTGAGCAGAAGAGACTTCTTCCAAAAACATTAAAAAGTCTGACAAACCCCAAACTTTTGAATAAAAGTGTATTAGATAAATTATATTCTATATATATATATATATATATATATATATATATATATATGTGTGTGTGTGTGTTTCCACAGCTTGCATGGACCCTGTTACACATTGTATAAAGTTTTGCATGAAAAGCCTGTGCTGTAATAGCATGCATATAATAATATATTCATCTAATTGTATACTTTATGTTGCATGCATTGCAAAGCCATTAAAGTTATTTACTTGTATAATAATAGGTTTTAGTATGGGATGAACAATGAAACATTGCGTGAACCAACCCTTCTGAACCTTTTAATGCATATTGTTGCATAAGTGCATACCTTTTTTTTTTTTTTTTTTACTGGATAATGTGCATTATTATTATTTTTTGTACATGTAGTTAACCTGTTTACTTTTTTTTGGTTTGTTGACTGGATGAAAATAACTAAATGATGTTCTCTCAGTAACTTGCATTAGAAAATGAGTGAAAAGGCAAGTATAATGCCTATAAAGATGGCTGGCGTATAATGAGCGCTGGAGAAGAGTCGAGAGCTGCTCCTCTATTGAATGAGCAAACAGACGTCTTCTGTTTAATTCCAGCTAAATCAATGCAGACGACTTCAAACGTCACTTAGCCCAATTAGTGAAGCCGAGGAAGTGTGGGAATCGATCCGCCAATGATTACAACACCTGACTCGATGCTCGCTGTCGCCACGTCTACTTATTAGTCATGATGTGTAGCGCGGTGAAACTGTCATATTTGACAATGCATGGTAAAACTGGCACCAGGCCAGACTTGCTGACAGTCCTGATGAGCTAACTCGCCCGCTAATGCTGTCAGATCAGTGTGGCGCCGTTCTGCAAGCTCACTCAATTTACGGTTTTGAAGGGACATTTCCGACGAAAAGTGAGAGATAAAATCTCCGGCTTTTGGCAGAACTATCCTCAGGCTACGTATACATTAATCCGGATACATTTGAACACGCCGTTTTCTATTAAAAACGCTCTCCGTCTGTCGAATTCAGGCGTTTTCCAAAAGTTTCTCATACACATTGAAACGTCGGAAAACGCTACATTCACATTTACTGCACGTGTGTAAAACCTCACAAAAGCTCACTGAGATGATACAGATGGAAAAATAAAGGTAACACTTTATTTTACAGTGTCCGTGTTACATATGTTACATGTACTTACCATAGTAATAACAGTAAATTATGCATAATTACATGCAACTAATCCTACCCTAACCCTATAGTAAGTACATGTAGTTAATTAATATTACTCAGTACTTAAATATATAATTACACTGTAACAATGATAATTTAATTTAGCAAAATATCTCAGCTTTCACTGATCGTCCAGGTCGCTCTCACTCATCATTATATATTTGGTCTAAAACGTTAAAATTGTTCTCATGTTTTGTCGCAGGACAGCAGATACGAGTGAATTGTCTGTCATCTTTGCAGGACTGTGATATGAAGAGTGTGTGAAGTAACATATTTTTGCAACAGTGTGAAAGTGAATATAACAGGCACAATATTGGTATAAACATGAAGATCTGTTGGTACAACATGCGTCACATGACTAAACTTACGTCATCGGTTTTAAATACCTCAGTTTCACAGTCCACACTACAACGCCAAAACAGCGTTTTCAAATTGATCCATTTTGGAGAGTGTTTTCAAAAAGCTTAGTTTTCATCAATAAAAACGCAGTCTCAGTGTGGACAAAAGGCTAAAACGGAGAGAAAAATATGCATTTTAAAACTAAAACGTATTAATGCACTGCAAATAAATGCTTTTCTTGCTCAGTATGTTTGTCTTGTTTCCAGTTAAAATATCACAAAATTCATAAATCAATATGCAGTTGCTAAAGTAGTAAAATGGCATAAGAAATTGGGCCCTATCTTACACCCAGCGCAATGCAGCGCCAAGTGCGACGCAAATGTTTTTTGCTAGTTTCAGCCCGACGCAGTTTTCATTTTCACGTCCTGCGCCGCGTTGTTTAAATAGCAAATGCATTTGCGCCCATTTGTGCGCCCATGAGCTGCTGGTCTGAGAACGAGTGTGTGTTCTGGCGCATTGTTGGAGCGTTGCTATTTTGAGGAACAGAAATAGACTGAGCCACTGACCGACTGAAACCTGCTCTAAAGTAAATGGCGCAATATTTTTTTGTTATAAAGAGCGCGTTAGTAATGTGCACCTATAGACAGGTCCACAACGCGCATACACTCTGCTTATTACACACACAGGGACGAACAGCAGCACACAAACATGCCAAATATTTAACCCCTTCCTCATCACCCCCAATTTTGGCAAGTGCTGCATATATGACATACCCAAAATAAAAAGGTTGCTGCTCATAAGTCATTCTGAATAGACACATAACCAACATATATTTAGAAAGCCAACCCTTGAGAGTTTACAGTTCAAGACTCAAAATTAACCAGACTGTTATTAATATTGAGATATATAAGCTCAAACATAAAAACAAAAACAACAAATATTAAGAATATATTTACATGTCAAATATTTAAAATAAAAGGATTACAATGTAAATGATTATTATTGTGTACATAAAGATATGGTGAATGCGGCTTGTCCCGTAGATGATCTGCTTGCGCACGAGCGTTTATGTCTTGTTTTATGTCTTGTTATGTCTTGTCTTGGGGGGGGCAGAATCATTGGGGTAAGAAAAATAATCTTAATTCAAACAGAAACAAGATTATTTTTATTTTATTTTTCTTACCCCGTTGGCATATCATTTTACTTGTTTTAGGCAAAAACTCATTTTTTTCCCCCCAGAAAACAAGAATTAATATCTTATGGTATCTTACTCGTTAGTAAATGCATTTTGATTTAAGAATTTTTAGATATTTGGACAAAAAATTCTAAGTAAGAATATCATTTTCTGCAGTATGTGGACATGGCCTCAGTGTTACCTGAGTTCTCGAAGTCGCTGTAAGACGCTTCCCAGGTCTCCGTCATGCCGATGAGCGTGTTCTCCATGATCTGGAGGTCAGTCGTGGGACAGTTGCATTGTGGGAACTCGTCGGCACACTCACAGATGCACTGGCTGTTCTGGCAGATGTATTCGCCCTCCCCGTTACACATGATGTAGCTGAGAGCCGACTGGACGAACTTCTCCTGCAGGTATTCGGGGAAAATGACCTGCAAACCTGAAAACGGGAAAGAGAATCAATGTTAAAGTCATTACAGAGATCCAAAGGTGTTATTGATTTCGCATCAGCGAGCAACAGGTAGAAAGCGCCGCAGAGAGTCGATGACAGAACTTTCTTTATCCCACATTAAGGACCGCATGTAGAGCATCCACAGTCCAGATGGGGTGAATGATCTCCATATCCACCGCTGACACTCCTGACGGTGACAGTGAATCATGTTTGCGGTGAAAAGTTTTGCCAGAGGTCTTCTTGACTTTGAACTGTCCCCTCGGAGTGGGAGGACTTTACATAATGGAATAAAACGGAGGAGTGATTGATGTATTCTGTCGTGATCGGCTTCGGCTTATTTACCAGGGCTGTCATAATATCCTCTGCTCTCTCTGTGTGTGTGTGTGTGTGTGTGTGTGTGTGTGTGTGTGTGTGTGTGTGTGTGTGTGTGTGTGTGTGTGTGTGAGTGAGTGAGGGTCCGCATCAGACCATACAATAAACTTATCTCACGCTTGTGCTCAAGATGTGAATGATTACTTGAATCATGTCTGTAAGAGACCAACCAGAACACACTCGCAACCACATAAAACCAGGCTATAAACCACTCAGAAAACCAACAGTAACTGGGGTGTGCAATAATCTCAAAATTTTGTGTTACTTTTACGATTTTCTGTATTGTTTTGCTGGTACTTTTTCATATTCTTCATATTCTGTACGGTTGTGAGTGACAGAAACTAACTTATCCACTACGAGGCAATATTTGCTCCCTTTAATTGATTTCCAGGGATTTTTAACCCATATAATGGTATTATTTCCAACTTTGTTGGGTGTTTGTGTCTAGTGCTAAATTCTTGCATTTAATCAATACATTCAATTAGAACAATAAAACACTATAGAGCTGTTACCAGTCAAATGAAATCAGTACCTCAGTCACTGTGAAGCTCCATGGGCCAGTCGCACAAACACAGCCATTATCAGTGTGAACTATAGCAGTTAGTCAAGGGGAAATCAATTGTACTTTTTGGTATCAAATTAGACCAATCTGCATGTAATGACTAACTTTTCAGACTAGTCCTGGCAGTTTATGCAACCAGCCGTGAAGTGGCATTTAGTTTTTTCTCTGCCATCAGTAAATCACTGGTCACTCTTAAAAGGCCAGTTTATTTACTATGGTATTCCCTGAAGCCTGACTGAAATTTCTCACAAATATTGTTTTCATTTATAACCTTGAACAGTTGCGTAGCTTCTGCTCTTCTACTTTATCTTCCGACAGATGATTAATCGAAGGCCTCATAATGCCATTTTTCACTGATGTGATCACTGGCCATTTCCATATATACACACACACCTCAATAATGCACTTATACTTTACATTTGCACCTTGTACTGCATTATGTGATATATTGCACTTGGTGTCGTTTTATTTTTATTTTTAGAAAACTACATCGAACTCGTCTCAGCACCTGTATCCTATATTTTGCTCCTCTATAATATGTTATATATGTTTAGATTTATTGATGTATATTTACTGTTTGCACTTCTGGTCAGATGCTAACTGTGTTTCATTGGCTCTGTACTTGCACTCTTGCACAATGACAATAAAGTTGAATCTGAATCCGAATAGTCGAGCCGTCAGTTGATGTCCGTCTATTTATTTCACCAAAAAACACACAACGCAGACAACACCAGTTACACACAGAAACTAAAACCTCACAGCAATGCCCTGTTTTTACTGTAAACTGCAAACCGTTCACTGAAGGACAAAACTTTGTCCATGTTTATCATGCAGCATAAACACATCAGAAGACGCAATATATCCCTCGTGATGTAAAAATAAAGCCGAAAAGCCCTATAGAAAGATATATTGTGTTACATTGCCAGAGACCGTATCATTCTCTTAAATAAATAATAAATCATACCTCAGCATCGACATAAAACATGGTTAATGGAAGCTAACCCCAATATAATACAGCGTATCCATTTCTAATGGAGGGAAATGTGCATCGTGGATGCGGATAATTGCTCATAGTAATTACACATTCACTATGTGAAGCATTATAGGATTTGTGTTAGAGGCCATGTTGCATTTATTTAGCTTTACACACTAGAAAAAACACTGAATTTTTTTGATAGATAGACCGATAGATAGATAGATAGATAGATAGATAGATAGATAGATAGATAGATAGATAGATAGATAGATAGATAGATAGTACTCATGTCATAATATAATAATGCCAAATTAAAAGTTTTATTTTAAAGTTCATTTTAATTATGTTTTAATAATCGTGCTTTAACAAAGTGTTCTTTTAAAGTGTCGACTAGCATACTAAAGCACATGCAAATACTTGATTATAATGTTAACTGTAGTGTGTTATTCATTGAGATTAATGTATTTTAAAAATGTGTATCATTACAAATGTGCGATTAAAAAAATATATAAATACATAATATACAAGTTTCAATAGAAATGACATTAACATATATTTTAAGAATAACCACAAATGCTTGTCATTACATTCAGTGCTTTAACCATGTTTCAAAGACAATATTAGTAATCATGCAATTAAAGATGTACTTTAGTCATGCTATAATACATTTTCATTTAATTGCAATTAACATGCCGGTAAGTGTCTGAAAACATTCATCAGTTTGCACTTAAGTATATTCAGTAACACTTTATTTTAATATTTTTTACACGTTTAATTTAGTAATAACAGTAAATGATGCACAATTACATGCAACTAAACCAAACCCTAACCCTATAGTATGTTCATGTTGTTAAATTAATATTACTAACTGTAGAATTACACTATAACAAGGAAACCTTAAAATAACGTGAAATAACCATAATATTTTAAAGTATATCATTATCGTCTCTTTTTTTTCACAAAGGCAGCACTAATATATATATATATACATATATATATATATATATATATATATATATATTTTAGTAAAGATTCAACAGGTGAAATAAAAAACTTTTGAGTGTTAGTAAGCGACCATCCACCAAGAACATGTTGGGAAACACTACAGCCTTATTACAATATACTCTATATTCGCCACTCACAATTCCTTCATAAAATCTTGTTTATGTATCTGTCTGTCATTATGCATAAGTGATGTGGTTTGGACTGGGTGTTGCAGATTCCCAGCATTTCCAGTCCCAGGCTGTCTCTCTCTCCATCAGACTGTCTGTGGACCCCGGAGCCAATATTCATTTAGCTTGATGTATTCCTGCTCCTGCAACTTTAATGTGATTTGTGGGAGAATCCAGATGGTGGTTCATGGATGGGTGCAGCTCGACGACAGTGGCGGTGCCAAAAGCCCTGGGTTCACAATAACACACCCAACACAACACACACACACACTCTCACACAATCCCCTCCTCTATTACTGAAACACCCCAGCAGAGTGACTTCATCGCTCTTCTGCCTCAGTCTCTCAGGCTAACTCAAGTATGTTTCTTTCACTGCCCCTGTTTAAATATTGATGTGAATAAAATAAAATAAAATAAAATAAAATAAAATAAAATAAAATAAAATAAAATAAAATAAAATAAAATAAAATAAAATAAAATAAAATAAAATAAAATAAAATAAACTTTGACTCTAAAATCAATAGTAAAAAAACATTAAATTATATATATATATATATATTTTTTTTTTTATATGATTTTTTCTTTTTTTCTTTTTTTTTTTGGTTCATTTAAAATGTTTTAAATTGTGACATAATTTCCAAGCCAATTTTCCTCTAAAACTTCCCCCATGCACAATAAATTGCCATTACTATTACCAGATGTATTTGTTTATTTATTAATACATTATCTTTCTTAGTTGAGATTCTCATTATATTACAATTTGTCTGATAATTTCAATTGTATTTAATAGTATTAATTAATAACGTATTCAGGAAATTAGCTTAAGTGTTACTATAATGTCAATGCAGGCACCAAAAGATGCTTCATTTCCTTTGAGTAAAATGTTGGTAATATAATATTTAAATTATTTGAATATTAAAACTTCACATTTTTTACTTTGATTTTTGGAGTTCAATATGCTTTTTTTTTCATGAGATTTACATGTTTATGAGATTTTCTTTTCTTTAATTTTCACATGCACTACATACAATGAAACCAGTTTTAACTGCATTAAGATTTTTTGTTTGTTTTTCAAGACAATTTCCCCCATTTAAACAAATTTGTTTGTTTGTCTATTTATTAATCAATAATTTTATTCTTAATTTAAAATATATATAATTTTAATTTGGGAGATATCAGCTTACTTGTTACAATAATGTCACAAAGCAAGCACCTACAAAGGCTTCATTTTCTTTAAGCAAAATATTTATAATATTTATATCATTGGAATATTTAAAATTCATATTTCTCACTTTGATTTAGGGGTTAAATATGTTCTGAACATTTTTTTAATTTATTTTTTTATGTAGATTTACTGTCACTTTACTGAATAGCATTTCTTTTTTTGTGTCACATATTCACATCTTCACCGACACCGTCCACAACCACAGGCATCAAGCATGAACGCTGGCAGACAGCGCAGGAGTTTAATGGGCTAAAACTGAAGATAAAACAGAGCAGAATTTATCTTTTCATTCTTGCATTTCAACCCGTCAAAGTGCAGCGTTTCCCAGCCGTTCTCCGTGTGGCTCCGCACGTAAATTACAGCTCTGGTTTATTCAATCACCAACCATACATCATTCAGCGGCTTGAAGACGTTATTAAAGTGCGGGACTCTACATGCCCTGGATTTCATCATGCATTTACAGTCATTTATGTTGCTTTTGTACATTCGGTACCACTGCATTTCTATTCTCAGGTAATATACTTTAATATGATGCCCTCGGATCTGATCTTGACACCTCTTAAATATCAACCAATAAATGCATTTCTCCTTACAGTCTGAACTATCGATCGGCTCTTGCATGTGCCCTTTATGCAGGTGAGAATCATGATATCTAAATGTTAAACTTTATCCGTGGGACTTTCTGCAGTTTTATGTGTCAAATCGGGCCTGATTCCAAAGTTCACGGGCTCTTGGCACGCTCCACCTCATAAGCAAGGGTTTCATCAGAGATTAATTGAGCATTGTATGCCCTCAAATTCACAAAATAACCATTACCTAATGCACTGATGGAATGAGAGGCATTGCTTTGAATAAGGTGTTAAATTATGGCTCAGTTCCTGTTAAAACTCACATTAAAAACTGAAGACGTTCGGAAGCGGGCTGTGTAATCACAGTGAGTGGACACCACAGAGGCTCATTTAAAGGGTCATAGCTTTATAACAGTGCAACGATAGCACAGCCCGCTCCTTTACCGCTGTGAAATAAAACACAGCACACATATGACTTCAGTAACAGCTCAGGAATGCAGATCAGGTCGGCAGTGATATATCAGAAATCACACGTAAAATAAATGTCTTTTTAACCAGCGCCATCAGCCTCGGATGAACGCTTTCGCACAGGAACCTTTTTCCGTTGAGTTTTCATTACTCAGAGACGTGTTGGTGCTGCTGAAATGCCAATGAGAGCCGATCTAGAAGCACGTAGTAAAAGTTTGATAGGAAACTTAAACCAGCTTCAGCACATTATGGCCCGGTTTCACAGACAGGGCTTAGACTAAGCCAGGATTAGACCATAGATCAATTAGGACATTTAAGTAATTTTTATAAACATGCTTAGAAAAAAACATTACCGATGTGCATCTTAAAACTAAAAAGGCACTGATATATTTTTAAGATCAGTCAGTGCAAGTTTATTTCAGTGGAAACAGCTCAGACTTACATTTTAGTCTAGGACTAGTCTTAAGCCCTGTCTGTGAAACCAAGGGTATATTACATAAGCATAAGCTCATTAGAACACTGATATTTTCTGCAAAAATCCAAAAACATCCATATAAATACAATTCAAACAGTTTCCAGCTGAAATTAACTCGCTGTCACACTTATTTCTGCGTGGTTTCTTGCAAAATATTATGTTATGATCTCAAAACACTTTTACCATAGAGCATGATTTGCAAACTAACACTTTGTCCTAACGAGACGAGATGCGATACAATTCCAGCGACAAGCTGTCCACACAAGAAGCGACTCGATTCGAAAAAAAACAATCAAATATCACAGCCAATCAGAAGAGAGTGTGGGCGGAGTCTCTCTGCAAGCGCACTGCACCCACAACCAATCAATCAAAAATCACAGCCAATCAGACGAGACTGTGGGCGGAGTCTCTCTGCAAGCGCACTGCACCCACAACCAATCAATCAAAAATCACAGCCAATCAGACGAGAGTGTGGGCACAGTCTCTCTGCAAGCGCACTGCACTCACAACCAATCAATCAAAAATCACAGCCAACCAGACGAGAGTGTGGGCGGAGTCTCTCTGTAAGCACACTGCACTCACAACCAAATCAATCAAAAATCAGTCAATCAGACGAGAGTGTGGGCGGAGTCTCTCTGCAAGCGCACTGCACCCACAACCAATCAATCAAAAATCACAGCCAATCAGACGAGAGTGTGGGCGGAGTCTCTCTGCAAGCGCACTGCACCCACAACCAATCAATCAAAAATCACAGCCAATCAGACGAGAGTGTGGGCGGAGTCTCTCTGCAAGCGCACTGCACCCACAACCAAATCAATAAAAAATCACAGCCAATCAGAAAATAATGTGGGCGGAGTCTCTCTGTAACCGCACTGCACCCACAACCAATCAATCAAAAATCACAGCCAATCAGACGAGAGTGTGGGCGGAGTCTCTCTGCAAGCGCACTGCACCCACAACCAAATCAATAAAAAATCACAGCCAATCAGAAAAGAATGTGGGCGGAGTCTCTCTGTAAGCGCACTGCACTCACAACCAAATCAATCAAAAATCACAGCCAATCAGAAGAGAGTGTGGGCGGAGTCTCTCTGTAAGCACACTGCACTCACAACCAAATCAATAAAAAATCACAGCCAATCAGAAAAGAATGTGGGCGGAGTCTATCTGCAAACACACTGCACTTGCAAACAAATGGACAAGTGCATCAAATTCATAAATATTACACCATTTTACCATTATTAAAATACATACTGAGTTACTGACACAATCTTTGTCATATAATACACTCAACTGTTTGAACGCTTTTGTCTCCTTCGATTTGTTTTCAAGATCTGAGGTGAATTATCTATTTCCGCGCTTTTAACATTAAATAAAGCACATAATCAGCACCTGAGATTGTCATATTTGTATGTTGTTGTTCCAGCCGCGACGTCAAAGAAAAATATAAACCGTTTTTTTTTTTTTATAGAAACCATTGCGTCACACCTGGTTTGCACACAGTGTAATACGTTTTAGGTTTAGTGTATGTTACGTTATTTTCAAACACACACTCACTGGAAAATAAATGTCCAAACTTCCACAATACATACAACAACCAATGCAATAAACCATCGCCAGATTCTCATCCATGTTTCGGATAAAACTGAACATGCTTTCAGCGCCACTCACTAAGCATTTCACTTCGAAAGTGTTGCAAGAATCAATGTAATATAGTGCAGAAATCTCACCACAGGCACGTTCCTCCAGCGAGCCTGGGTTGTTATATTACATAGGCTTACTTACGAAATGTCACAAATCTGAAGCATGGGGAATGAAAGGCACGCTGACTCCTCGAGTCTCTTCAAGCTGATATCAGCAGGTGTGGTAAAATACTACTTATTTAGCATAGACTCCAGCAAAATATGATTTCAACTATTACACTAACTGTAAAAATGACTAATAGGCACAAGTGTCAATACAGCATTATTCTACAGAGGCTGCCAGACAAAAAAAGGTAGGCAATGACTATAAAGACAGAAAGTGACATGCAAAGATTGCCTGGCTAATGAGGAAGACTGCTGTCTGAAGGGTGAAGCAGAAACTGCACTGTGCACAAAACTGAGTGTTAATTTTTAAAGTTAAATGGACATCTAGCCAAAAAAGTTCCAGAAACTATATATATATATATATATATATATATATAAAATTGTGCAAACATTTTGAATGAATGAAATTTGAATGAACATTAACGTTACTGGAAGAACGTTTGTCCATGAGAACCTTGACATAAAAGTCAAAGTTCTCACCATGAAGTCACAAAAACTATTTTCGAAACATGGAAGTGTTTCAGATTCAAATCAACACACCCTGACGTGAGATCAGAGGACCTGTTGGTGTGAATAAACGCATGAGTTGAAGGAACGGTCGCGAGCATCAGAAAACTAAAACCGAATCAATATAAAAACAGAGCATCTTGAAATTACTTTGGAGGATGAGGGCTACGGAAATATATTTACTGTCAGAGCTGGTCTCAAGGAGGAGGGGAATGGCTGATTTATCTGCCCCACCAGTCCAAATAGAAACTCACTGTTGATTGACCACCTCAGATTGAGAGTTGACCTCAGGGTCAGCGAGGAAGGATTTCATCAGTCCGCTGGATGCCTGGCAACCCGAGAGCCGAATATGAGGATAGTGGCATCAATCTTTTAAATGATGTACCATTACAGAAGAGCTATGCCCAGTGACTGTGCGTTTATAAGGGGAATGATCTTCAACGACTGAGTCTGACGCTCTCGCCGCAGTTAAACGTGATTGGATTGTCCGTCATACTGAGCTTTCCATCCGTATTGCTTAACAAAGTGAACAACAGAGCCTCTGATTATTTTGCAGTGCGATGCTCTTCTCTTCCTCTGTTTGCATCGATATTCATATCAGAATGATTTCTGAAGGATCATGTGACACTGAAGACTGGAGAAATGAAAAATCAGCTTTGATCACAGGATATAAATTACACTTTACTATTATATTCACATAATTTCTTTTTTGAAATTGTAATATTTTTACTTGATTTTTGATCAAATGTATGCAGCCTTGGTAAGCAGAAGAGGCTTTATTCCAAACTTTTGATGGGTAGTATAAAAAAAAAGAAGAAAAAAAAATGTTGAATCAAAATGCATGATACGACCCCTAAATCCTCATACAAGACTCCGGAAACGTTTCCCAGAATTTATGGGCATGTTGTCAGTCTTTCCCTCAGAAAGAAATAAACATTGATCTCGTCACCTCGAAAGACAAATCATTTTTCATCATGTTGTCTCCTCAATCCCAGACATATTTTCCATCCACAATTCATCACTGACAGACTTCGTTGCGCATATGTCCTAATTGAGTTGTTTCGTGTTTGTTCGTTTGTTTGCCAAATGTTTGCCAATCTTCTGAAGAAAGCGAGAGCAGGAGAGAGAGAGAGAGAGAGAGAGAGAGCGAGAGAGAGAGAGAGAGAGAGTATGAAGATGAGTATGTAATCCATCAAGCAGCAGATGAATTGCCTGTGGGGCTATTTAATTTATTTTCACTCCACTTCTTTGAAAACTGTTGGCTCAGGCTATTCTAACGTATTCATAAATCTTCCAGGATGGGCTTATGGCTCCTGCAAGAGCAGAACGGGTGTGTGTGAAAGAGAGAAACAAAACAAGCAACAACAAAAAGCAACTTTATTTCCTCTTTCCGGTCGCGGATTCATAAGTGTGTCTCCAAACGTCTCTTAAGAGCCTCGCGTCTGTCGGAGAGAAAATACGGTGTGAGTTAACCGATAAACGGCTCGTTTTAGCTTAGAGATGCCCTCTCCTTGATTCATGTTATTTATTGCTCCCAAATGGTGCATTTTTATTCAAATCGATATCCTGAAATTATTGATGTCACCGGTTGAGAATGCCAGGAGAATAACAAGCAAACACATGTGAATCTGGAAATGTCCTTTCACATTTCACTGCAAAATTTTCAAAAGAAAGGAGTACAGAAATAAGTTAGTATGCATAAACACGATGAAGCCTTTTTACCAGTTATGACTAAAATGTCATAGTTGCACTGCACATTTGAGTTTGATATATAATTTTATAGTTAATAAATATATAGTCTGAGTATATAAGTATTGATATATGAATTGTTGATATAATTCTCCTTATTTTTAATCATGATTCTCATTACTTTAATATGATGGATGGATGGATGGATGGATGGATGGATGGATGGATGGATGGATGGATGGATGGATGGATGGATGGATGGATGGATGGATGGATGGATGGATGGATGGATGGATGGATGGATGGATGGATATACAACGATGGATGGATGGAACGATATACAACAATTGATGGATGGATGGATGGATGGATGCTATACAACGATGGATGGATGGATGGATGGATGGATGGATGGATGGATGGATGGATGGATGGATGGATGAATGAATGATATACAATGATGGATGGATGGATGATGGATGGAACGATATAGATAGAATAATGGATGGATGGATGGATGGAACAATTTCCAATGACGGATTGGATTGGATTGGATTATTTAATTGCAGATCCAGATGTTCTGGAGGTATCAATGAAAATGTCACAATCCAAAACCCTTAATGAAAAGGCGGCTTTATTTTCTGCGTCTAAAACGTCTCTTCTTCCCGCAGGTTTCCTAAGCTTCACTCACAGACAGTGGAAACCAAGTCAGTGTAACGGTTTCCATTTTATAGTTAGTAATTCTGGAATCTGCAAACACCAGCATCTGTCATGGCTTATAATAAAAAGGTTGTGTTGCTGGCGATGTACAGCAATGTTCCAAATCAGTCATTTATGCAGATCCATTTTAGTTATAATATTATGTGTAGGTTGTAGACGGAGCCAATCTGACTCATATTCAAAAGTATGAATATTTATTTTGCTCATGACTGATTTATTTATTTTTCTTGAGAACAGTCATGCTGTGCTGTGGAATGTCTTTAACTGTTGATGTCATGAATAAATTAATAAAAAACATGCATTCATTTATCTACAGCTTTGATAGTTGATTTTCCTTCATGTATTTACTCCAAATGAAGAGAGAGAAGCAATCTCACACTGTGAAGATTGATACATTAACCTTCTCATCATAGTTTCATATTATTTTCAACACGGGAAGACATTATCCCTCGGTTTGATGTCGATGACTACATAATGTTTACGTAATGACACTTCGCTTATATGTTTTGCTTTAATTTATGTTGTTTTTTCAGTATTTTTACACACATCCCCATCAACCCTGTCTAATATTTTCAAGTGAAATTGGCATTAGAGTTAGTGTGGATCTTGACTATAGATTTGAAACAGATTCTAGTATGACTCAGTATGTTACTGAACTGTGCCTTTAGTTTTATAGGTATAAACTCAAAGAGAAATCTATGGAAACTTGTTTCCGCAACAGAATAAAACACAAAAAAGGTAATTGCGACTTTTTGTCTCACAATTATGACTTTTTTTCTGACAATTACGAGTTTACATATCACAATTCGGACTTTTTATCTCAGAATTGTGTGATATAAACTCGCAATTGTGTGTTATAAAGTCAGAATTGTGTGTTATAAAGTCAGAATTGTGTGTTATAAAGATAATTGTGTGATATAAAGTCTCAATTGTGTGTTAAAAAGTGAGAATTGTGTGATATAAAGTCTCAATTGTGTGTTATAAAGTCAGAATTGTGTGTTATAAAGAGAATTGTGTGTTATAAAGTCAGAATTGTGTGTTATAAAGAGAATTGTGTGATATAAAGTCTCAATTGTGTGTTAAAAAGTGAGAATTGTGTGATGTAAAGTCTCAATTGTGTGTTAAAAAGTGAGAATTGTGTGATGTAAAGTCTCAATTGTGTGTTAAAAAGTGAGAATTGTGTGATGTAAAGTCTCAATTGTGTTACAAAGTCAGATTTGTGTGTTATAAAGAGAATTGTGTGATATAAAGTGTAACTTGTGTGTTATAAAGTCAGAATTGTGAGATATAGACTTTTTTCTCAGAATTGTATGTTTATCTCTCGCAATTCTGACTTTATAACACACAATTGTGAGATATAAGACACAGTTATCTTTTAAAATGTTTCATTCAGTGGCAGAAACAAGCATCCATAGAAAACTGCATCGTCAGCATTTTTTCAACATCATCCCTCCTCCATATTAATATTATACTACAAATAACTTCTGTGGAACCAAAGCCATAAAGCTTCCGTTCATCTAGAAACTTTTACAGGAAAAAAAAAAAGATAGGAAAAATCAATATGCCAATACTTTAAAAAGAATGCATTGTAAAATCCCAGCAGTGTGTGTTTCTCATCTGTGGCACTGCCAGCAGGTGTTCTGCTTTTATTGCCATTTATGAGCTACATTTTCTGAAGAATACTTTCAATGTGCATTAACAGTGTTAATGGGAAATGGGACGGGAAATATCTGCAGCTCTTTCCATTTGTAAAGGTTTTAAAGGGATCTCCAGATTTCATTCAGTGTTTCAGTGACCTGACGGAGATAAGAGGGCTTCGCACCAGAGGAACGATTAAAAAATGCTGGGTTGTTTCAACCCATGTTTGGGTCAAATATGGACAAACCCCAAAAATAATTAAATTACGTTTTTAAACACAACGGTTGGATTTGTCCATATTTAACCCAAACATTGGTTGAAACAACCCAGCATTTTTTTTAGTGTAGTTCCTATAACTATTGGCGTTCACACCACAGGATCTGGGAACAATTTTAGTTGAGTTTAGTTTAGTTATATATACCTTTTAGGGGGACTAAATTAGCTTCATAGTAGTGTCAAACTCACAACAATAAGAACCGGAACACACACAGTTTATAGTCTATATAAATCCAGCACAACTTTGAAGGAACCAAGCGAAACATGATTATGTTTTTCTGCTCAGCTAACAACATTGAGCATCAATTACACAGGAAATGCAATAATCCTGTTCCGTCTACCGTATACTTTCTTCGTTTAACAGTTCAATATAATAACATATTAGATAGGACTGTATACAGATCATAAACTAATGAAGACGGAGAATGGGAGCGCTGTGTGCTCAGGCTCAGACGCTGTGCCGCCAAAATAAAAGTCGTGAGTGACAACCTTGAAGTGCCTTTAAACGCACAGCTTTGTTTGATGCGTTGACGTAATTTCCACTGAAACAGGAAGCTAAGGCGGGACATATTGAATGGCTCCTCCCCCTTTTCAAATAGCCAATAGCGTTTAGTTTACCTCACAGACTGCGAGTCGTACTTGACAGCCTCATAGAAACGAATCTGAGCGCTGATACGCTGGATTCAATCGTAACGTCAGAGGTGTGAATAAATTCTAGTCATTTCATTCTGAAAATGGAATAAAACTCGAGAGTTTGAGCAACCGAACACACATCTCCAACCCATATTGCTCCGTGACGTGTCAACGGTAGTGATGTCCGGTTCGTGAACGAATCGTTCTTTTAAACCGGTTCTTTTTTTGTTAACCGGTCGAACCAGAATCGAACTGAATCGTTCAAAATAGAGTCAGCGCTGATCCACTTTTCTAAAGTTACTCGCTTTCGGACGTGCCTGACAGTCACTCCGACTCGAAATATACAATATCCCGGAGTATGTGTTACTCCAGTAACTCCGACAGTTCACTGATGGAACTGAAGAGACACTGAGCATGTGTTTGCTACCGAACGTAGAGTCAGGTACAGCCACGCTCGCCTCGGCCAGCTGGTGTTTATAGCAGAGGGGGCGGAGCTTTAGATTATAGAGAGCATGTGATTGGACAGAAGATGTGATGAGAAGCTGAAGTCCGCGATGATGTCATAAAAATCCCTGATCCATTTTAGCGGAAGTGAGATACTAAGTTTTGAATGCTTATATCCCCTAAATGTGAATTTTGCCATTGTTTTGGAGCACACCAGCTTATTCATAACCTTAAGGCATCATACTCATCCTAAGAGCTAAAAAACTTCCATTTTGACTTCAGGGGGCCTTTAAGGGACGGTCACACTAGACTTTGAACATGGGAAATTCCTTCGGACACTGCAACTGTCCTGATCTTGTCATTTTTGAAAACATATATTCATCAATTAAAAATCTACTCCACTTTCCTGCAATGCTGCACAAGTGTGTTTTCTTTTAATTCAGCGAAGAGGTCATGCTGTGATGATCCATCTTCTATTGATACAAATCCCCACGTCAAAGTTCAGCAAACCTGAACTTTTTAATGCACCAACATTTGCGTTTCTGCTCTCCCACATGCGTATAAACACAAGTCAATGGCACAGATGGATCTTTAATTAGGTTAATAAGCTAATTGGCATGACAAAGTTGGCATGACTTTCTTGTTTAATGACGGATCGAGATGGAATGTTTAAGTAAATTACTGACATCACTCTATATTCCTCATTGTAATATTGCTATATTTCCATATCTAATGCATTAATTGTTTCTGTTTTTCTAATTTTCTTATTTTGATCAGTTGCAGAGGGATTTAAGACCACCATCAGGGCCTGAAATTAACACCCGACCACGCGCCAAATGCGGGTGAATTTTGCAATTGGCGGGTAAAACTGTCAATCTACCTGCCACATTGACGGGTAGCCAATGAGAATTGAGTGATTGTTTGTTTTTGCGTCTGTTGTTTTTTTTTTTTTTTTTTTTTAAGTCCGCGACATTTAAGTAAAAGACGTCGTTTTGGATGTGCGAGTAACAGTATTAAAGTGTTGGTGAGATGGGATGAGATGAGATAAAGCAAAGCTGACGTTGGTTATGGTACAATGACAGTTACACAGGCGTGTATGTTGGGAGTTGGGAACCAGTGAGAAAATGTCCGGTAGGCTACCCGGTAGCTTTACTGGTAATATTAATATTAATTTAGTTCTGCTTAACGGTTCCTGAAGGCTGTAATTAACAGTTGTCAGGAACTGTCTAACATACCGACTAAATCAGCCATCAACACAGCCGTGTGTGATTTGTTTACATACGAGCTGCGGTAACTTAGGTCTATATCTGTTGAGTTAGCACGGTGTGTGTGTGTGTGTACGTGCATGCGTGCATGCGCTGGCATGCATGTGTTATCAAGCTTACTGTGAATTGTCATTGTTTCTGTAGGGTGGATGAACAGAAAGGGTTAGCTGTAGCAGGGAAGACATACAGAAATGCAATCCGCAAAGCGCGCGTCGGAGTGAAGAAAATGCCACACGAGATGGCATTAACTAACTAAATGGCGTTAACTGGAGATGTTTTATTTATTTGTAGAATTGGTACATTCGTGCCGCGAGATGTTTTAAAAAGTGGTGGGGACAATATCGACCCTGGCAAAAAGTGGTGGGGACATGTCAAGGAGACCAGACCTCATGGATGATGCAGCTGCAGTGGAGGAAGAGGAAGAGGAGTGCACATGCTCCTTTTTTGTGGACTCAGATTAGCAGCAGTCAGTATATATGAATATGACTATGTCTGTGACACAGCAAATCAGTGAGTAAAAAGATTTAAAAAAATTATAGTCTAAGAGTTATTATTACTTATAATAATTTCGTTAATAACTTGACAGCACTTAAATGTGTATTCTTACAAGTTAAAGAACAATGTTTGTGTGATTTCTATTTTTCTCCTTTATGAGGCAAAAAAACAAAACAAAAAAAAAACTGGCTGGTAAAAAGTTACTGTGGCAGGTGGTCAAAAAAGTTAACTTCAGGCCCTGACCACCATGCAATCAAAATTGACAGTTTTTACTTTTTAATGGAATATTGCAGTGTTTATTATAAATTATTTATCAGTGCACGTCTTTTATTATATTTTATGTGCCTCAGAATCTTGAATCAGAATAACTTCCTCTTGCAGCTTCTCTTCTCTTCTCTTCTCTTCTCTTCTCTTCTCTTCTCTTCTCTTCTCTTCTCTTCTCTTCTCTTCTCTTCTCTTCTCTTCTCTTCTCTTCTCTGATGACGAGGGTGGGGCTATAACCTGTCACTCACATGAGATCAGCCAATAGCAAACCACAACCATCCAATCATCCAATCAATTCCCCACGGAAAAAATCAAGCCCCGCCCACATTTGTTCTTGTTCCAAAAGCATTTCACTCGGATATACGGCACAACAGAGAAGACGAGTGCAACTTCCGTTTAATGCCGACTTTAAGATGTAAATATCTCTCTTTGAAACATGCTGTGCGCCAAATAATTTTACATTCACAACCAAAACAATCTCACTTTTGTGTGAAATGATCCATGTCCAGCATCTCCATATCTCTGCATCTGTGACGTCAGACCGGGCCTGTAAACCCCCCGGCGGGTCTGGACCGGGTCTCCAACACTGGGGTTCTGCGCTGGTCTACGTCTCGCTGTCTTTGGGGCAGGAATGATCTCTCCGACCACTCAATAGCCAGTTCCCCAGGCTGACTGAGGCATTCTGGGATAGCGCTAACACACGCCAAGCGAGAATGCAGAAGAACATGAGCTGTAAAACCTGAGCGAGCTGCCTCGAAGTGAGCGCGGACTGTCGAATCAATCCGTCAGGCTTCTCAGGTGGAAAATTAGCATTCTCAGCTAGACGTCTGTGATATTCGTTTGCTTCGACTGGCTTTGGTCTCGATGCACAGTATTTCTACAATACATGTATTTGTCATGCACAGCAGTCATATAGCCAATGGCAAGTAAAATCACTTTCTGTGCTGTCAAATTAACAGCTTGAAATGGAACTAGAAACTTTTTCAAACAATTAAATTATGCTCAGCCTTCAGTGTTTTTCCTCTGCAATTCAAACTACATTAAAGTGTAAGAAAAACACAAACCTACATGCTTCATTATTGACAACCAGTCAGTTAGTTTAAGAAGGACTCACTTTGCAGGCTTGTTCAGAGTCAGATGCATTTGCAATCCTTGATGTGCAAACTAATGGATTTACAACCTTTAAATGCATTAAAACATTGATTGCACAATGCAATATTTAGTTATATTTTTTGCAAACTTTACAGGGATTTAACTTTGTCATTTTACAATGTCATGAATGTGACATTTTTTGACAGGATTTCATATATAATTATTTCCTATTTACAGTCAAACCAAAAATCATTCAGACACCAGATATCATTTTTGATATGTTTACTAGTGTGTGCAGGACACTATAGCTCATTTATGTAAGTGAGGAGAGCAAAATAAAGTAAACTGACATATTATACCCAAATATTCTCCATACAGCGACTACCAGTGACATTTTGGGACCAAAACTGATTCGGATACTTTGAGCAGATCATCTTTTGCTGAAGTGTGTTTTCTTTAATTGCTAATGCTCTTTTCACACACAGACTGAACACAATGAAGCATTGCTTGGTGATTGGTTGAGCTAAACTGGTATTATCTAATTGTGTAGTTAAATTTAACAGCTGACAGATATTCAACATAATTCATGTGTGAGACAGTCTAACAGAAGGACGGACAAAACCAGTCAAATATCAACTGAGTTCTGCTCATATTTCATTACCATTTACTAAACTATGTGATAATGTGAGAAATCTTGAAGGTGTCTGAATGAATTTTGGTTTGACTGTATATATCACTTGCAAAAGTCATCACACCATATATGTTATCATAGTCAGCAAATCCTCCACTGGTCAACTATTCAGTGGTTTTATTTTCTAGTTTACCAGTCGATCATCATTTCATTACTGCTCAAAACCTTAGTAGGTTGTGTAGTTCATGTTCTGTCACTGCATTTCATCCCTATGTGTTTCTCAGTCTCAGTTTGTGACACCAGCGCTGTCAACCTTCACTCTGGTGCAACTCACGCGTCAGTAATAGAGCGAAGACTCGCCGAGGGCATCATGGACTGAAGGTCAGTGTGTTCTGACTACGTTTCAGGGCACAATTACAGTCTAATCTGGCCAACACACCGACATGATGGCCACGGAGCAACACAGCAATTTCACCACACACTCGCTCAACAGAACCCGAACGTTCATTTCCACAGAAGAAAATGAAAGATCCTGCAGGAGCAGACGAGAGAAGCTGATTAGCACACGTCTGTGAGGTCGACACGATGGCAAAGTTGATTTTATTGCGCTTGGAAATGTAACAGCATGTCATTATCACGCTCCGCCAGAGACCCCGAGGCAAAGTCACTCGACTTTCTCTGAACAAGAAGACGGAGAGGAACAAAAAGACTGCGAGCGAAAACTGCCTCTACTGTAAAACATTTGGAAGCTGTGTAAATATTTAAGCAATATCGCACACTGTTGTGCTGAATATAAGCACGGCTCTGATTGGCCTGTGTTTGATCAGTGTGTTCAGTACATGCAGAAGATAACAAACAATATTTGACATTACGAAAAATGAACTGGGGGAGCTATAGGGACAATTAGGGAAATGTACATCATTATGCTTCTAAAACTCAAATTTCCCAGTTTTTAGTGGAAAAACAAGACAAAAAAAATACTATAGTTAAAAGGTTTGAGATTAGTAAAAAGTGAGAGTAAAGACATTTGTAATGTTACAAAATATTATTATTTCAAATTAATTATTATTCATAAAATAAAAAATGGTCATCCACAAAACTCTGAAGCAGAACATCTGTTTTCATCATTACTAATCATAACTTCTTGAGTCAGCATATTAAATCAGCATATTAAAATGATTTCTGAAGGATCATGTGACCATCATGTGATCATGCATATTCACATAGAAAACTGTTAAACCGTAATATTATTTCACAATGTTTAATGTATCAAATAAATGCAGCTTTGGTGAGCAGGAAAGAGTCTTTCAAAATCATTTAAAAAATCTTATTGACCCCAAACGTTTGAACGGCAGTGTGTAGTATATTCTACAATGTAGTGCAATTGTTAAATTCATTTCTCAGTGGGCTCACAGCTGCTTTTATGATGCATCAAACACACTTTTAAAGTTTGGCGCAGTTTACAATGACATACAACTACAATGCATCACAATGTTGGACCGTGGCTCGATACACACACTGTAAACGGGGCAATTATTACCTTAAACAGCTATTTCTACCGGATCCATAGAATTAGCTTTATTGGCATAAAAGAATGTATTTTGCTTGTTTCAGTGATAATATTTTTCATTTAAATGTTACCATTTTTGTCAGTGCAAGCCTTCAGATACGATATCGCCAGATATTCTGAATTTTTGCTCCAACAGAAATGGTTCCCAAAAAAGCATCGGACACAGACCAGCAAACAGTGAAGCGCTCCAGTGCTGATCGCCGCTTATGCAATACTATTAGTGGACCGAAACTAACCGTTGCATAAATTCGCTTGAAAAACAGAGACGTATGTTTTATCAAACACTATAACTGTGACATCGTGTACTTTTACAGTCACTGACAAACACGTCGGAGAGGCTGCGTGTCAAACGGGAAATGTCACGTCATTCTCGACCCTTGGAGGCTGTTTCTGAATTACTGTAACGCTGAACTTTTAAAATAGCCACCAGCTCATTATTCTGAAGCAGGACGAACTGAGAGAGAACGAGTCCTCTAAACTCCACTGACCTGTGAAGATCTTCATCTTCAGACCTTCAAAAACATCCCTTTAAAAGGTTCGTTCAGCCAAACGTAAAAGAACTGTCAACATATCGTGACCCGTATGACTCTCTTTCTTCTGTGGAGCAGAAAAGCAGACGTTGAGCAGAATGTTCACGCTGCTCTTTTACATACGAGGAAAGCGAACAGTGACCAGGGCGTGAGAAGCTTCAAAAAGGATAAAAATAAGTAATATATGAAGAGTTCAGATGCAAAAGCCTCTGAGTGCCATCTCAAATTTTCTTCTAGAATGATATTTTTTTTATAAAGCTTGTATATTTAAGTTCAGTAATTTCACTTAAAGACAATTAATAGGTAATTTGCATTGCCATTTAAGTGAAATAACTGAACTTTATTATACGAGCTTGATAAAAATGATCATTCTAGAAGAAAATTTCATATGGCACTTAGAGGCTTTTGCATCTGAACTCTTCATATATATATATATATATTCCAATTCCTTCTGAAGCCTTGATATTTGGTTCAGAAACAGATCCAATTCATTATTCATCCACCATTAGACAGTCTACTCACTGATTAGGAAAGAGCAGCTTTGATATTCTGCTAAATGTTTAGTAAAAAAAACTTTGACATATTTACTTGAAGTAACTCCAGATATTTTAAGTTAATATTGCAATAATGTAAGGATACATTCACATACTCAAGAGTTATCTGATGCTGGATAAAGATGGCATGCAAATACACTTAAATACTGGATGGATGGATGGATGGATGGATGGATGGATGGATGGATGGATGGATGGATGGATGGGAAAAAAAAGAAAGAAAGAATTGAATCGCAGCCTTTGGTTTTGATATTTACACCAAGCTATATTACAATTTAAGTTTTATTTTGATTAACTGTGCAGCCACATTTATTTATTTTAATTTTACATTGAGTCTAATAATAAGCTTTTCAACTCAAGAACCCCTGCAATTACTTTACAAACCCCCCGTTGGGAAAGCCTGTGCTGAACATCTTCAGGCTTTAGAATGACAGGAAGGCTGAGCAAATGATGACAGGCTTCTTATTTCTGGCCAAACTATTTCATTATGTGCTTTATGAAATGAAGTCATTGAGGCAATTGCACAGGCGATTCTTCATCTTGTTTACAGATTTCTTCAAACGTCTGGATCCTCCCCTCCTTCGATATTCCCATCAGGATTATTACCTGCACTAGACCACAGTCAGGGGATTGCAAGGCAATTTTATTAATGGCGACAACAATTCCCTCAAAGTGACCTTTCCTAATTCATTAAAAGATGCAGACGAAGGAGACGGAGATCTAATGGAGGCGACAGACGACGTGATCGTGGACGTCTCGCTCATGAAAGTGTGTTAAATCTCAGTCCGTGTCAATCATGCGCTCAACGCTTCAGTCGTCAGAGAGAGAGAGAGAGATACGGTCTGATAGATACAGTAGGAATGACGTCAAGCATCTGTTTTGTTGTTTTTTTTTTTTAACGCAAGGCACAAGTGAACGAGAATATTCCTTTGCTAGCCTTCGTGAAAAACCAACTCTATCTCACAAGTGAGTATGAGGTGGCTAATTCGTACAAATTTGTACGACCTCACTTGTACGAATTTGTACGATTTGTCTAAACCCCAGTGATGGGTAGGTTTAGGGGCGGAGTCAGGGGTAGGTTTAGGGGCGGGTCAGGGGTAGGTTTAGGGGAGGGGTCAGGGGTAGGTTTAGGGGAGGAGTCAGGGGTAGGTTTAGGGGCGGGTCAGGGGTAGGTTTAGGGGAGGGGTCAGGGGTAGGTTTAGGGGAGGAGTCAGGGGTAGGTTTAGGGGAGGAGTCAGGGGTAGTACGAATTCGTACGATTTTTGCTAAATCGTACATATTTTACGAATTGCCCAATTCGTATGAATTCATACGAATGACCTACCCCTGACCCCGCCCCTAAACCTACCCATCACGTGGGTTTAGACAAATCATACAAATTCGTACGAGTGAGGTCGTACGAATTCGTACGAATTAGCCACTTTTTTATCACTCGTACGAATTGGTCGTGAGATAGCGTTGAGAAGTTACAAGCCATTTTATCATTTTGCAACATTACAGAAACGTTACTTCTGAATGTTCTATGAACGTTCTGAATGTCAGATGAATATACAACTAAAACATTTCAGAAAAAAAAAAAAAAAAAAAAAACAGTCCATGAACATTTAAATAATGTTGTTGTGTGAACGTTTGGATAACGTTATTAAAGACCAGATTTTGAACAGACATTCTACTGTATTAATGTTACTGTAAGAACATTTGTTCATAACTTTGACAGAACCTTCAGACACATGTGTTACGCAGCAATCCGCCGCTCAGCGATGACGGTTTTATTTGACTTTTTATAGCTTTCAGATAAAACATCCTGAAAGCTTTGAAATAGCACATTAATTATAAAAATGCTAAATAATAATAAAAATAATTGTGTAATCATTTTTGTTTATTTTGCAATAAAAACATCACAACATCCTTAAAACAAGATATGTTTACTTGCAAAGCAAAATAAAAAGACTTGTTTGTTAAAACAAGAAAAAACAACAGGGTAAGAAAACATAAACTCAAAATAAGTCTGATTTGTAAATGAATGAATATATTGTTTTAGATATATTTACAACACATGGATACTAATTAAGAAAAGGATGCAGTGATCCAGGAAATATTATGTATTCTGCGCACAACTTGCAGAGAATAATGACCTGATGCATTTACCAACATATGTAATAAACAACAGAACACACATCACACAATAATGTATCCCACAATGCAATGCGCTGCAATATTCAGTAAGTCGTAAGCCACAGCAGAATCGGTCCTGAATATAGAGTCGACCCGCAGAGGGCCATGCTGAAATACATAGACCTCAAAGACTTGAAAACCAACAAGGACGTTGCCATTTCGAGAAAGCAAAAGTTGGAGGATGAACAGAACGAAACATATTGCGACTGTCCTCAGAAAACGCTTGATAATCAGTTTCTACAGCTGTTCTCTCGGACTCTGGTGGGAAAAATCCTGAAGTTAAAAAGTGAAAACTAAACTTAAACACCTTGCAGTTTCATTCTGACCTTCCAGAACTGTTTAGAGCAGGGGATTTATATTTAAACCTCGGCGTTACAACACAGTTACTACAGAAATGTTGTGTATGGTGAAATAGACCAACACAAATAAATCAAATGATTTTGAGAGAAGACAAAAGACACCATGCACAGTCAATCTAAAAACAAGATGTGTTATTCTATTCCATGGTGCATCGTCCAGCTGTGTATGAAAGGAAATACAGTTATTTTCACTCATTTCTTTTGTGTTTTCTGTGAAAAGTTGTGTTTGTGTTTGTTAATAGTTAATATAATGGTTTAGACTGTGGTTGTCGGTCAGATGGTCTCTTCCTATGGAAGCACATTCTCACCACCAAATCATGCTTTGGTAAATCAGATTATGAGATTAAAAAATTTAAATTCTAGTCTAAATTATGACATATTCTGAAAACTAAAATTCTAAGATAAAAAGTTGAAATTATGATATAGGCATAATTACGACATAAAAATTCAAAACTGGCATAAAACTCAGAATTCTGAAATACAAAGTCATAATTATGAGAAAAAGTCAAAATTGACAAATCGAAATTATAAGAAAGTCATAATTATTACAAATTGACAAGTTGAAAAAATCTGAAAAACAGTATAAAAATATAATAATATTATGACAATTTAAAACTAGGACATTAAACTCAGAATTATGAGATAAAAAGTCATACTTATGATACAAAAGTCCAAATTTACACCGTAAATCAAAATTATGAGATAAAGTCGATTATGGCATTTTTTTTTTATCTCATATTTCTGAATTTGTATGTCATCATTCTTACTTATCTAGTATCTCATAATTTTGACTTTCTGTGTCATAATTATGATTTACCAAAGCATTATTTTAGTTTTTCTGATGTGGTGTAAATGTGTGACCTTATATGAGCTGTTTTACAGCAGATGTTGAGAGATGTTTGCTCATCAAATCCATTTTCTCCAAACAGCTCAAAGACAACAACCTGATGGCAGATGAAGACGAGACACCGTGATCACGCGCTCGCGACGGGATGCTTGCTTCAGCGTAATGATGACGTGTGTATCAAAGGCCGTAGCTCTCAGACCAAATCAGAACGAGATGGAGATAAAAGATGGATATTCGATGATGCTTTTCATTACGAACCCTCACATGTGTTAGTGATGCTTCTTCAGATTATGACAAAAAATGTGAGTTAACCAAAAGGGAAGAGACATTATAAAAGAGCAGAGTGCTTCAGCTAACTAGACAGAGTGAAAGCATGAATCACGACACATGCCATTAAACACGAGTAAGACACTTGTGTCAAACTTCTCATTAAAAATCTGTTTAAGTGTGAGCACTAGCAATGGAGGAGCGTGTGTTTTCACGTGTGCTTTCATTCACAGACTCTGAGTTTCCAGCGCCGACGAACAGCTGATGTTTAAATGTGCTGTAGTGAGTTTGCAGTCTGAATTAAATTACATAATTAAAACTGATAAATACACAACTCTAGTGCAATGCATGAACAATTGACTATTTTGAGCTGGTGGGATTTAATAAAAGAGTCACAAATTCATCACAGACTAAAAATCTGTCTAAATCACCACAAAAAAATTATGCAATGAAAAAAAAAAGTCCATATAAACATGGAAAAGGTAATAGACATGTTCTGTCAATTTCACTTACATTCACTTAAACCCTATTATTATTAACACAAAATTGATGTCAAGATTGTGATAAATATCATGACAAAATGTAATTATGACATAAACATTCATTATATCATATTCATAATTATGAGATAAAAAAGTCATAATTATGACATGAATAAAATATGATAAAAATTTAATAATTATGACAATTCAAAACTATGACATAAAATTCAGAATTATTAGATGAAACGTCATTATTTTGACAAAAAGTCTAAATTGACGAGTCTAAATTACAAGAAAGTCATAATTATGACATGGAAAAATCATAATAAAAATTTTATAATTATGACATAATTCAAAACTATGACATAAAAACCCAAAATTATGAGATAAACAGTCATAATTACGACAAATTATACTCTTTTTATTAATAATTATTATTAAATTACTCTCTCTCTCTCTCTCTCTCTCTCTCTCTCTCTCTCTCTCTCTCTCTCTCTCTCTGGGAATTGCAAGAAATTTATATAATAACTGACAAATATATATATAAATTTGTCAGCTATTGGTTAAATGTCTTGCTATTCTCTTGCTGTAACCTGTATATTATCATACGCAAGTATTTTCTCTGCATGTGTGTCTCGTCGCAGCTGTGACACTGTTTCTTCTCTCAAACATCTGTCAATACAGCAGATGTGCACAGACTGAAATCCAAAAAAAGTGTGTTCTGATAGACTAGAATTATAAAGACATAATGATATTTTTTCACATGTAAATGCTGAAAACAAAAACATTTCTGCAGTTTTTTTGTCTCCTTTTAATTTGCCACACGAGCAGCTGGACTGATGACAGATTCAGTGAGTCAGTTATAGGTGTTGCTAGAGCCTTTAGGAGGTTTACGGTCGGCCTAAACATCTGTGATCGCTGTTCACACTTACTGTTAGATATCTGAGCTTATTTCATCCTCAATCATCATGCTCAACTTCATTACATTAAGTGTTATTCTTCATGTCCTTCTTTGTGCAGCATTACTGCAGGTATTTAATTACTATTCTGGTGTTTTTGGCTTGATTGAGCTTGTGCAGATCAAAAGTCAGACAAACCGTAATTGAATAAAGCACTAAGTCACATAATAAAGCACTAATTCACATAATAAAGCACTAAGTCACATAATAAAGCACTAAGTCACAAAATAAAGCACTAAGTCACATAATAAAGCACTAAGTCACATAATAAAGCACTAAGTCACACAATAAAGCACTAAGTCACAAAATAAAGCACTAAGTCACATAATAAAGCACTATGTCACATAATAAAGCACTAAGTCACACAATAAAGCACTAAGTCACAAAATAAAGCACTAAGTCACATAATAAAGCACTAAGTCACATAATAAAGCACTAAGTCACATAATAAAGCACTATGTCACATACTAAAGCACTAAGTCACATAATAAAGCACTAAGTCACACAATAAAGCAGTAAGTCACAAAATAAAGCACTAAGTCACATAATAAAGCACTAAGCCACATAATAAAGCACTAAGTCACACACCTTGCAGATGAAGTTTGCTCTCGGGACTCTGAAGAAGAACCGAACTGACAGAGTCCAGGTTATCATACGTGCTGCAGCCGAGTGGACCCGTCCGAGTCTCCGTCACCTGAACACACACACAGATCACATGAGAACACACTCCGTCTCTAAGAAACATTTTAGGGGATTTGTACTTTACTCAAGTGCAGTTTAAACTGAATGCTTGAACTTTCACTCGGATATACGGCACAGTAGGGAAGAAATTACTAGAGCAACTTCCATTCCATGCTGACTTTCTGTAGATTTGAAAATCATGCTTTTCCCCATTATTGTTGAATCACGGAATCTACACCAGATATTTTGCCAAGAGATCTCTTATTTATTATTTAAAATGCATATATAAATGTATCAGACATAAGAGAGAAACAGGCATAGAAGAATAAGGCTACATGAGAGGTGGTCTTCATTCCAGATTTCTTTGTTCCCCATTTCTCTATTCCCTCACCCCCTCATGCCTTTATGTTTCTCTGTTGTAGTTCAGTAAGACTGAGCTTATATACACCACTGAGGGACTTACAACTTCCTTGTAAGGTAGAAAAACATGTTGCGTATGTTTAAAAATGGAACATTTCCTCATGCTTACACATGGTACAATCCACTTCATAAGATAATAGATTTTAAACTTCATAAGATAATACAACTGATTATGCACACTAATGTATGTATGCATGCATGGTACAATCCACTTCATAAGATAATACATTTTAAACTTCATAAGATAATACAACTGATTATGCACACTAATGTATGTATGCATGCATGGATGGATGGATGGATGGATGGATGGATGGATGGATGGATGGATGGATGGATGGATGGATGGATGGATGGATGGATGGATGGATGGATGGATGGATGGATGGATGGATGGATGGATGGATGGATGGATGGATGGATGGATGGATGGATGGATGGATGTACAGTATGTATGTATGTATGTATGTATGTATGCATGCATGTATGTATGTATGTGTATGTATGTATGCATGTGTGTGTGTATGTATGTATGCATGTGTGTGTGTGTATGTATGTATGTATGTATGTATGTATGTATGTACTGTATGTATGTATGTATGCATGTGTGTATGTATGTATGCATGTGTGTGTGTATGTATGCATGTGTATGTGTGTGTGTGTATGTATGTATGTATGTATGTATGTATGTATGTATTGTATGTATGTATGTATGTATGTATGTATGTATGTATGTATGTGTATATGTGTGCGTGTGTGTGTATTTTTGAGCTATTAAAAGAAAACCAACAAATATGCAGTATAGATGTCCCTTCCTCAATTGTGTTTAAAAGTTATTAGTTATATGTCCAAAGTAAACAAGAAGCTGAAATATAAGAGAGTTATAGTTTGTGTTGCATGTTTTCACTTCATACATAAACTGCCATTTGTTTTACTTTATAATGTTCTTCACTATTATTCTCCAGTCTGGAAAACAGTAATGAAATGGCAACGGAAGGGTCTGGAAATCTGTTTTAAATAAGAATCCAAAGCTTTACATCTCACCCTCCACCTGTATGTAAATGCCCCAGTGAAAATTTAGCACAACACTTTTTTTTCTTTTACAAAATATGTTGGTGTGCTTTTTGCTTTTACATGGTTGCTAGCCTTGATGTGTCAGATCATAAAGTGTGCGCCCCACCTCGCCTCCCAGAAACCTCAATCGATATGTTCCTGCTATGGCCCTGGGCGAAAATTGTAAGACCTATTGCTTAGAAAAGTAATAGCACACCTGCCTATAGCTCCATGATTTGAGGAATCATTCTCGTCTGTAGCACAAATAGTGTGGGACGACGTACAGTATGTGATCAAGTTTTAGCAGAAGTAGTATAAGCAAAGGTAAAAGTCACTTGGCAAACACTATAACAAAGCATTCAAAGATGATTCTAACCTTAAATTGCAGTCTATTATAAATGAGTTGGTCATTATTATGTTAAATTCCTGTTCCTGGTAATCTTGAATCAGAATAAGTTCCTCTTGCAGCATCTCTTCTCTTCTCTGAGGGGAGATCAGAGATCAGCCAAATAGCAAACCACAACCATCCAATCAATTCCCCACAGACACAATCAAGCCCCGCCCACATTTGTTCTTGTTCCTGAAGCGTTTCACTCGGATATACGTCATAATATAGGGAAGAAAAAACCAGCACGACTAATTTCATGGGTGACTTTAATGATACTATTCACACACTACATATCAAACTTGACTAGTATAGCTCTCATGCCTAACTGCTCAAAGAAAATAGTAATGTTGATTTTAGATGTAGTTATTTGCATGCACATTTATTTTCTGTTAAGACTACTTCCGTGTTGTTTTTCTGAATGCCTGACTCAGAGATGTAAGAGCTTCGCAGTTGCATGTGAAGGCAGAATTGTTTCCAGGTGTTTTGTAATTTCATAATTTTGTTCGCCTGTGTATTTATAGCCCTTGTGTTCTTCTTGTCTTGTTATATATCTTTTAAGGTATTACAAGGTATTAGCAGATGAATTCTTGACTTTTTGGTTCCTGGATTCTAATTTAACTTAAATATGCACTCGTAACCACCGTACTGCAGCCTCCAGAGTCTGATATACAGTAGTTCTTTGACCTAAACGAAGTATTTTGTTGTGCAGATCTAAGGGTCACTTTAATTGCATTGACACCGCAGTAAATCTGAGCTTTAGTGCCTGTGGACAGGAGAACACAAGAACACGTCACACCACATCACAACAACACACCTGAAGACAGTGACCCTTCGTCTGTCCCCATTAGGAAAACACTGGAGAAATCACTCTATTTTTACAATAGCGGAACTAAAAAAAGAAAACATGTCATTTAATTATCCTCATGTCAATCCAATGCCACATGATTGTGTTTTCCATGCAACACCAAAGACATAGTTCTGAAATTTGCACATATTCAAACTATGAATATGCGGAGCCACAATAGAAAACAGTGTGCTTTTAAGCACTTTCCGAGTTTATAAAATTAAATGTGTTTGCAGATAATGTACTATTAATAATATTTATAAAATAATTACAAAATAATTTTTTTTTTTTTAACACACTTAAGTACTTTCTTTTAAATGCACTTTGTAACAATGTCAAAAGTTTTACTTAAAAGTGCATTCTATGTGATGTTTTGATGAAGTGCACTTGTTTTGATGTGTCGACTAACATACTAAAGCACATGTAAAGTACTTGATTATAATTTTAACTGTAGTGTGTTATTCAATATTACATTTAAAATGTATGCAAACTGCAACTTTATCATTACAAATGTGTAATTAAAATATATATTTAAATACATGACATAAAAGTTTCAATAGAAATTACATTAAAGTATATTTCAGTTTTACCATAAATGCTTGTTAGTCCACTTTAATCAAACGTCAAAGACGATGGAAGTATTTACAAAATTACTGTACATATGAAGATGTATAACTTAAGTGGGTCAAAAAGCACTTTAAAATTTGGATAATTGCATGCAAACTATAATAGGCTACATTTTCATTTAACATGCAGTTAAGTCCCTGAAAACATTAAACTAAATTCCCACTTAAGTATATTCAGTGACACTTTATTTTAAGGTGTCATTGTTACAGTGTAATTATATATTTAAGTACTGAGTAATATTAATGATCTACATGCTCTTACTCTAGGGTTAGGGTAGGATTAGGGTTTGGTTGAGGGTTAGTTGCATGTAATTATGCATAATTTACTGTTATTACTATGGTAAGTACATGTGACATAATGTAACAAGGACACTGTAAAATAAAGTGTTACCGTATATTCTTTAAAATACATATTTCTGTAATAAGTACAGCTGAAGTGTCCTTCTTTTTCACAAGAAGCTACAATAAACATTTTCAGCAAGTAAAAAATGAGATGTGGGTCTGTTCCTCACAAGTTATTACATGACTTCAGCCGTATGTACTGTGTGTAACAGAACAGCGTGAACATTCAGATAAATATCTAATAACTGTGAATTAATGACTGAATTTCATGTGTTAGCCTTTAAAACCTCAGCGTGAAGCTCTGTAACACACGTCACTTGGCATGAAAAGGGAATAATCTCTGGAGTCTAAAAGCTTGAGGACTCTCTCACACACACACACACACACACACACACAAATCAGCGGATTAAGAAATAGATTGCCAGAGTATAAAACGGAAATCAAAGCCCTCGCGTCTAATGAAGATGGAGATTTGTGGGATTACGCACAAATGCTGAAAAGCCGCACGACTTGATGCTCATTCAAGCTCTCGCAGACGAACACAAAAACACACATGTAAACATTTGACTTAAAAGTCTGTAAATCTGCGAGCTTTGATTCCTCCTGCCGCACATGTTCGCCGGTTAGGAACGGGCCGTCCGTCCGCGCGTGTTTGTGATTATGTAGTTTGTGCTTTTATCATTTATTCATTTGAAGATGCACGGCAGAAACGGGGCGACAGCTTTTCTGCTCCTATCAAAAGCGTGGATGTTTCGTGTTACGGGAACATTAGAAGCTCTTGTAGCATTAAAGAACAAACTGTATCTAGAGAGATCTGTGATGAAGCAGGGCATCATGGGACACAAAAACTGTGCCTGTTTCTTATTACGTCTGTCACCTGTCAGCCTTATAATGAAGTTCTATTTTGAGCTTTTGAGGGACGTGAACCTCAGCTACCCGAGAGCCCATGACGTCTTCTTCAAGTGTTTGAGCAAACGAGACATATATCCTCTGGTGCACAGTATGAGTTTACTCCAAAAATATCGCTTGTCTATATGACGTGCACATCAGTGTCAAACTCTGATTCTCATTTTCTTTTCACATTAGTGCAACGTCCAAATGCGACAAGACTGAAGCTGTTATCAATGCCAATTGTGAATAAAACCCAAAGATGTATGTGGTGTCTGACGTAAAAGAAAGTTGATTTCTCACAGTGTGTCCACAAGATCTCACTGCCGTCATTTCACACAATCTGACAAGGAGCAATTGTAAGGACTGGAAAAACGGCACAGAATATCTCCGAACATGATGTTGTTTGTGTGCAGCGTTTGTTCCCCTCGACGTCCTGCTGATATTTCATCTGAACATCTGAAGATATTTACAACTTCTTTAGTTCATTACCATTAGATTCTAATGGTTAGCACTATAATTCTGAACAACTTCCCCTTTCTTGCAGCGACTTCTCTTTTCTGATGACGAGGGCGGGGCGACCTGTCAATCACATGAGATCAGCCAAACCACAACCATCCAATCAATTCCCCACAGACAAAATCAAGCCCCGCCCACATTTGTTCTTGTTCTAAAAACTGTTTCACTCGGATATACGGCACTATAGTGACATTAGGGGGGGGAGACTAGTGCAACTTCCGTTTCATTCCGACTTTAAATTGGCCTGTAAACTCCTTAATGATGGATGGCTGTAAAACATGTGGTGCAATGCAATGAAGTTTCATAGTTAATGCTATTGATATATATATATATATATATATATATATATATATATATATATATATATATATATATATATATATATATATACTTTTTATTGATTTCAGTATAATACCAACAAAAGCGAGTGATGTCATACATCTCATCTGCAGAATCACACAGTTTATGCTCTTCGTGCAGGTAAAAATATGTCCATTTTAATGGCACCTGTTCTGGGAATGCGCCGCTGGATAGTGACTAAAATTGGACCCTGGCCAACCAATAGATTTTTAAATAGATGTCCTCTGAAATGCTCGCCGCATCATCATAAATTTGCATATGGAATTTAAGACTAAATCAGCTGAAAGCATTTCAGAGAGGAAGACTGACCTTGAGGGGCTCTTCCACACACTCACACACACACACACACACACACACACACACACACACACACACACACACTAGTATCAATCTGGGCATTGTCAATCCAAAACATCCAATCATAAAAAGTGCATCTTTTAATGAAGCTCTCAGGCGAGATCTTAATTTTATTCTCAAATTATGCTAAACAGGGGGAAAAATTTCTAAGGATGAATTTGCTTCTCATCTGTATATGCAGCGGACTGCAAAAATATGCAACTTTATATATATATTTATGTATATTTATATACACATATGTGACCCTGGACCACAAAACCAGTCACATGGGTCAATTTTTATGAAATTGAGATTCATACATCATCTGAAAGCTGAATAAATAAGTTTTCCATTGATGTATGGTTTGTTAGGATAGGACAATATTTGGCCGAGATACAACTATTGAACATCTGGATTCTGAGGGTGCAAAAAAATCGAAACATTGAGAAAATCTCCTTTAAAGTTGTTCATTTATGTTCACGATTGTGCTGCATTCACTCACAAAAATACATGTTTTATATATTTACGGTAGGAAAAAATATCTTCATGGACCATGATCTTTACTTAATATCCTCATGATTTTTGGCATAAAAGAAAAATGGATCATTTTGACCCATATACTGTATTGTTGGATATTGCCACACATATACCCGTGCGACTCGTGACTGGTTTTCAGATGCAAAAGCCTCTAAGTGCCATCAGAGATTTTCTTCTAGAATGATCATCTCTCTCTCTCTCTCTCTCTCTCTCTCTCTCTTTCTCTCTCTCTCTCTCTCTCTCTCTCTCTCTATATATATATATATATGGCTATTGTACCAGAATCACTGACATTAAAATATAAACACATAACACATACAAGAAATGCACAAACTCTGTAATTACACATGAATCTGAGATTTGCCCTGTAAAGATAATTGTGCCTGTGATCTCTGCGGGTCATTGTGTCTAATGAGCTCTGGATGATTTCTTTGTGTTTGCTGCATTTCAGTGTTTCTTTGATGAGTTCAGCTTCTATCAGTGAACCCTCCAGATCAAGGCAACACATCTATCAAAGCCAAATTCAGGCTGTGTTGTTTTCTAGCACTCGTATGCAATATATAATAAATATATAAAAGGAAAACTAGACTATCAGCTTTAAGGTTCACTAGGCATTTCATGATTGGTTTTTGTCAAGAACTGTTTTCATTTTACAAACGAAACATTCTCAAAACATCAAGGATGACATGTGGAGACTGGAGCCTAAAGCAAGAGTTCACCCAAACATTCAGTCATCATTTATTTACCCATGCCATTTCAAACACGTGACCTTCTTTTTCTGACTTTTTATTTTTTTTATTTTTTCGTGCAGCTCAGAAGCAGATGTTTAGGAAAATGTTCTTATGATTTAGCTTAAATGGCTACAAAAATGTTGTTGTTGTAATTGCATTTTACTAGTGAGAATTCAATTATACAGTCTCTAATTCCATTCTAACTAGTAACAATTATAGTTAGAGAGCTGTCTAATTCAATAGTTACTATATAAGAGCTGAATTAGATAGCTCTTTAATTAGAATTGTTACTAGTATGAATTAAATTAGAGAGTTCTCTAATATGAATTCTTGTCGTCATTCAGAAGGGCAGGAATTATGATCAGATAATATGATTATGATTATGAAGAAAACATCGCTCTGTACGCTGTTCCGAGCTCTTCAGATCACATAAATTCACTGTAAAATAAATAGAAATGATTATCTATATAAATAACTTGCAAGAATAAATCTGTTCTCAGACAAGGATAACCAGAACTATTGTTTCGATTCAAGAGCATCATCGTGTTGTACATTCGCATCGCTTAATCGTGCTCGGTGTGAAAGGCCCTTAAGCATTGAATTAAAGATCATTAATCAAAATTGGTACTAGTAAAATCTGAACTAGAGAGTTGATAAGAATTGCTAGTAAGAATTGAATTACAGCGCTGTAATCTGAATTTTTGCTAGTAAGAGTTGAATAACAGAGCTCTCTAATAAAATGTTTTTAGTAAGAACTGAATTGCAGCTCTCTAATTGAATTGTTACTAGAAATAATTGAATTTCAGACCTTTCTGATCTGAATTGTTAATAGTAAGAATTGAATTGCAGATCTCTAACTGAATTGTTACTACAACTAATTGAATTTCAGAGATTTCTGATCTGAAATGTTAGTAGTAGGACTTGAATTGCAGCTCTCTAATTGAATTGCTACCAGAAATAATTGAATTTCAGACCTTTCTGATTTAAATTGTTAGTAGTAAGACTTGAATTACAGCTCTCTAATTGAATTGTTACTAGAAATTATTGAATTTCAGACCTTTCTGATTTGAATTGTTAGAAGTAAGACTTGAATTACAGCTCTCTAATTGAATTGTTACTAGAAATAATTGAATTTCAGAGATTTCTGATAAGAATTGTTACTACTAAAATCTGAACTAGAGAGTTATTTAATTAGAATTGTTAGTAAGAATTGAATTACAGTGCACAAATCTGAATTGTTGCTAGTAAGAATTGAATTACATCTCTCTAATTGAATTGTTACTAGAAATATTTGAATTTCAGAGCTCTCTAATCAGAATTGTTACTAGTAAGATTTGAATTACAGCTAATTGTATTGTTAACAGTAAGAATTTAATTAAGGAGTTCTCAAATCTGAATTTTTACTAGTATGAAATTGAATTACAGCTCTCTAATTAAATTACTACTAGAAATAATTGAATTTCAGAGCTTTTTGATCAGAATTGTCACTACTAAGAATTGAATTACAGCTCTTTAATTCTATTGTTAATAGTACGAATTGAATAGCAGAGCTCTCATAATCAGAATTGTTATAGTAAGAATTGAATTACAGCTCTCTAATCAGAATTGTAAGGCAAGTTAACTACATGACTTTCATTGCTGCATGAACGATTCCTTTAAAAATGTCCCTTCAAAGACGATAGATGAACTGAGGTGACTTGACTCCACAGAGAGAGTTAAAACACCAGGGTCATGAGCGTCTTCTCGGTGATTTAAGTGCAGTGGATCTTCAGCAGAGCTCAGAATACAGCAGACACTGATGAACAGCAGAGGCTTCGCTGGGAGGCCGTTTTCACTCCTTCACTGTTCATTTGTCTGCTGCAAACCCTCAAACACACACTGAAGTGTGTAGGACACGCTAGCTGACACACGTCACACATTTCAGGCCTCCAGAGAGTAAAGCCTGACGCTGTCATGATGTGTGTGTGTTTGAAAAGCCAGAGAGAGTGAGTTTATTTTGCTGTGTTTTTGAGCACAAAGTGTCCTTAGAAGTGAGCAAACCCTCCCTTTGGGGATCTCTTCAAAGATTAAAATATTCCTAAAGTAAATCATGTTTTTTGGGGTTTTTTTCTCATTACTATAATGTGGAAATATACCGACTGACATATTTATCTAAAATGCATTTTTAAAATGTATACATTTCAGCTCAAGAAGCTTAAGTTTCTTTCATGGAAAATCTTAAGTATTATCTTTAGTATAGTATATATATATATGTATATATATATATATAATTTTATTTTATTTTTTTTCTCAGAATTGACCATTTATATCTTACAATTTTGACGCCATACCTCACAAATACTTCCTAAATTGAATCATGTTTTATATATATATATATATATATATATATATATATAGTTTTTATTCTGCTTAAGTATTCTTATCATATTTAAAAATAAATAAATAAATAAACAAAAACACCAACCATGCATTCACATTACTGTAATGTCAAAATATAGTGATTGATATATTGCAACTATTAAAAAAAATAATAATAATAAAAATAAAATTGAAAATATAATGTACTGTTTTAGGGTGAAACATATGGAAGCATGTTTCCGCCACGGATTAAAACAATTAAAGTTTATATCTTGCAATTTTGACTTGAAATTCTGAGTTTATTACTCACAATTATGCTTTTTTTAAGAATTGTGAGATGCAAACGCGCTACTTTTCCAGAAACAAGTCTGATTTGTGAGTCACAATTACCTTTTTGCCAAACCATAAGCTTCCATAGGAATCTGATTTGATAATAACTTAATATTTAGTCAATGTTTGTTGCGTTAATAAGCATGCAGTGTTTCTGTAGACACTCAGTTCCACATTCAGAGCTTCTCTGTGCCAGTGACACACTGAGCGTCAATCTGCAGGATTTACAGCGAAGACGTGCCGTCATATCAACACTCTCATTCTGTCTGTCTGTGTGTGTGTGTGTGTGTGTGTGTGTGTGGGTGTGAGCTTGCAGAGCTGCACTGCCTTCCAAATCAATCCATATTTTTAGCGTGTGTGTGTGTGTGTGTGTGTGTGTGTGTGTGTGTGTGTGTGTGTGTGTGTGTGTGTGTGTGTGCGTGTGTGCGTGTGTGTGTGTGTGTGTGTGTGTGTGTGTGTGTGTGTCAGACTCAGCCTATTTCTGAATGCACGAATCGTTTCCTGTCTGCAATGTGACTCATAAGAACACACACACATACAAATACACATTTATCTTGCTATCTAAATGAGGACCTATCATAGAGCTCCATTGTTTTAGATACAGCTACAAACACATACACATACATATTAATTGTTTTCTATAAATAGATGCATTCTTCTTTGTGTTGTGTCTGAATCCTCACTATGCAGATTCTATTTCAAACTATGCAAATTTCACTGTAACATCCCTTGTGGAAAAAGATGTAGGCCACACCGCTTTAGCATACTTTCAAAAAAGAGTGCATATTACAGTGATAATCTACTTTTTTTAATTTTCTTTTTTTTATTATTGTGCAAACTGAATATAATGTTTTTGGACACTTAAATGTATGCTAATTGCAATTAAATGAAAATGTTGTATAGTTTAAATTATATTAAATGCAATTAGTTGAACTTTATAGTGGTTTATGCAAGCTTGTTTCCGCCACAGAAAAAAAAAAAAAAAACTTTTTATTTCACAATTGCGAATCTACATCTCACAATTCTGACTTTATAACTCACAGTTGTGACTTTATATCACTTTATATCAGAATTGCGAGATGTAAACATAATTGTGAAGTCTAAATTATGATAAAAAGTCACAATTACCTTTTTTAATTTTTTATTCTGTGGCGGAAACAAGCTTTCATAATTTTCGACCCCCTTAAGTAGGATTTACGTACATGTAATTTTATAAATAATTCAATTATCTTTGAAATACGGTTAAAGTGCGCTGCAGTGCTGACAAGCATTTATGGGGAACTAAACATACTTTAATCATGGATTTAAACGTTTCGAATGACATATTTGCAGTGATGATGTCGCAATTTAGTTCACTTAAAATATATAAAAGTGTACTTGAGACAGAAGTGTACTCTCTTTAAGTGCACTCTTTAACTTCATTAATATATTACATTATCGGCAAGTACATTTTTTGATTTTTTTTTAACTAGCCTACTGAAGTACACTATAAGTGCACATTAAATACAATTAAGCACACTTCTTTTCCACAGTGGGTTTAACACAGACACCCAAACGCAGTGAAAGCACATGTAGATGAGCTGTGGTTCGTTCTGAGGTCCGTCTGTGTCTAAGAGAAGCACAAGTGCTGCGTCCGCTTCTTCTTTCTGTCGTCCTGACTCAGCAGCTATTGTCAATTCTGTTTAATTTTGTCATGCTTGACTTCTTGCTTCCTGAAGCCCTGTGTGCCAGAAGCTCTTCAGACGCCTGTCAACTCCAGCGAGAAAAAGCTCAACGGACAGATGGATAATGGAGGAGGACGAGGATGTTTCTTTCCATTCCTAGAGCTTCTGAACTAATCTTTGGGGTCTGGACTGATGGGTTAGAGAACCCGAGGTTACCCCGTGAGTCCAGCCCGGTCTCATGAAAGTGCGTATCTGTACCACCAATTTTATTTCTCATGGCATTTATACGCCAAAAATGTTTTTTTGCATGCATATGATACGCAGTTTTCGCATGCATATGATACACACTTTATGGCATGTATTACGCACGCATTCCACACCCCTACTCGTACCCAAGGGGTTTACAGTGCGTATAAATGGCACGAGAATTAAAATTTGTGGTATAGATATACACTTTCATGAGATCATGTTGGTGAGTCAGTCCTAGAGCTCATCCTGTCCGATTTTAGGGAAGAATCGGGTCTATTGGAGACGTCCGATAGATTTCTTAGGTGCGCCGAAAGAACACACACACACACACATGGGTGTAATCACCATGGGAAAATCTCAGAGCAAAACTGGGAGTTGTGAAAAATATAAACCGGTGTTTAGCCAGATGAGAAGATTATCTATGTATCATAATGTAATTCATTGTATAACTGTATCATATATCTCTTTTAACTCCTTTTATGACTGTTTTCATTTTCCTTGCTTTTATTTTGTGATTATTTTAATTCATTTCTGTGTGAAGCCCTTTGAATAGCCATAGTGTATGAAATGTGCTATATACACTGCAAAATAGTATTTTTGTGTTGTTTCCAGTACAAATATCTAAAAATTATCCAATCAAGAATCATTTACTAGATGAGTAAAATGCTATAAGATATTATTTCTTGTTTTATGGGGGAAAAAATCTAAATGAAGTGAGTTTTTGCTTAAAACAAGAAAAAATACCTGTCCATGGGGTAAGAAAAATAAACTTGATTCAAACAGAAACCAGATTATTGTTCTTACCCCACTGGCAGATCATTTAGCTTGTTTTAAGCAAAAACTCACTTAATTTGATTTATTTCCACAGAAAACAAGAAATAATATCTTAGAGCATTTTACTCATTTAGCAAATGAATCTTGATTGAAGAACTTTTAGATATTGGGACTGGAAACAAGACAAAAATACTGAGTAAGAAAAGCATTTTTTGCAGTGTAAATGAACTTGCCTTTATTACTCTCGACTGTGTCTCACCTTGATGGCGTTGCTGGAGATCTGGATCTCGTGGAGTTTGCGCATGGTGCCGTCGCGGTCGATGAAGTACGAGGAGGCGAGCTGGTGAAGTGCCTCGACGCCTTGGGTGGCGTTGACCATCTTCCGGTCCAGCTTGTTCTTGGCCATGTACATGGTGAGAGCTTCCTCACCTAATGGCACAGAGCAATATGGTCAGTTAACGCTAGACTTCACTTCCCCTCATTCAGATGCCAAGAGTTAAAATACCACATTCACAGGAGAACGATTCTGTTATCATTTAATCACTCGCATTCCAGGACTCACTTTCTTCTCATTCAATTCAAATATGACATCAAGACACTCATTGGTTGCATCGATGCAAAAGCAAACATGTTCAGCAAATAATGCAAAACCATTGTTTTTTCATGCAATGGCCAATTTTGAGATTTTGCTTCCATTACATCTATTCTTTCTATGGAAGCTTGTTTCTGCCACAGAATAAAACATTTTAAAAGATAATTGCGTTTTTTTTTGTTGTTTTTTTCACAATTGCATGTTTATATCTTGGCTTATATACTTTTATACTTTCATATGACTTTTATAACACACAATTGGGATATATAAAGTCAGAATTGCATGTCATAAAGTCAGAATTGTGAGATATAATAGTATATTATATTAATAGGGTTTATATCTCACAATTCTGACTTTTTTTCTCAGAATTGCATGTTTATATCTCACGAAAAACATTGTTTTTTCATGCAATGCATGGCCATTTTTTTTTGTTTTTTGTTTTTTTTCAGGCTAGTGGCAAGAAGATATCCAAAATACACATTTATCTCTTTATTGTATTGCACTTTGACACTGTAAATTCCAGTTACAATCCATATCTTTAAAGGCAGTGAGTTTGAGCCTGAAATCTCCACTTTAGCAGCTTTACATACACCAAAATCTATATTCTGAAGGGTTTTTACAGAGGTTTGTCCGTATATAATTCACCAAAAACATGGTGAGAATGTATTTGTTTCTGTCTGATGAGAGTATTTTCTGATTTATGCAGTGACTAAAGGAGAAATCCCAAATCCCCTCTGTTAAAACCTTTAATATGTCAGCAAAAGACTTTTAAACCTGGCTTTATCCAATGTTCAGATTCCTGTTATGCAAATTTAAGGATTTTTAATTAGATGATGTCTCATTTCCATATTTAAACATGACATTTCAGAAAACTTGTATTACAGCACAATTGTCGTAACTCTTTCCGCACCATTAGCATGAGTTTCTGTCATTTATGACAACGCTTCCCCACCATTTATGAGGTTTTCCAACAATCCACGTTTCTTTTTGCGGGAACTGCCACGCTGCATCATTGTGTTGATGCTGAAGACGTTCCCATAGCATCAACGCAATGACGCAGCGTCTAGATCGGGTTACATACGAAACACTGAGATGTTTTCATGGTTATACGGTAGGTGGCGCTGTTACGCATCTTAAATTCTCTCTCTTAAATCCAACACTGAAGAGACTTAACCTGCAGTTCATCCACTGGCCACTAGAGGCCGGCTGCAGAAGAGACTCAATCCCATAAACCCTCATGTTGAAATGCCCAACTTTACAGCAGGACAAAATACATGTTTACAGTCTGGTGCAAAAACTGGTTTTGGTCTATATAGCTAATTTTGCCCTTCATGACGACTGTGAGGGGGGTGAATTTTTTTTTATAACTTCGTTTAAATTATATTAAGCCTTAAAGTTCTGTATAATTAAGGGCGTGGCCACTTGAGTGACAGGTGGATTGCCGCTGATGTCACTACTAGCCGTTTGTCTGCTAGCATTAGCGTCACGTCACCTCAGCTAATCCGCCTCGCTGCACATGTTCGTTTATCCGGGAGTGACGCGCGGCCAAGATGGCGACGGCCGGCTCCGCCCACTTTGGGCTTCAGAAACGCTCTTCAGAAACACTACAGGTAACGTCACACACACTACAAACACATTTATATACAGTCTATGAGTAAAGGTCATTAACCCCGCCCTCTCCGTGTAATTGAATGGGACGCAAGCCAAACTAAAAAATCCAATTACCATCTAAAGATGTTTTCTAGGTAATTCTCATCACGCAGAAAGAGTTAAGAACGATATCTAACAGTTCAACATTTACACTATTGACATCCAGAAATATATCGTCCTGTCGTCAGTCGGGTCTGGAATAATATGAAGATGACTAAATGATTTTCATCATTCCTTTAGAGGAAAACGATACTGAGATGCTACTGCAACACTGCATTTCACGACTTGTTGTCATGCTTTATAAAGTCGTGGCATTGAGCTTGCCAGCTTTCATACGGGCATCATTTTGAGCGCTGTGGTTCATGCAGCCAACATGTCATTTTCTCATCATGTTTCTTCAGTGTGGACTTCCTAGTGTGTAAGAGCTGACATGATGGAGACACAGTGTGCATCAGTGACTCACTTCACACACTGTCACAGAGAGAATTTTGCTTACAGTGTCAAACTGACACGACCCGTGTGTCTCTCTCTCTCTCTCTCTCTCAGTCTCGCTACTCGACGGCAAACATTTCTTCTCCACCGGAGTCGAGTGGGAGAAGCAGCAGCGATTGATTTTTGCAAAGCGCCTCTGACCTTTTCCTAAATAACTCATTGACTAGGACACCAGAGGAATATCTGAAACCGGCACAGCAACACCAGCTCTGTGTTGACACGGACAAACACCGCGAGCAAAAACTCTCTCTCTCTCTCTCTCTCTCTCTCTCTCTCTCTCTCTCTCTCTCTCTCTCTCTCTCTCTCTCTCTCTCTGTTGCATTATGGGAGTTGGTGAGAGCTGTTGTGTGAGTGGGGAGAGTTTTCTTTGTTGTTTTTTTCTATTTACTTTTTCTTTTTCTTTCCAGAAAATACATGGTTTAGAAAACAGATTGTAAATACATGGGTGATTGTGCGGCAGGATCGTCATTATCTCTCCGCAGTGGTTTGAGAAGTGTTCCTGAGGATAATGCCACAGTGGAGGATGTGTTAATTGCAGTTGGCGATCAGATTGGTCATGAGAACATTGTATCTGCATCACAAATGAATCAGGCTGTCGTTGTTTTTTTGAAGGAACAAAATGCAGTTAATCACTTAATAGTAAATGGCCTAACTGTTAAAGATGCTTTTGGTAGCAACGAAGGTAACAATTTCAAATATCCAGCCTTTCGTATCCAATGACGTTTTGCAACGTGAGTTGTTAGTCCCTATAAAACCGCTGTGCTTGGATGTAAACATCCGGCTCTGAAGCACGTTGTGTGTTTACATGTGCTAGAATCGCCTGAGAATACTCTGGATGTTAATTTTCGTGCGAGATTCTATAAGAGAAGGTGTTTTACCGACTACCTGTCAATATGCTGTCTTATCACTGTTGCCAAAAAAGGGGGATTTAGCCTTTTCAAAGAACTGGCGTCCTGTTGCTCTTCTTACAACAGAATATAAACCTTTTTCAAAATGTCTGGCAAATAGAGTAAAAAATGATTTGGGTTTGGTTGTACACAATCAATCATATTGCATTCCAAAACGGTCTATTATGGATAATTTGTTTTTAGTGGGAGATATTGTAGATATTTGTAATGGTTTTGATCTGAATGTTGGATTAATTGCCCTGGATCAAGACAAGGCTTTTGATCATTGACAGACAGAATCATTGCAGTGACAGAACATGAACTACACAACCTACTAAGGTTTTGAGCAGTAATGAAATGATGATCGACTGGTAAACTAGAAAATAAAACCACTGAATAGTTGACCAGTGGAGGATTTGCTGACTATGATAACATATATGGTGTGATGACTTTTGCAAGTGATATATACAGTCAAACCAAAATTCATTCAGACACCTTCAAGATTTCTCACATTATCACATAGTTTATTAAATGGTAATGAAATATGAGCAGAACTCAGTTGATATTTGACTGGTTTTGTCCGTCCTTCTGTTAGACTGTCTCACACATGAATTATGTTGAATATCTGTCAGCTGTTAAATTTAACTACACAATTAGATAATACCAGTTTAGCTCAACCAATCACCAAGCAATGCTTCATTGTGTTCAGTCTGTGTGTGAAAAGAGCATTAGCAATTAAAGACAACACACTTCAGCAAAACATGATCAGCTCAAAGTGTCCCAATCATTGTAACTGTATGAAGAATATTTGGGTATAATATGTCAGTTTACTTTAGTTTGCTCTCCTCACTCACATAAATGAGCTATAGTGTCCTGCACACACTAGTAAACAAATATCAAAAATGATTTCTGGTGTCTGAATGATTTTTGACTGTAAATAGGAAATAATTATATATGAAATCCTGTCAAAAAATGTCACATTCATGACATTGTAAAATGACAAAGTTAAATCCCTGTAAAGTTTGCAAAAAATATAACTAAAGATTGCATTGTACAATCAATGTTTTAATGCATTTAAGGTTGTAAATCCGTTAGTTTGCACATCAAGGATTGCAAATGCATCTGACTCTGAACAAGCCTGCAAAGTGAGTCCTTCTTAAACTAACTGACTGGTTGTCAATAATGAAGCATGTAGGTTTGTGTTTTTCTTACACTTTAATGTAGTTTGAATTGCACAGGAAAAACACTGAAGGCTGAGCATAATTTAATTGTTTGAAAAAGTATAGTGTTAATTCAGTAAAGGTGAATTTAGCGTTTTCAGGTGTTTTTCAAAAGTTTCTCATCCACACTGAAACGGCTGAAAACGGCTGAAAACGCTAGTGTGGACGGAGAGCGTTTATAAACGAAAACGCCGTTTTCAAATGTATCAGGATTAATGTAGACGCAGCCTAAGTCGCTTTGGATAAAAGCTTCTGCCAAATGCGTAAATGTAAATAAAGCGAAACACCAGCTTTGTTGTCTTTGCATCATTCGCTCACAGCACTCCCCAGAGACCAAAACTATAGGAGTGTGTTTCAATTATGTACGTCTTCCTCATTCCTCTATGCCATCAGGGGACGTAACACTCAGTCAGATCTTTTATTGCAGTGCCAAATGTTCCAGAAGCTGAGATTGTCAGACCCAAATAATTATAACAGGTGACATGATTTAGAATTGTTCCTCCAAGTGTAAATTTATTATGTCTTGAGTTTTTTTTTTTTTCTGAAAGATCATTATTTTGTACTTCTCCATGTTGATTGGTAAGGTCCAGTCGCTGCTGTCCTGTTCTAGAAGCGAGAGGCTTTGACGCAGTAACTCTTCATGAGGAGACCGCAAGTGGACACGAGGCTTTTGAGTCCTCCGTCCTCGAGGGTCAGACCAGGACGAGTCGACGAGACGACTTCTCAAGTGTTGATGCCAGTTCATTAATATAGATATTAAATAGAGTCGGGCTGAGGCTGCAGCCTTGACGGACTCCTTTAGTTTGACTGAAATAATCAGTACGTTTGTCATTAATCTTAACACCGCATTTGTTCCCAATGTAAACGTCCTTTTATGATGTCATATGTCCTTCCTCCTATTCCACTTTAGATTAGTTTTAGGAAAAGTCCAATTGTGCCATAACGAATCTAAAATCAATGAAGGAGCCACATATTTCCCCTTGTTTTGCTTGCTGGACGTGTTGTTGTATGAGTGTGTGGAGTGTGTAAATGTGATTTGATGTTCTCTGTTTAGGCATAATCCAATTTGACAAATGTTAAGAATCATCAATCTTGAATGAACTGAACTAATCTGTCATTGATGATGGAACAGAATAGTTTTCCCAGGTCGCTGCTCACTGTGATGCCCCTATAATTAGTTATTATATAATGGTGCATATTGTAAGGGGTATTAGTCAAGGCTGTCCATTGTCTGGTCAACTATATAGTTTAGCAATTGAGCCGCTGCTTTTTAAACTTCGAGAAAGACTGTCGGGTTTTAATGTGCCTGGTCTTTCTTTAGACTCAAGAATGTCTCTCTCTGCCTATGCTGATGATATTACAGTTTTTGTAAATCAAGCTGAAGATGTCAAGTGTCTATCTGAGGTACTCAGTGTTCATGAGAAAGCTTCATCAGCTAAAGTGAACTGGACAAAAAGTGAAGCTTTTCTGGGCTGGTAAAGGGGAGTTTGGGAGTCTCTCGAAGTTACCCGGAGACCTAAAGTGGGGTAGAGAGGGACTTAAATTATTGGGAGGTTTTCTGGGGTCAAATGATTATCAAAAGAAAAATTGTGAGGGTCTAGTGGAGAAAGTGTGCAGCAAATTGTCTAAATGGAAATGGTTGCTGTCTCAGTTGTCAGAATTATGGCTTTCCGGTTACGAGACTGTTGTATCACACGGATGCATCATGGCTAAAGACAGGCAAGAAGTATTGTTCATACTATTAAGTTCATGTTAGCTCATGTCAGTAAATAATGTTAACAAATGAAATGTTATTGTAAAGCAGGATACACTTTATGTTAAGGTGTCCTTGTTATAGTGTAACCATACTTTTAAGTACTGTGTAATAATAATTAACTACATGTACTTACTAAAGGTTAAGATTAGGGTTTGGTTTAGGGTTAGTTGCATGTAATTATGCATAATGTATAGTTATTACTACAGTAACTACATGTAACATATGTAACAAGGATGAAATGTGAATAAAGTGTCAAATAAACCGTTATTTAGTTGAATAAAACAAGATTATTTTTTGTTCTTTTTTTTTTTTAAATTCAGTTAACAAGACTTAATATCTTAAGTCATTTCAATACATGGTGCATAGTGTATAGAGCATCATTTGAGACACAAACAAAGTGTGTCTCGCAGTGCAAGTATGCAAAACAGCATGCAAGGGAAAAGCTGGATGATCCACATACTCCGGGTGGCAAAATGTGCCGAATAAACCAGAGCTCACGGTTTCCCACCAAACAATTCCATTTCCACATGACAAATTCATATTTTAAAAAGATTACACCACAAGTGCACTATTAAGAACACTTATTTTACACACGGATTGTTTTAGCATATAACTAACAATGTGTAAGGTCATCTAAAGGTCACGTGTAATTGGTTAAAGGTCATAAGACCATTCATTTAAACACATTTACTTGTATTCTAGCAGCTTGTTCTTAAGTTGTCAGATTCCTGATTTTTGATAGCACTTATTGATCATAATGGGAGACACTGAGGTTTTATGTTTCGCAACATGCCACACAGTGTGAGCTGCATATGAAGACACATCAGAAGGTTTTCTAACTCGTTCATGTTTTGGAGAACCTTAAACCAGTAATAAAGTGGCGTAAGTCAGAGCTGGATGTCTTCTGTCTGTCTGGAAACACAAAGTAATCTTCCTGCAGGCATGTTCATGTATTTGCACATCCATGACTGTCGATTAACCTGTTAGCATCAACCTTTCGATTCTCGTGACCTTTATTTTCAGCTGTGTCTATATTGTTCAATCTCGACGGCGGGTCTCGGCACACAGCAACCCTGACGCTAATGCGAGTGACCTTTAAAAGCAGCATTAATAAATCAGATTTCCTGTTAATCAACCGATTAATCAATGTAAGGACGTCCACACCGAACAAAAAACAATGAACCTTTGTTTGACCTTGAGCTCTGGTATAATTACACGCTCCCCGTCTGTCCACAATAAAGCGCTGTGATATCTGAACACGAGCCTCTATAGCGTACAGTTTGTAATCACAGATATTATGTGCAGCGCTCAGGTATTAGCCTCGCGTTCCTCCAGTTCAGTCAGCGCTCTGTGATTTATTGTGGTCCTCTGGACTGGAACAGGCATATTGCTTATATCGATTTCCCATTGGGTTTTATGGTCATATCGTGTAGGTGACAGAGGGTAAGGGTGTTCATGGATTCTCTTGAATGCTGCGTCTGAAATGTAATGAAATTCGAGTAGCCATTTCATTATATATTTTTTTTTTTTTTTGCTTTGCAATAAACTCTATACGGATTTAATGACCAATAAATGCTGTAATGACCGACAGTGCAAACACTGGCCGGATCAACACTTCAGGATGAGGAAGCGTTCGTAAGTCCAAAGAAAGTTAAGCATCCGTCAACATAAACAAACAAACAAACAAACAAAAATAAATAAATATATATCTTATTTATATCTTTGATATTTTCTTTTTTGCACTGGCCTGAGATATCTGAAAAAAAAAAAAAGTCAAAATGTAAAAAGGTGTATCTCTTGGTTATGTGTGTTTTATATAAATACATACATACATACATACATCATTTATATCTCTGATATTTTATTTTTGGTAGTATCTAAAAATCTAAAGAATCTGAAGAAATGCAGAAATTAAAAAATAAATAAATGTATCTCTTAGTTATGTATGTATGCATGCATTCAAATAAGTAAATAATAATATAATATAATATAATATAATATAATATAATATAATATAATATAATATAATATAATATAATATAATATAATATAATATAATATAATATAATATAATTTCTTGATGTTTTCTATTTGGTACTGACCTAAAAGTATCTGAAAAAAATGCAGAAATTGGTTAGTGACGATTGTTTGATTAAATTAGTATACACGTATAACGAACTAGTGTGCACACTCTCATATGTTTCCTCTAAATAAATAAAAACATCACAATGAACCACTATACTACATTTAAACAAACTACCCTGTTTGTTTGTTTGTTTGTTTGTTTGTTTGTTTGTTTGTTCGTTCATCTGATATAGTAATTGATAACAGAGTGTTTTATAGCTGAGGTCAAAGCTCTCCAAGACTGGTTCTGGTGGGTTTCTACAGGTTCAGTACACACACACACACACACACACACACACACTCATCCTCTCTGCAGTGTTTGCGAGTGTGTCTGCTCTCTGCTCATGTTTATCTGCCAACATAATGACACACTCTAAAGCGCACGCCTGACACGAGACACTGACCTCAGGCCTGTCGTTGTGTCTCTGACCCCTACAGTAAACGCAAGACTGACACACAGAGACACGATGAGCATGATGGGAAGCGGAGAAATCATCAATGAAGCTGTACTGGTCCTTCTGGGAAAAACAGCACATAAAAGCCCAAAGGGTCTCCATAAACAGAGTGATAAGGGGTTAAAGGTCAGGGGGAAAAGGGATTTACTGAGCAAGTATCATTGCATCAAACCACACGATTTATTTGTTAATATTATTGCACTTTGCTCCAAGCACAATTTTTTTTTTTTTTTTATAAAAAGTAACCTAATTGTGATAATGATTTTTTAAAATTAAAAAGTGCAAAATAAAAGTCCATTAAAGGCTATTAAAAGTGTACAAATAAATACAATACTGATAAAGAGTGTCAGTAAAATCCGTTTGAACCGTGTGGTCAAACATGTTTCAATAATGTAACTCACTTTAATATGACATGCTACTAAAATAAGCTAAACATATTAAAACTCATAAAACTATATAGAAATGTTATAAAATAAACTAATAAAAATGACCAAAACACACACACAAATACTAATACTTTAACTAAAATTAAAGTGAAAACAGAACATACAAACTTTGAATCCTACTCAAAATATTATCAAAAACTATATGATAGCATTTCAATGATACTAAAATAAAACTTAACTATATGAGAGATGAAGAAAAGGACAATAAAAGAAAAATCTGCACTGCATTTGGTTTTATTCTGTTCTTACAACCCAGCATCATATTCCTATTCCTATCATATTTCTCTCTGCCATAATTAGAGCATCGCGTTTAACCGCGAAGCCAGAACTGCTATAATATTCCAACCTCTGAACACAAACTGTCCATGAAAGCCGAACGACAGCATATCAGAGCAATTACACTTGACAGCTGCGAATCTATATGAAACCGACCCCTTAAAGGACAAAGAGGGTATCGCGCTCAATTCAGCTGCGCACAAACATGCGAGATCTGATTATGAATCGGCATTACAGACAGAGTCCATTAACAGAACGATCCGTTCTGCAAATCCACACAAACGGGTCACACGCATTTACTTCAGCGTAACTTTTCAAATCACCATGAAATCAAAATGGACAGATCTTATTTTCCCCTTCCTCTTCCTCTTCATCATCTCTTCTCTTCTCTGATGACGAGGGCGGGGCAACCTGTCAATCACATGAGATCAGCCAATAGCAAACCACAACCATCCAATCAATACCGCATGGACACAATCAAGCCCCGCCCACATTTGTTCTTGTTCCAGAAGCGCTTCACTCGGATATACGCAAGGCCGCATTAATGCACGGGCTTACCTGGGCTGAAGCCCAGGGGCCTCCCATATTAAGGGGCCTCCCATGTTCAAGTTTATGATGAGCTGAAAAGGTCATATTGTTTTAACTTGTCAGATTTTGTCGCAGTATGTCGCTAGTCGCTTGTGGACGTTGGTAGTGCTGTCGCTCTAATGTTATTGTTATGGTGCGTTCGCACCAAACGCGAATAGAGCGTCTGGCGCGAGTGATTTCAATGTTAAGTCAATGCAAAGACGCGTTTACGCGCGTCTAGAGGTCCCGCGGCGCGAATGAGGCGATACGGTGCGTGTCCACTACAGTGTCAAAAGTCCTCTCAGTGCCTAACGTCTCCGCTTTGTGGTGTGTCTGTTGCATGTGTGTTTAATCGAAGTTTTTTTCAACACACGGACAGTAGGCCTATAATCATCAGCGATGCACGCGATTACATTTAGAAATAGACAAGCTTTGTTTCCAAATGCACCAAGCAATGATCCTTTAAATTTTATTAACTTTTATAAACCCAGCCAATATAATCACAATGAACACATCCAAAATAAAATCTTTAACATGTAGGCTATATAACAACTGCAAAGCATCTAAATTGTAAACAAAATGATTTACGCACTAAATCCAGCATAAACTCACTGAGACTGTCGACAGTTTCTTTTCCATGCATCATTTTATTATATCCATGTTTGTGGTTAGTTACAGTCAAATCATATAAAAGAGTGAAATCGCCCTCGAACTCTTCTGTCTTGCCTGCACTGCACTCGAGACGGTGACGGGAGCTGAGCTCCACTTAAGGCTTCTTTCCTATTGGTTGTCGCTCACGAAAATCGCTTCTCATTTGCATAAAGTTGAAATTTAGTTGCTGCGTGTGGTTGTTAAATAAAGTGTCTTGTGTCTTGTGTTTATGTCCTCAGTGATATGTTAATAACAATATTAAAATTGAAAACATTATTAAAAAAACTCACTGTTGTAGGTCTCGAAAGAAACTAATGCATTCTGTGATGTAGATTACCTAGATATTACACTTTTTTAAAAATCGAGGGGATGGGGGGCCTACAAAACCTCTCAGCCCCGGGGCCTAACATTAGGTTAAGGCGGCTCTGGATATACGGCACAATAGATGAGTGCGACTTCACTTTCAAGGCGACTTTAAAGCAAAAGACTGTGTATTTTGGTGAATGTGTTTAAAATGTGCACTGAAATTAGACACATGCAACTATGGTCAGATTGCATGAAATGTAATGCAATTGCATTTCATGGATATTAACATCATTTAATGGATTTGCATATATTTCAGTTATAGGGATGCTTCAATCGTGATTTTTGCAGCCGATCCCGATAATTCAAGGGATAAATGTATATAATTTATACGTATACAGTATTTATGATATACCTGTAAGACCATCACTATTAACCTCTTACACCATGAAGGCATTTTTTTAATGATTTCAAGTGGCATACTTTAAATGAATGGCTTATAACTCTACAAGGTATAATCAAGTGCATGGTCTCATTTAATAGAAAACTTTTGGAAAAAAAACAATTTTGAAGGAAATGATTTTGCTCATGTTTAGTGGTTCTTACAGCAGGGTTTTTACTGAGAAAACCCCAGAAAAAAAGTGATGCAATTTGTTGATTTATTGAGTTATTTTTCATGCTTGACATGATGACTATTAAAAAGTGTATATAACAGGTAATAAAATCAAGTTAGCGCTTGTTCATAATTGTCATGATTTTGGGGTTGTTCTTGTCATGTTTCTGTGTATTGTCATGCTCCATGTCTGTCATGTGATTCCCTGTTGTCATGTGATCCTGCCATGTGTCTTGTCATTGGTTAATTGTCTGATCATTGTTCACAGGTGTCCCTTGTCTTGACTTTAGTCTGTGTATTTAAGCCCTCATGTTTGTCATGTGTCTTTGTCTAGTATTAATTCCTGTAACCACTGTTGTGCGAGTTTTTGTTCATAGCTTTTTGTCTTGTTTCATGCTTTTGGATTATTTTGTCAATAGCTGCACTTGGGTTCTCAAGGCTTGCCTCCAGTGGATCCTTCTTACAATAATCATGTCACAAACTGCATGTGGGCCAAATTTTGTGTTGATATCTCAAAGCAATCAAAAGTTATGGCATTTGGAGACTTTATCAAATGTTTTATCAAGTGTTTTACGGACCAAAAGAACGCCACAAAGCATACAAATATTTATAATTACATAGAATAAGTAACAAGAACGGGTCTTTGCAAATGGTCAATCATCAAACGTATTGCTTATTGTTAGTTAATGCATAACACTGTTTCTTAATAAAAATACAACTCTTCATTGTTTGTTCACATCCATCTCAGGTCTATTAAATACTATTAACAGATACAACATTTGATTTTAATAATGCATTAGTAAATGTTGAAATTAACTTTAACTAAGATTAATACATATTTTGGAAGTATTTGTCATTGTTAGTTCATGTTAACTGCTGCAACCGTACTGTAAAGTGTTACCAAATTTGGATTTATTCCTGACTTAATACACAAAACATAAGCCATAAATGGTCTGTTTTGGCAGAAAAGTGTCATAAAAGTATCAAAAGTATCATTGTATGGAAAAGAGCAGCATGAACATTATTCAAAATATCTCTGAAATCATGAGGGGTTTAAACATGACGGGTCTTTGCGAAGGGTCGTTCATGAGATCGGCCAAATTTTGTGTCAACCAGTCGAGTCATGGAATGTGATTTTTGTCCCTAATCGGTCTGAGCGCTCACCTCCCAGCGTGGCCGAGATCAAGATGTGCGTTCCATACTTCTTGATGATGGTGTCGATGAACTGTTGCGTGGACGGCCGTCGTCCGAGCATCCGCATGCTGCGCTGGAAATCCGGCATCAAGGGCAGAGGATTGCGGATCAGATCCCGCCTCTCGATGGCTGTGTTCCTCACCTTCCAGCGTGCAAACTCCCTGCAGAACAGAGCAAAACATGAGGATCTGCATGGGAAAACAACAGACTCGGTGCTCCAGTGGAGGAAAGCGAGAGATGACTCAGACTGGTGGCAGCTTATATGCTCATGCATTTTCAAACTTTACAATATCCACAAATGTTAGATTAAAAAAGCAGTCATAGCATATAGTCCTGTACTGTCGGTAAACACACACTTGCATACAGAAATTGCTTTCACTGAAGAAGTTACCATAGCAACAGAGGCTGCTCCGGCACTTTTCATTAGGATCATTATCGAACGGAACATTGGCAAAATATTATTAATTTACTGACATCACATTTTATTTTACATTAGTTTTTAATCTAATTGATGTTTGTGCATGATCGCCTCAATAGATTATCTATAGAAATATTGGTAACACTTAAAGCCTGTAGGTATACTGCATTATATAAGGTATTCATAATGTGCATTATAATGCATTATATATTAAAAAAAATAATAATAATTGCAAGCAAAGTTAAAATGCATAATAATATTTGCAGATTCCTTCTTAAATCTGAAATTGGTTGTTTGTCATGTGGTTTAATGCATTATATTGCTAAAGCTGTAACTGAATAGATGAATATTATAATGTATCATAATGTTACAATTATTCATGAGTTCATACAATGCATTATAAGGTGAATTCAAAGGAATAATGAATGCATTAAAAAGTTTATAATGCATTAAACATTA